>NC_140914.1:31942743-32005243 GCF_045865225.1 Trachurus japonicus | reverse complement strand
AGTTGTAGATGAAGAGGCAATATGCTCAACATCATCTTGATGCTCTGGATAGATTTAATAGCTGCCTCCTCCTGCTTTCAGACAGCCAGCACAGGCTGCTGAGTGGAAAGAGAAGGAGAAGAAGACGAACCCTTTATTATCCAAGTGTGATTTTACACACACAGTAAATAGACATCAGTATTTAAGGTTGTAGGATACAAGGAAGTATACAAGAAGTTTTCTCCTGGGCTCAGAGCAGAGCAGAGTGACTGACAGACCCGTGTTTCAGACCAAACACTCTATAGAAGTGATTGCTGTCGGAAGATACAACTATTTAAGACTTATATTAACACAAACATTTAGCTTACTTCTGCTTTAATCCATCTGTCAGTGGAGCAGTGAGCACACACACACCTGGTGCAGCGTGCAGCTATATGGTGCAGTAAGGGGGCCAGCTGCCTTGCCAAAGGGTTCTACAGCCGTGCATAGTTGAGGGAGGGGCACAATAAATACAGAAAGCAGCATTTATTATGCATAAAGTGTAGGGAGAGGAGTGGTAAAGGTTTTCATCGGTCTACACCAGGCATGGCCATATGCGGCCCGTTGGGCTTTTTAATCCGGCCTGTTCAATACAATACTGGTACAAAGTTTTTCCAACTATAGCAAAGACCACAAACTTTGACTCTTAGGTCATGGCTTTTACATGTCATTTATACGAGTTCACACAAACACTCTCCATCCATCTGGTACTGGCCCAGTCTGGCAATTCATTTTTTAAATTTAAATTAAAAATCTTTTTTTTTTTTAAGTATATTTTTTTTGTCCATTTTGCCTTTAAAGGGGACGAGGAGTTTGTATTTGGTTCTAAAAGAGTCATATTAATGTGGATGAATCTACTTGTTAATGGTCCATTTTCAATAAATATATCGTTTTGTCTTTATAGTTATTTTGATATTATTATTTAGTGGTCGACTCTCCCAGCATTTCCTACTTTCGGTTTCGTGGACGCTGCCCGGCGGGTCATGGGAATAACGCCGCCAAATCTCCGTTTATGGTCGGAACTACGGCGGTATCTGATCATCTTCCAACCTCCGACTTTCATTCTTGATCAATGAAAACATTCTTGGCAAATGTTTTCGCTTTTGTCCGTCTTGCGCCATCCAAGAATTTCACCCTGCGCGCGGAGGCTCATGGGAAATGTAGTGTGAAAACACTTCACTTTCCAAAACTCCTCATTGTCCCTTTAAGGGGGGAAACTACAGGTGAAAAGGGTCAAAGTTTGAACTAACACATATCACCATGAAACCTCCCAAGTTTATCACTTACATTAAGATCAATATTTTTTGTATTTACAGGTTTTGTCAAATTGTATGTTTAAATACCGTATGTAAATGAGGCAATAATGACACAAGCACTAATTTGCATAAGTTTCTAGACCCGAAATCTGAACAATGGATAAAGAAAGCCCCTTTCAAAATTCTTGTTTTATTTAGTTGACATATTAGAGTCAGAAGTTTTGACTTTATCTGGTCTCTATACCATCTAAAGGCCCTGACTCATGCAGCAGTGACCTCTCTCTTACCCCCCCCCCCCCCCCCCCCCCCCCCCAGCACCGTTACAGGAAGGAAACTGTTTCTCCACCTAGAAAACAGGCTTTGAATCCTGCTGCAGCAGTTGTGTCTCACATTGTTCTACCTGCAGCTCTTTCCCTCCTCACATCCCCAGGCATCAGAGGAACTACGATGCTCCTCTGATAACTTCATCTGAATACAGTGAATAAGAGACAGAACACAACATAACAGAGCCATCATATCCTGTCATAACATTCAAACAGATTTGATTTCAAAAAAGGGTTGTATTGTTTTAAATATGTGTGTATTTTTCTTTTTGCCATGAAGCTGTGGCGGGAAAAATCATCCAATTTCAAATCAGTTAAAGGGACAACGAGGAGTTTTGGAAAAGCGAAGTGTTTCCACACTACATTTATGAGCCTCCGCACCGTGAAATTCTTTGACCGGCGCAAGACAGACTCATGTTTTCATTCATCAAGAATTAAAGTCAGAGGTTGGAAGACGATCACATACCGTCGTAGTTCCCACCATAAACGGAGATTCGGCGGCGTTATTCTCATGACTCGCCACGAAACCGAAAGTAAAGAAACGCTGGTCGGCTCGCCCAGCATTTCCACCACCACTAATAATAACAAAATAACCATAGAGACAAAACCATAGATTTATCTAAAATGGACCATTAACAAGTGGTAACGGAGATTCATCCACATTAACGTGAGACTTTTTTATAACCAAATAGAAACTCCTCATTGTCCCTTTAAATAATGATTCTGGATGAAATCAATCAATCAGTTGATCAAACTTTATTTCTATCAGCCCCAAAGTGTACACACACACACAAGTAAAATTTTCAAGTAAAATTAAAACATTGAGAAATTAAAAACATTGAGGATACACCTATACATACATGATGGGGAGCGTTCACCACCATGTCCATTAGATGCGTCTCTTTACACCAACTAATATCTGTCAACATTATAAAACTATAAACTCTATAAAAACTAATTCATTGAGAAGTTTAACTCCCACTCCCTGGCTAAATAAGATTTGAAGGTAAATAAAAATTGAAAAGGTGCCATCCATGTCCTCTGGTGGACCGTCCCCACCAGCAGCCATGTGACTGTCCTGTAGGCCCAACAAGCTGCACATCCACACATGGAGCTGTTCACTCACCGACTCTTTTACCAGTTTGTAGTGTGTTGTGTGATGATCCTGACGGAGGCCTCGGGCTGAAATGTGTTGGTCTGCTTCACTTGTTCTTCTGTAATAATAATAATTATGTTTTATTTTATTGTAAGCTACTTTTAGGAGTTTAGGACACAGATCTTTTCACACTGGTTCAAACCAAGCAGCTTCTGGGTTTTAATGTAATTGCCCTTTAAAATTAAATTGAAGTTAATTAGGAGCAGACCTTTGTGGGTGTGTTTTTTTTGGCAGCCACAAGTTAATATGTAAAAACCTAATTGAAAGAACATTTTAAAAATGATTGTGGACTAATTGTTTCTCAGCAGGACTGCAGGAACAAATAGGTTCCTGGAAAAACACACAAAGTATTTAAAAAATAAAACTTTTACTTTCTATTTTTCTGTTTAACTTCAGAAGGAAAAACAAAGCAGAAAGTTGCAGTTGGTGTCAGATCTGTCCTCTGTTAACCGGCCTTCCTCTGAGCCAAGTTCACTTCATTGTATTCTGTTTATTCATCAAACATCATTCAGTGTAGTGAAGGCTTGTGGGTCAGTAGGCCCTGTGTGTGTGTGTGTGTGTGTGTGTGTGTGTGTGTAGCGTTATTGTTTTTGTGAGGGTGTGGCACAAGGCCTGGCTTCTCTGGCAGCAATTGCCAGGGGAGTGTGACTGTGACTGTGTGTGTGTGTGTGTGTGTGTGTGTGTGTGTGTGTGCGCCATTTCAATATCTGGTGGATCGTCCCTTTTAGTTTGATGTGTGCGCTGCTGTGACGCTACAGAGCGAGTCCACACGAGGGCAGCATCTCTCCACAGGCCGACTCACACAGACCAGTTATTAAATCATCACTAATAATAATAATGATGATGATGATAAAGTACAAAATTACAGAGTGAGACCAGTTACTGCATTTATTCCCATTACATCTTCTTCTAATATGTTCATTTACAACAGTTAAATGTCATTTCTCAGCTGTTTTACCTAACTAGTCTTATTTCCTGCATGTTTTTGTTCTTGCTGATTTTTTTTTTGGCATATTTTATTATTTCTAATTCTATCTAATTCAGTCGCTTGCTTGCATCTGAACTAGGGCTAGTAATACACACAAACAAAAAGGAAAAACACATTTTATTGTGCTTATTTTTGTAGTTGTTACGATAGAGCCGATACTTTCACATGCAGTGGTTATTTATATTTAATCTTCAACAGAAAAAAAGGATGATGTCATTTTTGTTGGGAAGGGGCCTGTCTGTGGTAGGCCTCTGCAGTGTAACACACATCTCTGTTACACTCAGACATATTGTGATATTGTGATTTCTACTACTGAGCTGAAATCAAATGAAAATGTTGATGTTCATTTCATAAGTAGACTACACAGCATTTGGCAGCAGGAGCTTTTACCATTTATTGTGTTTCAATTCAATTCACTTCAGTTTAATTCAATTCAATTCAATTCAACTTTATTTATCCCAGAGGATAATTCAGTTCGGTTCATAAACACATTGGTTCCAGCATCTACAGGAGGTTTCTGTCTCACAACTCGTAGATACGCACTGCATCAAGTTAAAAGTCCAGTCCCACAACAGAACAGCATAGATGATAGAAACACTACTTAGAATGACTAAATAATTAATGACTAAAATTAGGGGAAGAGTCAGGAGAATCAAGATAAATATTGTCATGTTTATACATTTCAGAAAACAGCCTGTTAACCTGCCTGTGTTCAAACTCTGTGCTGAAGTTTGAATTGTTAGTTTCAGAATTAGAAATATTAATTATATCACAAGAAAAATTAACTTAATTTTGCATAATAACATCACTGAATAAAATAAGCTATAGATCATCTCTGATTGGCTGCTCTCATCATGTGATCGACTCCCTCACAGTTCACTTGATCAACTCAGAGTCTCAGAGTCTAAGGTGATCCTGCAGCTTCAACACTTTCACAGAACTTCCTGCAGCTGGACACAAACTATTTGGATCTGGAGTCAGTGGACTGAACCATGTGCCACTTCCACAGGGGGGAAGTTTTTAAAAGTTTTTAAAAATTCTTTGAATTTTTGTTTGTTCAATAACAATACTTAAAACGTAATTAAATTGAATTTAAGTTTAATTTAATTTCAATTTAATTAAAACGATATGAAACTAAAAGGTTTCTTGCCTCTGATAAGTTTAGTTCCACTAAACCTCTGTCACTGCCATCCAATCATCTAAAAGTCAATTTAAAGGTGTACAGAAATGACCGCTTGTCCTGTTTGTCGCGCCGAGTTTCCACACGATTTTACCCGAGTAAGGAAAACAAATTTGATTTGTCGTTATCGAGCGGGCGGGATATTCAATGCTTGGGGTGAGACCGAGCTCGGTGTGTGTGTGTGTGTCTCAGACGTTTGATTGACGGATGACAGATCCAATATCAGTGGCTGATGAATCGTGAGCAGGCTGACGTATAATCCGTGCGCCTGCATTATCCAATACGGAAAAAAAATACCTCACTTTCATCCTGGATTTAATCAAAAATAGAATTTTGCACAAAGTTTGGGCTCCATCGTCTGATAGATGAGTTATTACACTAATGTTAAGACCCACAGTGGGCTCAAATTCAATTTTCTTTTCTGGACAGCTTTAAAGCTTTTAGAATCTTCTTCATCGTGGCTGCTCAATTCTTCTGAGCAGACTCATTTGTCTCAGGAGTTTTCAGCCAGTGTTTCACTGAAGTCTGTCAGATTATTGGATTGAACACGCATATTTGTTTTTACACTGTTGTATAGGCCTATTCTGCATTTAATTTCTTTTTACAGGATTAAAGTCATATCATTTTGTATGAATTCACTGACATTATGAGATGGGGACAGAAAAAGATAAACTAAACTGTGGAAAGTTTGTGTTTTTTTGCTCACACATTCTCGTTTGCTCATGAATCATCCTAGTATATTCTACATGTCACTTGAACTAACCGTGTCTGTTGTTCCCTGTGTGTGTTCCAGGTGCTGGATGGTCTGTTGGCTCAGTGTGGGACTGTAGAGAACTGTGAACAAGGTAAGACCTGTCTCGTCTCTCTCTAGCAAACTGAACAGATAGATGACACACATCAACCTCCCTTAGAGCTGTTGTATATGTGACCAGTGGCACTTTGCTGCCCCCTAGTGGCTGCAGCCTGTAACTGCTACACACTCTCAGATAATTGTTAATTTCCTCACTTTTTAACAAGTCAGTTGTGCAGGGTTTCCATTAGAACACCAGTCTGTCCATCTAAGCTACACTATAGTGTAGTAATATAGTGTAGTAGAAACACTTAACAGCAGTTTGATTAGACGGTGACATGTGAGGACAGCTGGGCAGATGACATCACATACAGATGGATTTCCTCCTCAGAATGTGACCATGTGACTCATTAAAACACCAACCAATTAACATTTGTCCTCCAGATGCATGCTGTCCATCCAGCGCTCCACTCTGTTTATTAGCATGAGAGAAGCAAAGAAAAGCAGCAACAAATCAGTGAGAAGCTGAAACCATAAGAAATGGTTTTTAATGATTTTACAAAAACAGTTAAAGCAGAAGTAAGTGATATATTTGTGTCAATATAAGTCTTAAATAGTTGTATCTTCCGACAGCAATCACTTACATAGAGTGTTTTAGTGGGGCAGATAAGCAAAATAATTGTGCGTTTTAATGACTAAAGCATGAAACTTTCAGCATTTCATCTACATACCCCAAGGTTTAATTTCAGATGTGGAACCACTTTGGTGGCTGACCTTTAGGGGTCTTTAGGGGTCTTTTTCCACATTATTCTCCATTGGAAACCTATGAAAATCTGGGAAGTAAATCATTACCAATAAATTTCTTCACCATTGTGTTTAGGAAGGTGTGTAATATCATGTAATAAAATGTTGAAATTCAACTCCAGTGGGAAACCCCCTAAAAAACTACTCAAAGTTGGGGTACCCGTGCAGATTTTGCGAAAATTCCGAAATGTTAAATTTGGCCTTAAATATCTTGTGAGGGGTCAAACTAGGGGTTTTTCATGATTCTGAATTGATCG
Organism: Trachurus japonicus; assembly: GCF_045865225.1. Taxonomy (NCBI): domain Eukaryota; kingdom Metazoa; phylum Chordata; class Actinopteri; order Carangiformes; family Carangidae; genus Trachurus; species Trachurus japonicus. Next base: position 31,998,471 of record NC_140914.1, on the reverse strand, counting down.
CAAACATTAGTTTTTCAGCCAAAACACTCCTTGGTGGAAAAAAACAGCCACACCCACTTTTCCTGTTCATCGGAACCCCCCCCACCAATACAGATAAGTCATTCCTTAGCATGGCAGAGGTTGTGTCACATAATACTACTAAATACTCAATAATATAACTTATATTCATCGTCTGTATAACGTTGTACAAGAAAAAAGGCTACAAAATATAAGTTATATTATTGAGTATTTAGTAGTATTATGTGACACAACCTCTGCCATGCTAAGGAATGACTTCTCTGTATTGGTGGGGGGGGTTCCGATGAACAGGAAAAGTGGGTGTGGTTGTTTTTTTCCACCAAGGAGTGTTTTGGCTGAAAAACTAATGTTTGCGATCAACTTAGAATCATGAAAAACCCCTAGTTTGACCCCTCACAAGATATTTAAGGCCAAATTTAACATCACGGAATTTTCGCAAAATCTGCACGGGTACCCCAACTTTGAGTAGTTTTTTAGGGGGTTTCCCACTGGAGTTGAATTTCAACATTTTATTACATGATATTACACACCTTCCTAAACACAATGGTGAAGAAATTTATTGGTAATGATTTACTTCCCAGATTTTCATAGGTTTCCAATGGGGAATAATGTGGAAAAAGACCCCTAAAGACCCCTAAAGGTCAGCCACCAAAGTGGTTCCACGTCTAAAATTAAACCTTGGGGTATGTAGATGAAATGCTGAAAGTTTCATGCTTTAGTCATTAAAACGCACAATTCCTTCCATATATGAGCTTATCTGCCCCACTATTTGGTCTGAAACACGGGTCTCTCAGTCACTCTGCTCTGCTCTGAGCCCAGGAGAAAACATTTCTCGTATCCTACAGTTTTTATCCAATGAGGAGAGAGAACGGCATGCAGGGCTGTGTGTGCAGCCAAGGGACGCCGTGAATGTGGCGACGTAGGGACGAGGACTGTTATGGTGCGTTCAAGGAAACTCGTATTTTTCCGACCGTGAAGTGGTACCAGTTTGATCTGGTACGAGTTCACGGGTCAGAAGTTACGAGTGGCCGTTATAGTGACTTTCACCGGTAAAACAGGTCGGAGAAACACGAGTGGGTTGCCTGGAACGCTACAAAGTCGTAAGTTGTGACTTGAAGCTGTAATTTACGATTTCAAAAGCCTGCCTGGAACGCAGCATTAGCGAAAACGACCGGACCACTTACTTCTGCTTTAAATAAATGATTTCAGCTCCAAAAGTATTTAGATAATTTGTTAATAATGTGGATTACACAGCCAAATAGATTCCAACAGAAAGAGCTCAGCATCCTGTGGACTGATCAATCACTGTCTGCACTCTAATCTATTATTCAAGAAGATTGCTCTACCATACTACTATTAGTTATTATCATTAATGTTCTGTTATTATTGGATTTTAAATTAATTTTATTCATTGATGTAGTTATTTATTCATTTATTCATTTTCTAACTCAATCAGATTAATCAGATAAACCCGTTGTTTTAAGTACAAGAATAGATTGCAGGAATATTTATATACAGTTTATATGTGATAATATTCACTTATTGTTATTATTATTATTATTATCCTCCAATAGTGTCACATTTTGTTCGACTACTTCCTTTTCTAAGCAACAAATAACTGATCACACTAAATAAAAATATATTTGTTGATTTTACTATTTGTTGAGTCAGATATTGTGGATCAGCATCCACACACACTCGGTTCTTGAGTTGGCTGACTGATTTTGTAATCCAACAACTATTTTCTGACATTACAATGTGACATATTCTCCTTAATTGTAAGGAACAAATTAAATCTTTTTTAATTGAACTAAATTAAATTCTAAGATGCAGATTGAACTGGTATGTAAAGATAAAGTGGAGGTCTGGGCCTTGATACCTGTGTGTGGGTAACGCAACACAATTAACTAAAATGTGAAATGGTTCAAACCATATAACATTTCTTAACGACAAAGGCTCTGACTCACAGTCTTATCGTTACACTGATATCTGGATTTTACATGTTGCTTTCATTTGCAGCAAACTGAAGAACGTGTGTGTGAATGTTTGATTAATTGATTTCTGCCAGTGACACCAGTTTCATTTAAAAAAACAACTTAACTTCATGACTTAGTCATAATAAACGAATGATTTCATTACTGCTGTTACTGCAGCTGTGGTCACCAGGTAAAACCAGGTCAGTCATGGTCTGTACTGACTCATTATTAACATCACATGTGTCTGTATGTGTCTGTATGTGTGTGTTTTACACATGTTCCTTGTGTGTCTCAGTGAACACCGACAGTGAGACTGCAGTGGTTAACGTCACATACGCATCGCGGGAGCACGCCAGGCAGTAAGTCCCTCTACTCTCACTCAGAAAGTCTGTAAGAGCTGGATTTTTAGATCCATGCTTTTTACAGTGTATATGGTGCCATGTTTTTTTTTTTACTGTTTAGATACTCATGAATATTTAAAATATAGCAAGTTTCAACACAGAAGGAGAGAGTGTGTGATCTGTACTCCACTTGTGACACCTAGTGGCCAGTTATGGGAACTACAGTGTGAGAATGAGCGTTTCCAGTGACTTCCGTGCCGCTCTATTAAAAATCAACCTCTTGTAAAAGTTCTGCATTCAGATTTTACTCATTTTCTGAAGTATAAAAATGTTTTTTACATGATAAAAGTTATACATCAGGCAACAGAACGTCTTTGGATTTAGTAAGGGCATTTTAGCAGATATTTGACCAATCTGGGAACTAAATCCTTACCAAGAAATTTCTTCACAATTGTCTTTAGGAACGTGTGTAATACTATGTCTTAAAATGTTGAAATTCAACTCCAGTGGGAAACCCCCCAAAAAACTACTCAAAGTTGGGGTACCCGTAACTGGATCTTTGAACATTCTGTGATGTTAAATTTGGCCTTAAGTAACTTGTGAGGGGTCAAACTAGAGGTTTTTCATGATTCCAAGTTGATCGCAAACATTAGTTTTACACCCAAAACACTCCTTGGTGGAGAAAAAAACAGCCACACCCACTTTTCTTGATCATCGGAACCCCCACTACCACCAATAGAATGTATTACAGAGAAGCCATTCATTATCATTGCAGAGGTTGTGTTACATAATACTACTAAATACTCAATATAATATAACTTTTATTCTACCCTTTTTTCTATAGGACATTATACAGACCCTCCAGGATTTTGTGGTGTCGCTAAATTTATTTAAAAAGTCATTATAAATTTAATTTATTATGCAGATCGGTAGCAAGCAGCGAGAGAGAAAAGACAGTGGACATGCACCAGATTTCACATACCAGCAACAACTGGAACAAGTTTGTTCGAAATGAAGATAGGAAAAGTACAAAAAATACACAGTGGTGCTACATTGATTGCAAACATGATAATGTTAATCTGCACACACACTGAGCATCAATCTCCATCGAGCATCCAGGCTCTAAGAGGTCGTTTTTGAAGAATGGATAGATACCAAGATTGATGTTGCAGTGTGTCACAAACTTGTTCATTCCAGCCTGGGCCTATTGCTTGGTCATGACCGTACGGTAGCTGTTGTAGTGTATTATGGGAATTGTAATGTGAGTAATGTGAATGCTATATTGGTGGGCCATTATTAACATAATATTTTTCTTGAAGGCCATATAAAAGTGTATCGCAGGACAGATCTGGCCCCCAGGTTTTTGATATGAGATTGACGTGTGTGCTAGATTAATGTCCAACAATGGAAAAAGGTAGAATATAGTTATATTAAGTATTCATAGTAGAAGTTTTTTTTGTGACATTAAAGAAAACCTCTGTCTTGTTTGACGCCTATCTCTATAATGCATTATAACCATACTTATAATAAGTTATAATGTGGTTATAGCATTGTATAACTATAATTATAAACATTCATAAATGATCATAATACTTTATAACAATAATCATAACACACTATAAAGCATTTTATTGTGACTTAGGTATTATAATACGTTATAATTGTTAGTAACTCGCTGACAATGCCCATGTCGATAATACATTATAAATATAGTTATAATGTGTTATAAGTGTCTTATAAAAGTGTATAACCATAATTATAAATACTCATAAATGATCATAAGGCTTTATAACATTTAGCATAACACATTATAGAGCATTTTATAATGGCTTAAGGTCAAGTATTATAATAGAGTTATAATGCTCTATAATGTGTTAAGCTTATTGTTATAAAGCCTTATGATCATTTATGAGTGTTTATTATGATAGTTATACATGTTTATAAGCCAATTGTAATACATTATAACTATATTTATAATGCATTATCAATGTGGGCATTGTCAGCGAGTTACTAACAATTATAACATATTATAATACCTGACCTTATTAGTCATGATAAAATGCTTTATAGTGTGTTATGATTATTGTTATACAGCAGTATGATCATTTATGAGTGTTTATAACTATAGTTATACAGTGCTATAACTGCATTATAACTCATTAAAAGTATGATAATAATGCATTATAGAGATAGGCATCAAATAAAGTGTTACCACAATTTTTAAGTTTCTTATGCATGTTATCAACACAATGACATGACATATTTCAAGTTCTTAAAAAAAGATGTAGATTACACATATCAGGTGTAAAAAGCATTATGTCTGTCAATGATCGAAGGTTGTAAATGGCTTCAACATGTCTAGCACTAGCTAACTCCAAAATTCTTCACTTTTAATGCTAACCAACTACAACTACCACTAAACAATACTTAGGCTGATTTACCATGGCAATTAATAAAAAGAAGAAGAAAGCAACCTTTTAATGTAGCTACATGTACCCAGTAGTGAGAAGTGTGTGTGTGTGGGTGTGTGTGTAGGCTGTGTATGTTTCCGTTTTTACTGGTATGTGAAATCTGGTGTGCATCTGATTTCTTTCCGTCTCTCTCGCTCCCGATCCGCATAAAACGTAATGTTATATGAAAACAATAACTATAATATATAATATCTATCTATATCTATCTATAATAACTAATAAAAACACATGCAAAAAAAAATGGAAATGGAAAATGGAAACACTGTGGCCACAGCTGAAAACAGCTAGCCACAGCGGTCTATGATAGCAAATTTACTGAAAAGTTGCAGTGGCAAGGCCAAAGAATTCATGATTGAATTTGCATTAATAGTTGCAATCATGACATCATAAAATCCTGGAGGGTCTGTAATGTCCTATAGAAAAAAGGGTAGAATAAAAGTTATATTATATTGAGTAGGCTATTTAGTAGTATTATGTAACACAACCTCTGCAATGATAATGAATGGCTTCTCTGCAATACATTCTATTGGTGGTGGTGGGGGTTCCGATGATCAAGAAAAGTGGGTGTAGCTTTTTTTTTCTCCACCAAGGAGTGTTTTGGGTGTAAAACTAATGTTTGCGATCAACTCGGAATCATGAAAAACCCCTAGTTTGACCCCTCACAAGTTACTTAAAGGGATAGTTCACCCTAGAATGATATTTCGCTCATTATCTACTCACCCTCATGTTGACTAAGGGCTGGAAGAAGTTTCAGATTCCTCCGTGGCTTCTCTGAGTTACAGGGGGTCTCGGCGTAGCAGTGCATGTCCATATAACGGTTGCAAAGGGACACCGGAGCTCTTCGTAAAAAAACACACACAAAAAAACATCCAAATACCTCCATGATGCTCGTATGTAATGTCCGTCTTGTGCTGAAGCCCCAAATTGCGTAATTGTCCCGAAAAAAATTAAATAAGTCTATATTTTAAGCTTGTTTGTAGCGGAAGCTTCTCGAAGCTCCTCTTCCTGGTCCGTCCAAATCTCGCGTGATTTGCGCCGGCGTCAGCATGCGTCAGTGCGGTTACTGCGAATCACGCGAGATTTGGACGGACCAGGAAGAGGAGCTTCGAGAAGCTTCCGCTACAAACAAGCTTAAAATATAGACTTATTTAATTTTTTTCGGGACAATTACGCAATTTGGGGCTTCAGCACAAGACGGACATTACATACGAGCATCATGGAGGTATTTGGATGTTTTTTTGTGTGTGTTTTTTTACGAAGAGCTCCGGTGTCCCTTTACAACCGTTATATGGACATGCACTGCTACGCCGAGACCCCCTGTAACTCAGAGAAGCCACGGAGGAATCTGAAACTTCTTCCAGCCCTTAGTCAACATGAGGGTGAGTAGATAATGAGCGAAATATCATTCTAGGGTGAACTATCCCTTTAAGGCCAAATTTAACATTTCGGAATGTTCAAAAATCCAGTTACGGGTACCCCAACTTTGAGTAGTTTTTTAGGGGGTTTCCCACGGGAGTTGAATTTCAACATTTTAAGACATGATATTACACACGTTCCTAAAGACAATTGTGAAGAAATTTCTTGGTAAGGATTTAGTTCCCAGATTTTCATATGTTGCCCTTACTAATTACATACAGCTAATAACAACTATACACTGTTGGGTAATTGAAAAATAATGCATCTTAATGCATATTTCATCAGCTGATTGTGTGATGTAAAATCCATTTGTCCTTCAAATGTAGTCCAGCAGGAACAGAACAAGTGGCTCAGAGTTGTCCTGTGGTGTAGTTATAATAAGGTATTATCCAGATGTGTGTCTAGTAAAGTATAAGTGTGCAAGTCACAGAAAAAATGACCAATCACATGAGAAATCTGTAAAATAATAGTAATATTAAAACATGGGGTGCTTGGTGGTGGCGTGGTTAGAGAGCAGGTCCCATGTCAGCACACGTTTTAAGCACTGATCACCAATTCGACTCTCGAACGAGACGATCTAGCGCATCTACACTGTAAAAAAAAACGGCCCAAAAATAACTTTAAAAAAGAAAAAGATTTAAAAACCTAACAAAACAATCATATACAAGTAGATTTGGTCTCTATTTAATGTGTGTGTAATGTCTTCCTGTCAGAGCCATCCAGAAGCTGAATGGATACCAGTTTGAGAACAACGCCCTGCGCGTCTCCTACATCCCAGACGAGCTCTCGGAGCTGGAGGGGGGTCAGCGGGGGCCCGACAACGGGCGTCGCCCCGGCTACGGGCCCCGCGGCCCCCGGGGAGGCTCCCCCAGCGGGATGCCCAACAAACCTCCGCATGCCGACATCCCCCTGAGGCTGCTGGTGCCCACGCAGTACGTCGGTGCCATCATCGGCAAGGAGGGGGCCACCATCCGGAACATCACCAAGCAGACGCAGAGCAAGTGAGTGCACAGTTTATCTGTGTGTGTGTGTGTGTGTGTGTGTGTGTGTGTGTGTGTGTGTGTGTGTGTGTGTGTGTGTGTGTGTGTGTGTGTGTGTGTGTGTGTGTGTGTGTGTGTGTGTGTGAGTCCAGTGTACCTAGTCTGGGGAAGCTTCTGTAGCGGCTTAAAAGAGGTTATTTTATGTACCCGACAATTTTCTTGAAGAACCTCTTCTAAAACAGACTTTTGTACGTCCATTTTTAAAGGGATAGTTCAACATTTTGGCAATTGGGCCCATTGCCATAATCCCTATAGTTTTAGCAGTAGGTTCGTTACCTTTAATTGTCGGTGCAAGCTGTTTTTAGAACGGCAGAGCAGAGCTGCGAGTTGCTCAGAGCTACGCTACCGAGGCTAATGGGATTTCTTTGTTTCCCTCATCAAACTCATCAAATACACAATCCAACAACTCCACAACGCTCTGGTGGACAAGTTGTGACCTGCACATTCACCACGCTATGAGATAATAACACAACGTTACCACACAGAGTTGTTTTAGAGGGAAATACAGAGACTGCTGCTGAAAAACTGCACCCGACGGGAACGCAGCCGTTTTGCATGAATTTACCTAGAAAACAACTCCGGAACGAACCCCTACGACTAAAGGGATTATGGCAATGGGTCAATTTGCCAAAATGTTGAACTATCCCTTTAAATGAATAAAATGTTTCAAAAACCAGCGATGGAAATTGATGGTGTGCCAGAATTTAAAGTTTTATTTTGGTGAACACTTTGGTGAATTTGGTGAATTCCGGATTAGCTCTCTAGACTGGAACCAGAATCCAGACAAAATCCCGAGTGAAGGGAAACCAGAATCCTCTTGGTATGAAGAGCCATCACAATGAGCAGAGTAGAGCCAGAGTGTGTCTCCGCCGCCATTATGTATGAACTGCAACTTCCAATTTAGCGCAGTAATCTCAACATCATCGTTCTCAGCCACTGTTTGCTGATAGACAGATGAAAATTGAGCGGAAGTGACTTTTACTTTTCCTAAATGAATGGCCTGGGCTTTTATATTTTGTTGCTATTTTATTATACTTTTATAATTTCTGCACCTTTGCACATGTATTGCCTGCCACATCCCTGTTTTTTTTATTTCTTTTACTAAAACTCATTGTCAGCAAAGTGTCTTTAGGAAACAGCTGTCTTTTCACTGAGAGTCTGTTTCATGCATGTAGCTGCTCAGTAAACACAAAGAGTCTTCCTAGAGCAGTAATAAACCAGCGCTGTTTCTCCTCCTGACCTCTGCACACATGAAGCTCTCATTTTTATAAATGTGATGTACAGCACACACACAACAGATCTGAGCATGAGCGTGTTACCGAACGTGACTACGAGTTGTAACAGAAGGAGCGGCGGCGTCCCGGAAAGATGATGTCATCTGTTACCGAAACAGTGTCAGACTGAAAAACAGAAGCAATAGGGCTCGTGAGCTGGAACCAGAAGAGATTCTTATCTGAACAAGCTGCTGCTGCTGCTGCTGCTGCTGCTGTTGCTGCTGTTGCTGCTGCTGCTGTTGCTGCTGTTGCTGCTGCTGCTGCTGCTACTAATGCTGCTGTAGCTGTTAATGCTGCTGCTGCTGTTGCTGTAGCTGCTGTAGCTGTTAATGCTGCTGCTGCTGCTGCTGCTGCTGTAGCTGCTGTAGCTGTTAATGCTGCTGCTGCTGCTGCTGCTGCTGTAGCTGCTGTAGCTGTTAATGCTGCTGCTGCTGCTGCTGCTGCTGCTGCTGCTGCTGCTGCTGCTGCTGCTGCTGCTGCTGCTGCTGCTGCTACTAATGCTGCTGCTGCTGCTGCTGCTGCTGCTGCTGCTGCTGCTGCTGCTGCTACTAATGCTGCTGCTGCTGCTGCTGCTGCTGCTGCTGCTGCTGCTGCTACTAATGCTGCTGCTGCTGCTGCTGCTGCTGCTGCTGCTGCTGCTGCTGCTGCTGCTGCTACTAATGCTGCTGCTGCTGCTGCTGCTGCTGCTGCTGCTGCTGCTGCTACTAATGCTGCTGCTGCTGCTGCTGCTGCTGCTGCTGCTGCTGCTGCTGTAGCTGCTGCTGCTGCTGCTGCTGCTGCTGCTGCTGCTGCTGCTGTAGCTGCTGCTGCTGCTGCTGCTGCTGCTGCTGCTGCTGCTGCTGCTGCTGCTGCTGTAGCTGCTGCTGCTGCTGCTGCTGCTGTAGCTGCTGCTGCTGCTGCTGCTGCTGCTGCTGCTGCTGCTGTAGCTGCTGCTGCTGCTGCTGCTGCTGCTGCTGCTGCTGCTGCTTCAGTGACATGAGGTCAACCTCCACAGCTGGGCCAGAGAACACTTCTCTGGTTAATGACTAACTGATGGATTATTTAACACAACTTGATCAGGCCTAAAATGATCACAACTGACAGGTGAAATGAACAACACTGAAGAATAACACTTCATCATCACCTGTTAGTGGGTGGGATATATCAGGCAGCAGGTGAACATGTTGTCCTCAACGTTGATGTGTTAGAAGCATAGACTGTAAAAAATATGGACGTACAGTAGCATCCGTGACGTCACCCATTGGTTTTGGGGAGTCGTTTTTGTGACTCCAACATGGCGGCCTGAACAGCGCCATGTTGGATTGGCCGGCCGAGAACCCGCCCACTGGCCTCGAAGCAGCTGTCCACGGAGCTGCTCGGACCTGTCACTCAACGTTTCCGCGCCCTAATTGGCCAGAATTTTAACCTAATAACAGTAAAACGGTAGAGTTAAAAAAAAATTCACCCCTCTCAGAGTGTGTGCGGGGGTAGAAACTATCAATTGAGACCAAAAAACCTTCTGACACCAGGCTTTGATCATGTTTATTGAGGATGTAAAGTCGGCGATTTTAACATGGGGGTCTATGGAGAATGCTGCTTTCTGACACCAGCCCCCAGAGGAAGAAGAGGGGATTGCAGTTTTTTGAACATGGAAGTGAGCTTCACTTCTCAGACCGACAACTGCCCCCTTGGTTAGAAGCAGGAAAACTGGACAGTGTAAGGATCTGATCCAGTTCTCCCAGGACGACTGGCTCTCTCATGTCTTGTGGGCTGTTCCCGGTCTGCAGTGGTCAGGAATCAGGATCTATCAGACCTGGTCCAAGGAAGGAACAGTGGTGAAGCGGCCACAGGCTCAGTGATACACGTGGGGAGAGAAGGCTGATACTGTTGCTCAGACTGCTGAACAAGTTCATGCTGCTTCTGATTAGAGCTGCAACAATTAATCGATTAATTGAACAATAATCGATTATTAAGATAATCCATCTCATAACGTTGTGTTATTGTCTCATAGCGTGGTGAATGTGCAGCTCACAACTTGTCCACCAGAGCGTTTTGGAGTTGTTGGATTGTGTATTTGATGAGTTTGATGAGGGAAACCAAGAAATCCAATGAGCCTCCGTAGCGTAGCTCTGAGCAGCTCACGGCTCTGCTCCGCCGTTCTAAAAATAGCTTGCATATGGAAGTTTTTCTGTGCCATCTGAGTTTGAATATGAATTTCTAAGACTGAATTTTTTTAGCATCAAAATCAGACTTTGAATGTTAAAAACCATCAAATTTCTAGCACAGAATTTTTTTTTGCCTCTTGATTTTTTTTAAATGTTGAAATAAATTCAGTCTTAGAAATTCATATTCAAACTCAGATGGCACAGAAAAACTTCCATATTACACAGAAAAACTTCCATATTACTTGCACCGACAATTAAGGTAGCGAACCTACTGCTATAACTATAGGGATTATGGCAATGGGCCAATTTGACAAAATGTTGAACTATCCCGTTAAATAATCAACAGATTAATCGATAATGAAAGAAATTATTAGTTGCAGCCATAGTTCTGATAGAAAACTGTCTGAATACACAGTTTGTTGTCTATTTGGCATTTGGCAACAATAATTCTGAATGATCTGATGTGAAGCAGCTTGTTCTATTCTAGTTCTTATTCTCTCATTAACCTCTTGGTGTCTGCAGATGGTTTGATGATCTTCTGTATGTAGCTCTGCTCTCTGACGGTTATGTAGAACTTTTCACATTATAGTAAAGATACAATAGAGTGATATAAAAGTGACAGACGTATTGGAGATAGAAAATGAGCGCCCACATTCTGTTTCCTTCCAGGCTGATATTGTGTCTTTTTTTTTTTGACAAACTTTATAAAGATAAAATACAGACAACATGAACCAAACAGGGGAAGTACACATACTGTATAACAAACACAAACAGACAAAAATGTACAATGTAACAAATTATATAAATGAAATGAGAAAATTAATTAATTATGTGGTTAATTATTAATTAATTTGGAATTAACCAAAGAAATCTAGCTTCATGAATATGATATTTAGCCAACAGTCACACCAATTTTATCACATGATCAACTTCCTTATTGTTTGACTGGACACTCAAAAATAAGAGCATACCGTACTTTCTGTAGTAATGACCAAGACACTATGAGACTCCCACATGAATAAAGACATCTGAGTCCAACAGTTATTAGGACTAACTCATTTATCAGTGGAATAAATGAGAAAAAGACTGAACCTCTTCTTTTGTTTTACATTTGTTAATGAATTCATTGCAGGGACATTATCTATATACAGAAACATCTTTGACTTTATTGGGAACGAAACATCTGTTGAATTCAGTCCAGACATCCCTGCTGATGTTGGGAAACATCAGTCAGTACGTTTACATGAACAGCTTAACCAAGCTATACTCAAAATTTGATTTTGGCGTCTAATCAGACTTCTGTCCTTGTCCCAGTTTACATGCAACAGAAAGAAATCCAATAACTGACGGTGTCACTGTCCTCCTCCTCAGGCGGCGATGTGCCTCGTTTCAGCAGGTTAATACGGCCCCGGCCGTCCTGTTGAGTAAAAAACTGAATATAAACAACTTAATAAGCTTAATAAATTCTCAACTACATGACCAAACCAGATGTGTCAGTCTGGGCCGGGTTCAGGCTGAGAATAGGATACAAATGACGGCCCACTGGCTTCCTTTTTCTCTCTTTCTATCTCTCTCTCTCTTTTTACATTTTTTTATTTATAAAACACAACCTCTCACTGGTCACACTGTGTGAAATACACTGATTTGGCGTTCTTTTTTCTTTACTAGGCCGTGTTTGGGCGTCTTCTCTGCTCCTCTTTGTGCCGTCTCTGCTGTTGTGGAACATGAACACACATGCATTGTCCAGTTTCAGTCCGATTAAGGCCAATACATGCTGAAGAAAATCGATTTCCAATCACATTATCTGGTTGTCGGAGTTGGAGAACTCTGATATTAGTTGGACTCAGGCGTTTACATGCACTTCAGTTGTCCAGTTATAGTCGCATTAAGGCAATAATTTGTTTTTTTTCAAGTGTCATGTAAACGTACTGACTGTCCAGCGATGAGAGAGACTCAGAGTCACACACACCTCTGATGTGTTTATGTTGAACCTTTACCGGCCCTGAGCTGACCCAGAACCAGCCACTGTGTACACATCTGATCAGGCTTTGTGTTAGTTTGTCTGTTTTCTTAGAGACTGTATTTATTGGTTTACTTGGTGTAGATAGTACTTTATTGTTCCAGAATAATGAAGGTGTTGTCATGTTTTGCCGTCGCTGCAGGATCGACGTTCACCGTAAAGAGAACGCAGGTGCAGCTGAGAAGCCAATCAGCATCCACTCCACTCCTGAAGGCTGCTCGGCCGCATGCCGCATGATCCTGGACATCATGCACCAGGAGGCCAAGGACACCAAGACGTAGGTTACCACGGGGATCATGGAACTATGGGTCCTGTGTGTGTGTGTGTGTGTGTGTGTGATGAACACCGCTGCTCTCTGGTTTCAGGGCTGATGAAGTTCCTCTGAAGATTCTGGCTCACAACAACTTTGTGGGACGTCTGATCGGGAAGGAGGGACGCAACCTGAAGAAAGTGGAGCAGGACACAGACACCAAGATCACCATCTCCCCGTAAGACACACACACACACACACACACACACCTTTGCCAATGTCAATATTAGTAAAGAACAGGAGGAAAAAGCTCGCACACTGATCAAAAATTAGTTTTGAGGAATTTGAATCTGAGGAATTTGTTTTTTTCATTTTCATTTTATCACCAAGGTTGCACTTTTTTTTGTTGTTTTTATGGACCATTACATTTTTCCCTTCATCCGTCAATCTCTCTGGTGGACATTCCCATTTTTAATCAGTGTGTGAGCTTTTTCCTCCTGTTGTCTTAAATGTTTGTTGGCCTACGCACGTGGAAAGAGAGTTTTTTGGACAGTGAGCGAGAGCACAAACACCTTTTCTCCTTTTTTTTCTTACAGTAATATTAGTAAAGAAAAAATCCGAAATAATAATATATCGGCCAATTGAATTTATAAATTAAAGAAAAATAAATGAAATTAACATATAGCTGCTTTTGATCTCTTAAATGTAGTTCAAACACTTGCAAAGATATAAATTGAAGGGAGAACAGTTTACTATTTTCAAATACTTATATTATCCATGTTGTGTGGTGCGAGCAGCTATGAACAACTCATAACATAACATCACAAGCCTCTGTAATATTGAGCTGTTCCAAAAAAAAAAATACACAGTGATGTACAAAAACACAGTAAAGCTCCGGGAAATAAAATAATCATACAAAGAACCAGTCTATTTATGAATAATGAATGTATTATTATGTGTAGGTGGATAAGCAACGTCAGAAAAAGTCACTGGTAAAACATGAGTTGAACTGCGTCTCTCAAGTTTTCTTTCCTCCATCATTCTGAACCGCTCCACCCCCCCATCTTCATTTCTAAGTTCAAGATTCAAGATTTTAAGTGTTTATTGTCATTTGCATAGTAGGAAACATGTTCCCCTGACAATTAAATGATTTCTTTGTTGTCCACACGCAAATACCAGGAGATATAAAACTTTGTATAAACCAAGTAAAACAGAGTCCCAGCATTTTATTAGTTAAAATGAGTGTTAACATCGGCGCCAACTTTTGGCCAGTTAGTAATTATTCTCTAATGGCTATAATCATCTGATTATAGCCATTAGAGAATGGTCAGGCCCTAGTACACACACTGACACACACTCAACTCTCTGACTGTCAGCTTCAAAGACTAAATTCCAGCTTGTCAGATACAGGTGCATGTCAATGAATTAGAATAACATGGAAAGAGTTCCTTTATTTCAGTAGTTCAAATATATTAGCCTATATAGATTTATATTTCTTTTAATTGAAATGGCTGTGACTTAGATTTAATGAAAACCCCAAATTCAGTAAATCAAAATGAGATCAACTCCAAACACGTGCAAAGGTTTCCTGAGCCTTTAAATGGTCTCTGGTCTGGTTCAGTAGCTCCACTATCATGGAGAAGATCAGATTCTACTTCATTCAGATGCACCTGTCGTTTGGTGGAGAGTAGAGTTATTTTAGAGAAAATGGGTTTTCCTAAATCCACTCTAAAACACTGATCTCTGATCAGTTGTATACATGTGTAATGACCTGTGTGGGATGTGTCCACAGGCTCCAGGACCTGACGCTGTACAACCCAGAGAGAACCATCACCGTGAAGGGCTCCATCGAGGCCTGCTGCCTGGCCGAGGTGGAGGTGATGAAGAAGGTCAGGGAGGCCTATGAGAATGACATCGCTGCTATGAATGTGAGTGTATTTGCATACACACACACACGCACACACACACACACAAAATGAACCCCCCATCTAGTCTCTATCTAACCTGCAGCCTTTTCCGCAGCAACAGACTCACCTGATCCCGGGGCTCAACCTGGGAGCTCTGGGTCTGTTCCCCTCCTCCTCCAACATGCCCCCACCTCCTCCTGGGAATTCTGGCAGTGGCGCCCCCTATGGCTGTTTTGGGGTAAGTCATTCTTGCTGTGTAATGTAGCCTATACCAAATATGGACAATATGGATGGCAGTAGGAACGTGAGTATTGAACGTGAATCACATTGTTTGTTTAATGTCATAAAAGTTTTTGTCGAAAATGTATCTGACAGTGTAACGACCGTTTGACCATAATACGTTTACTACGATAGTCTTATATGCACGTCAAATACAGTAATATATATAATACTGATCTTTTTGGAAGCTCGCTTGGCCGACACATTTTTTTTTAAGTTAATGAAACCGAGATACTTTTAATACTGTGTGCTTAAAGGGATAGTAGCATTTTTTTTAAAGTGGGGTTGTATGATCTCCAAATAGCCCCTAAATACTTTAATTGCAGTAGAAGACTCTCTGCACTCCTCCCGTTAGCAACGCCAGCCCATAATAGCCCTGCCCAGAGATTTACAACATACACTGTTGTGAACAGACCCAAAGAAACGGCCTATTTTCGTGGCTTAAAAGAAAAAAAATACTCAGTTCCATTGTTCGCTATAATATAATTTTTTCCAGCCCCTCAAAGTGCAGGAAAAACACACACAGTTTTTATTTGGACCTAACCAACTCACGTATCCCTCCGCCCAGGGTTAGCGCCCGCCGATCAGCAGTTGGTTAGGTCCAAATAAAAACTGCGTTTTTCCTGCACTTTGAAGGGCTGGAAAAAATTATATTATAGCGAACAATGGAACTGTGTATTTTTTTTCTTTTAAGCCACGAAAATAGGCCGTTTCTTTGGGTCTGTTCACAACACTGTATGTTGTAAATCTCTGGGCAGGGCTATTATGGGCTGGCGTTGCTAACGGGAGGAGTGCAGAGAGTCTTCTACTGCAATTAAAGTACTTAGGGGCTATTTGTAGATCATACAACCCCACTTTAAAAAAAATGCTACTATCCCTTTAATGAAACCGAGATACTTTTAATACTGTGTGCTTAAATTAAACAGAAATAAAATCATAGGCTGTGTGTGTGGGCCAACGTGTTCATAAAATATAAAATGTCATACTTTTGTGGAAAAGTTGGTCCACACTGTCAGATACATTTTCGCCAAAAACCTTTATATGACATTAAACGAACATTGTGATTCACGTTTGATACTCACATTCCTACTACCATCCATATTGTCCATATTTTGTATCTGTCATATCTGTATCCATTAGCACACAAAACCAATAGTAACCCCATGCAATAGAACATTTAAAAGCATTTTATTTCATTATAGGCTATTAAAAAAAGTTTAAAAGTGTTCCAAGCTTCACAAACAATGGCGTTTTATTTGGATTTTGCCCTGTAAAAAAACCATAGTGTGGGTCCAGACTGTGCAGTTGCAATTTTACAGTCAACCACTAGGTGGCATTAAGGGGTCTGACTGTGCAGGTCTCCGGGTCTGCAGCCATATACTACTGGAGAGGACAGGTGTTGTTGCAAACCACCAGAGGGCAACATCTGCCCCTGTCATCAGGAGGCTTCTCTAACCACAGTGTGGTATTTATGTGTGGCCACCAAAGACTGTGGTGGTGGAGAGCCTGGCTGCTTTAGTTGAAACCTCCTGAGTGTGTGAGTCATCGTGACAAAACGTGGTCCTGTCCTGGAGATCTGCTCTAGTGGTGTGTGTCTGTAGATGGGCTGGCACCACAAACAGTGTTGGGCAAGTTACATCCAAAATATAATACATTACATATTATTAGTTACTGTCATTTGAAAGTAATTAGTTACATTACAATATTACTGTCTCAGAATTGTAATGCGTTACACTACTTTTGTATTACTTTTGAGTTACTTTCGCCAAAATAACAGCAGAAATATGACTGTAAAGCAGTGGTTCCCAACCTTTTCTGGCTCGTGACCCCTTTTTGACATCACAAATTTCTGGCGACCCCGTCGATCAAGATGCACCAGCTCAGATATTTCTATATGCTGCAACTCGATTTAAATTTGAGAAAGTGAAAGTATAGAATACAGTTGTTTAGGATTGCGTGTGGTGTTTTAATCATAATTTTAAAAAGAATAATAATTAGTTTAAAACATATTTTTATCAATTACTAGACATTTCAGGCGACCCCACATGGGGTCCCGACCCCAAGGTTGAAAAACACTGCTGTAAAGTTTAGTTCATTGCAGCTGATAATACATTCAGTGGAGGGTGATGTAGCATAATGTGTAGGCCTCTGCAGCTACTAAAACTACATTTTGTGGATAATCTACTAAGAGTAACTGCCTAAATAACAGCACATGCAAACCGCAGGATTGAAATGACAGTTCATGTCCTTCATGGAGAGAGAAGGAGAGCAGAGAGCTGCATGACCGCAAACGCAAAATGAGATTTGATCCAATGAAATAACTAACTCGTGTTTGCGGCTCCAAGTCGACCTGTCTGGTAGATATGAATTATGCTTTCCTTTTGTTTTATGTGTTCATTTTGTAAACGTGAGAAACTTTCTATTAGCCTATGTACTCTGCTACTGCTGCGCTGATTATCACCTCCTTTTCAGGAGGTACCACCTCCTGTCCTGATCAGACGCGGACACATTCCCCGCAGCCGCGACTTTCACACGTTTTTATGAAAATGCGTTGTAACGCGCGCTACTTAGATTGTAACGGGTAAAATACTACCGAAATATTATTTGTAATGCGTTATATTACTGCGTTACAGCAAATAGTAATACATTACTGTAATTGCGTTACTTTTGTAACGCGTTACTCCCAACACTGACTACAAATATGTGAGATGAAGTGAAGTAGTTCAATTCAGTTCAATTCAATTCATTTGACTTTATTTATCAATTCAGTTTGCAGTTACCCAGTCCATAAACACATTCATTCATTCAGAAACATTGCATTCAGTTTCACAGCTCCCATATATGCACTAGTTGTGCATTCAGTTCAAAGTCAATTTAAAAGTCTAGCCCCAGAACAGAACAGCATACATGATCATAATAAAAGCTGTGTACATAAATAATGATAATAAAAGCTCTGTACAATCCAGAAATTAAAGGAACAGTCAAGAGAATCATAATTACATAGGCAAAGATACAAAATCAGACCTCATAACCCTGTGATGACAGACAGCTGAGTGGAACCCTGGCTCGAGCTGGCTTCTAGTCATAACAAAGAGAAACAGATTTTCTGTAGCAGCAGACCTCTGTGTCCTCACATCGCTGACTGAAACTATTATCATTTTGTAGATCTCAGTTTGATTCTGAAACTCTGAACCACGCTGAATTTCAGACATGTAGCGGTGATGTCATCTCCAGACAGGAGGAATAATAGTGTTGAACTCCTGATGCCATTTAAAGAGTCACTATGTGTTAACTGTTTCCTAGAGCAACCGCAGTGAACGTTGTATTTTAGGTGGATTTTTCTGTGTCTGTGGTGTAGATACTTACCTGTGACTACTGACTGGACTCACTGACAGACTTTCAGACGAGGGCTGCAACTAACGATTATTTTCATTATGGATTAGTTGTTTGGTCGATAAAATGTTAAAAAATGTTGAGACGACGTCCTCCAATGTCTTGTTTTGTCCACAAACCAAAGAGAGACTCAGTTCATTGCCATAAAGGAACAAAGAAACTAGAAATATTCACATTTTAGAAGCTGAGATCAGAGAATTTGGACTTTTCTTTCTTAAAAAACTACCAAAACCGATATATTCGATTATCAAAATAGTTGATAATTAATTTAATAATCGATTATTGTGTAATAAATCAATGAGTTGTTGCAGGTCTAATTCAGACTGTGTCATGAAGTCTTTGCTGTGTGTGTCTGCAGGCTCCAGAGCAGGAGACGGTCCACGTCTACATCCCAGCTCAGGCGGTGGGAGCCATCATCGGAAAGAAGGGACAGCACATCAAACAGCTGAGCCGCTTCGCCGGGGCGTCCATCAAGGTCAGTGAGACGGTCACTCCACCAGTCCACTGGACGGTCTTCACTCTGGTTCCTGTCCATGTATATAAAACAGCACAGACTCCTACCTGGAGGTGTAGGTGAAATAACACTGCAGTATAATTAGGCCTGGATATGGAGCTGTGATGCTTTCAGGGACTCACCAGATTAGTTGGAAAAAAAGTTTTATAATCATGGAAATATAGACTATGGATCAGTGTGAGGATCGTTGTCAGGGATTTCGTTTTTTTGATTTCCAGGTATCAGTTACCATGGGGAACCACCACTGTAGGACTGAAAGCCTAAGTTAAACCTGAAGTTACCATGACAACCATAAATCCTGCTTCACAGCACAGAGCTCAGCCTGAATTATAATAATCCCTGCAGTCCATGTACCTTGGTTTCCATTTTGTCCTATGTGAATTATTTAATATATTAAGGCAAGGCAATGTATTTTGTATAGCCTGTTTTTACTAACAGTTTGTCTCAAAGGGCTTTACATCCCATCATAACAACATCCTCTGTCCTTAGACCCTCACATCCACTGAGGAAAAACTCCATGGAAAACCCTTTTAACAGGGATAATAGATTAAAGTAGATTAAAGATTAAAATTAAGATTATATGGTGTATGATGCTCTTCCACCGTTACATTGACAATGTCTGTTTATTCTTTTTTTTTTTTTTAGATGTTATTCATATAAATCTTTCATAAATACATTTATAATATAATATAATATATTTTATACATAATATTCATATATCTTTGATTAAATAATCAGACATAATGTAGAGCTGTTTTCCTTTGTTACCCATAATTCTTGAAAGCACGGTGATGGAGCTGTCCGTCTGTCCTCTTCCAGATCGCCCCCGCTGAAACTCCAGACTCTAAAATGAGGATGGTGATAGTGACCGGCCCCCCTGAGGCTCAGTTTAAGGTAAACACCAACAAGACGTTACTACCAGATGAAAGCTAATTACATGTGTTCTCAACCGAGACAGCAACCAAACTGATGCCGATCCTCTGCCCCCCCCCCCCGCAGGCTCAGGGCAGAATCTACGGCAAACTGAAGGAGGAGAACTTCTTTGGGCCAAAGGAGGAGGTCAAACTGGAAACTCACATCAAGATGGCCGCCGCCGCCGCAGGAAGGGTCATCGGGAAAGGAGGCAAGACGGTAAGTGAGCCGAGGCTTTCCGGCTTCACGGCCGACCGGTCGTCGTGGTTACGGCTGCCTCCTCCTACAGTGATCGCCACTCTGTCCCCAGGTGAACGAGCTGCAGAACCTGACGGCGGCCGAGGTGGTGGTCCCCCGGGAACAGACGCCCGATGAAAACGACCAGGTCATCGTCAAGATCAACGGACATTTCTACGCCAGCCAGGTAGCTACTGCTCTGCTGCATCCTCCATTCCAAATCCACTTCAGAAATATTCACACTTTGTTTAGTTTTTTTTTTGTAATACAGCAATGCTCCTGGTGTTAAAGGGATACGCCAACATTTTTTTTTTCGTGTCTTGCCTCACTCCTGAGTCCATGACCAGCAGATAGACACCATCCTTTCGTCTGTGCGTGCAGTAACAAGGGAGATAGAGCCGTATCGCCAGTAATTAGCTTAGCTCAAACACTGGAAGTGTATAGGTAGTGTTAGCCTGCCTCCTACCTGAGCCGAAATCAGCAGTCAGAAGCTGATTTCATTTTAGCTCTAAACTCTGTAAATATATCACTTTATCAACATTTCAAACATGTTTAGGTGAGAAAGTAGCCGTTTAGATCAGCAGTGTGTCGTTCATTTGTCTAAATACCAGCTGTTTACTATTTTGTTCAGACGAATTCGGCGCTACTCAAGCTAGCCGTTGTGACCAACACACTTCCGGTTACTTTCACAAAATAAAACACCCGTTGCCCTTTACATACAGAAAACCATGACGATAGAAATTGTGCTTTTACTTTGAAATAGGAAGCTAACCTCCCCTCGATGTAGCTAGCTTGAACCAAAATAAACCGTCTTTGCTTGAACCCTCCCTTTTGACCGCTCAAGATGCCTTACCGGAGAGTTTTGTCAGCTCTGAGACGAAGATCGGCCCGCCGGTTTCCGTTTAGAGTTGCTGAATAGTTTCTCTGATGACTTTAGGTGGAGGCAGGCTAACACTACCCATACACTTCCAGTGTTTGAGCTAAGCTAATTAGAGGTGCGCCAGCTCTGCCCGTATCTCTCATGTTATTGCACGCACAGTCGAAAGGATGGTGTCTATCTGCTCGTCATGGACCCGGGAGTGAAGCAAGACGCGAAAAAAAAATGTTGGAGTATCCCTTTAAACCTTTATCCAACAGGATATAAAACTATGTTAACTAGTGACCGAACATGGAAGCTCTATCAGTGACTAGGCTGTCTTTACACTGCAGGTCTTGATGCCCAATTCCGATTTGTTGCCTATATCCGATTTTTTTGACGGTCTATTTACATGTTCTATCAGAAGTGACCCAGATCTGATAATCTGCATTTACACCTGCTGTGCCTGCATGAAACGACCCGCTGGAAATAAACTAGTGATTTCAGGAAATTGTCACATAATAATATATAATATAATAATATTTTTAAACAAAGGTGAGTCTGGTGTACAGAGTTATCCAACACGTCACTTACAAAGTGAACGTTACAAAATAACGTTAGTGAAGTGGCTGCGTGGAGCGGAGCTGCTGTGAGATGAGCAGCTGAGTGACGGTGACAGTTGTGCCACCGTTTGATCCTCCGTCGCTCACGTAGTGAGGACGGGGACAGCCTCACACATTTATACAATGTTTGTTTTTCCTCTCTTGATTTCTTATCGGCTCGGTTCAGTTTTTGCCGGTAGGAAAACCTGAAATCTGGTGTTTATCTCGCGCTCCCTCGCTTGCCCTCGTATCGATCCGCATAGAAATGAATGTTACTGTAGTGGCTATATGAAAACAAGAACTAGTGAGGGGGAAAAAAACAGACGCGCGGACACCACAAAAATTATTTTTTTTATTTATTTAAACCTTTATTTTAACTCGTTGGTCACTGAGGTTTCCCTCATTTACAGGGACGGCGAGTTTATTAAACACTGTAACGCCTGTGACAGTGATTACAGCTGGCCACAGCTGGCCACGGTAGTCCAGGTCAGCCCCACGTGTCAATCACGGACTACAGAGGTTCAGCGAGACGCGTGAGCACGTGAATTAATATTATCATTGATGACGTATGACACGCATTGCCAGGGAAGATCCGATCTGTCTGTTTAGACTGCAGACGCATTGGCAGAGATCCGATTTGTATCTGATTTATTTCCACATATAACGGGGGCCTGAATCTGATCTGACAATATCCGATTCCATGCGCATTTGTCCCGTTTACACATTCATGTTACAGATCCGATCTGAGCCACTTGAGAGAAAAAAATCGGAATTGGGCCACTTGAACCGTGCAGTGTAAAGACAGCCTAGTCCTGTAGTTGTCGTCCTCAGCTTGGTTCCTCTGTGGGACTTGGCAGCTCGTGGTGTAAAGGTGTAATGATACATTGATCCAACGAGTCAATGGCATCGATCCAAAATGAAAAAATCAATCAGACACTGATTTGTTTGACGCACCTTTATCTTTTATTACAGTTTAATTATATAACAAAGGCAATGCACACACACACACACATAACACAAAGACATTTGCCAGGAATTACAGACGACATAGTCAACATACTTTTCCCTAAGAGGGTTGACTTTCTACATACAAAACTAAAATCCATATTCATATACTGGCTGTATTTACAAACATTCTTGAAGTCTATTTCTCACATTCGAATTTAGATAATGAAATGAAATACATAAAATAAATAGATAACACAACACTGAACGATATCTCTGCCGTTCCTACTCTGCATGTGTGCAGCAACAAACCACTGTCATCTCTCCTCTGTCCTCCAGTTGGCCCAGAGGAAGATCCGGGACATCCTGACCCAGGTCAAACAGCCACAGAAAGGTGGGATGAACATGGGCCCCAGCCCTAACCCCCCAGGCTTCACAGAGATGGGCAGTCACACACAGCCTCTGAGTCCAGAACACCAGCCACGCAGGAAGTGAGGGTCCCCGCATCCTCCACTAACGCCGTGGGGCAACCCCCCCTTTGCCTGACGGACAGACAAGACAGACAGACACACGAACGAACGGACGCGCAGACAGACGGACGGATACAGGAGAGCGACACACGGACCCAGCGATAGACAGGGAGAGATATAAAGAGGGAGGGAGTACGCCCGATAGCCAGAGAGAAAGATAGGTGTTTTTAGAGAAGGAGAGATGAATAAAATCAAAAAGATGAAATGAATAAAAAAAAAAGAGGATTAAGATTAAAAAGAAACTTGAGAACAGAGACCAGATGCCAGGCCAGAAGAGACACTGATTGAAGATGGAGGGATAAAGGAGAAGGGAGAGACGGAGAGAGGGAGGGAGTGGTGTCCTCCTAGTGTGCCTTGGTGGGGCTGCAGCCGGCGCCTCCATCCTCGATCCTGCGCCGGGCCGGTGTAAACAGCACGCGTGACATTATTCACCCCGTAAGGTGGCGCCTTACTGCTGCTGTTTACACCGGTCCACATGGGCTGAGGTCTGTCCCAGAGGGGCCGGGGCCGAGGCCGGCCCCCCCACCCCGGGGCTTCCCTCAGACACACTAGCAGGGGCCCATCTGAACCCCTCTGCTGCCTCCTGCAGACCTCTCCAGCCATCTACAGTCAGTCCTATATTTTAAGGGTGGTTTTTTTTAAACATAGAGATATATGTATAGAAATGTTTTATTCAGAGCTATTATTGATAATATGCAGTGAGGCGGAGCCGGGAGAGGGAGCAGGGGAAACTGCTGTAGAGGCCCAGAGAGTCAGGGCACAGGGTCGGGCTCTAGCCCCACCCGTCCCTGACCACCTGAGCCAACGAGAGTCTGGAAGAGGGGCCGCAGATGTTAACACTGCTCTTTAAACGTCCTCTCTGGATAGCGGAGAGATTAGAAAAAAAAGAGGAATAAAAAAAGAAGAAGAAGAAAATATGAGGTTGTAAATATATAATCTTCATGTAAATGTTAAAAAATGCTGCGTCTGGCCGTCTTGCCTTTCTTTTTAAAGGGGTCCTCCGTATATTTCCCAGCCCCTTGTCTATGAAATGTAGCATCATGTAGCCTACAGCAGGGCCCGGGGCTGGGAAGGCACTAGGCAAACCCCCCCCCCCCCCACCCCACACATTCAGCTGTGTGGCGGAAGGCGCAGCAAGAGACAGTAAGGAGAGCTGAGGTCGCAGCTGGTCCTGCAGTTCTATTGCAGAGGCTCAGCTCACACATGTGAAAACCTTTCTAGAAAACAACAGTATAAAAGCCAGCAGCTATGCTAGCTGGCTAGCGACCCGCACCTTAAATGGCATATTTTATATATATTATATATATATGATATGTGAGTTAGCCCGGCCCCTCGGGTGAATGTATTGAAGGCAGGGAGTTGACTGCAAGGTTTCGCTGCACCTGTATGAAAAAGTCCTGCAATGACAGACAGACAAGGTGTGTCTGAGACTTTCTGCTCATTGCCTTCTTCTAACGCTGGACACTCGCAGGCCAGTCTCAGACAGAGAGGCCGGCGCCGAGGCCGGCGCATTAAAGCGTGTTTGGCCCAGCAGGTCTGAGGCTGGCCTCGAGTGACAGAACCAAAAAAAAAGAAAGGCGAAGTCTTCCAATGCTCCTTGCCTTGAGCTCAGAGAAGGTAAAATCAGACCGAAGGGAGCAGCTTCCTCGTTCTCTCTCCCAATCTGCCTAAGGCCTGTGGGCGGAGCCTCCAGACCCTGCCTGCGTATGATAATGAGGGGCGGGGTCTACACCTGGACACTCTCGCCATGATTAGAACAGATTAGAGAAGAAATGAAAAAGAAAAAAAACTACCTCAGGGTAAATTTACCTCAGTATTCCTAACTTTTTTTTTTTTTTTTTTTTTTCGCTTGCTGGTGTTTTATATAAGAAGAAAAAAAAAGGAAATAAGAGCTGATAGTCCTGAATATTCTTATTTTTTTAAGGAAAAAAGTATTTTTTTTTAGGTATTGTCTTGTTGCTTTGGTTGTTTTTTTTCTGTTTTTTTTTTAAGTTTGTTCGTTGTTGTTGTTTTTGTTTTCTTTTGGTGTGATGATGGTTGAATGAGCTCAGGATGAAGAAGAGGCAGAGGGAGATGAAACGTTGTTAGGAAATGGTTGAGCACCATTTTGCCTTTTGTAGGTGAAAAAACAAAACAAAAGAACATGCCTTCTGTCTTCCTGACGTGTGATTGGAGCAGCCAGGTGGCCAATAGGGAGTGGTATTAACTCAAGAGTGGGAAGGGGGGAATTTGGGGATGGGGGGGGGGTCCTAAAGTGCACATGGTGACTGAACTTGCCACTGGGGAGGGGGGGTCTCTTTTTTTGACTGAGCTCACATCAACATGGAGGGGGGGGGGTTACTAATGATTTCCATCGTAGAGAACGACTGGTGGCACATTCAGACAAACCTCATCCTCAGGTCGCGCTACGTCACTGCTGCCGCCCCCCCCCCCCCCTCCAAGGACCCTCCTCTCTCTCCTGCCTTATTGTGATGACATCATCATGACGCTCTGAACATTACGATAGGGCTTTAAGTGTTCAGAAATAACAACAAAGAGGTGATTCACATGTGAAAGTGAGCTTTGAAGCCAAATTCCACCTTGATGTTTTCTTTTCTTTTCTTTTTTTTTATGAACCCCTCTCACCTGGAGGTTGGCAACTTGTCAGATCAGAGTTGTGTTAAACGCAGCAGCAGCAGCAGCAGCAGCAATGATCCATCTACAGCGTAACTGTCGATGGAAAGAGGAGAGGGCATTTTACCTTACACACCTCTACCTACCTACACACACACGCCTGAACTCGCTTCTCTGAATGTGAATATTTATAACCTGTGCACTGACCATGACACCTCAGATGCTCCCTTTTGGCTTACATGTGTATGTATGAGTGCGTGTGTGAAAGTGAATGCAGGTGTGTTTGTGTTCGCTGGTTTTTAAATGTTCATTTTTATTTTATTTTTTATTTTTTGTCGGGGGGATGTGGTGAAACTTCTAAAAAAGCAGAAAAAAGTAGGACGAGAACCTATGGCCCTCCGTCAGCGAGCGGCGGCGGCGGAGAAACACCCAAGAACCTTTTCAAAAAATGGGAGCAAAAAAAAAAAAAAAAAGAGAAAAAAGCAAGAGAGTTTAAAAACAACAACAACTCAGCTGGATCATAGATTAAAACCTGTACATAAAAAAAAAGATCACAATACTTTTGTATTTTTGGAGAAAAAAAAAGCGTAAAAATGAGAACGGGAAAAGCCTTTGAGATAGGAAAGAGTGCGCCAAGCCAAGTCACTGAAGGACACTGCCAGATAACTGATCATCTTTTTATTGTCTTACCTGCGCTCGGCGACGTCCACCTGACACACGCCTCCATCGGCCTCCCCAGCAGCTCCTCAGACAGGGACTAAGTCTATTGTATTGTGTCTATGCTTCCATTTTTGTCCAGAGGCGGTAACTTCACAGTGCAACACGACGCTTTGTCCTGTGCCAAGTTTCCACCTCTATTTCCAAACCATAGAGCTCTGTTCACAACCACCAAGACATTTAGGATTCGTTATTCAGCCTGCAGCCATTTGGAAAATCGGTTTTGGGTTTAGGATTCATGTGTTTTTGATTTTCTTTTTTTGGTTTTTCTTTTTTGGTTTTTGACGATACAGCAAGCTTTATTTGGACGTGACATCTGGGGACGTACTGTTGCACTAATTGATGAGAAATAACGTTGACAACGTCAAAACTATGGAAACGACCGAGAACCTCCTGTAACACCTGATGCAGTTCTTTAAGGAGAGAAAGGGTGGAGAGGGATGGGAGGAGGAGGAGGAGGAGGAGGAGGAGGGGGGTCAGACATCATGGGGATGGGACGTACTGAGAAACTTCTCCCTCCCATTTCTATCAATGGCTGAAATCCCCCCACCTGCTCTCCTTCTCCTCCTCCTCTCATCCCCCTGTACTCTAGGAAAGGAGTGAGATGTTTTATTTACTTTTACTACGAAAAAAAAAAGATCATTTCATTTTTGGAGCGGGCAGGATCTTCAGGGTCCCTCGCCCTCTCTTGCGCTGGTCTCCACCGTGTTCGTTTTGCTCACTTCTGTTCAAAAGACCTTTTTCGATTTCTTACTTTAACCACCTTTTTTTTCTTACTATCGTTCTGACTCTCTCTCTTTTTTTTTTTTTGGAAATATGAAAAATAGTTGGATTTGATAATGTTTTGTTCTTTTTGTTGTTGAATGCACAAATAACAAAAAAAAGAAAAAAAAAAGCAGTTACTAAATATGATGAACTACTAACACGTGGTACATGACGGTAACTGTGCCAGACACAGGAAAGGGGCTCAGTCCAAAACGCAGTGTGGAGCCATTCTGAGCAAATAACTTCCTGAACTTAAGGTCTTAAGAATAACTTCAGAATGAAAGTTACTACATTCAAATGGTGGTTTGTCATCTTGGAACTGAACTCCTCATCTTGTTTTTGTTTTTTTGTCTGTACAGTAGAGAGAGTAGAGAGAAAACATTGTGGGTCTCTGTGTCTCCACCGACACGGCGCCTGTTGCTGGCTCCTCTGGGCCCCTGAGGGCCATCCTGTCCTTTCTGTTCTCCCTCAAGTTGAGTGATGCGTTGCAGCAGCTAGTGGACAGAGTTTGGCAGTGTGAGGTGCCACAAAGTGTAAAAACGAAAAACAAAACAAAAAAAAAAAACAACAAAAAACTATATCATTGCCACTCACTAAAATCTAAGTGTCAATCTTTGATTTTGTCGTATCATACTTATTCCAAGACTTTTTATTACCCCATTTACTATCATTTGATTTATGATTCTTAATATCACTGCTGCTGACTATTTTCTAAACCATATCATACATCACATACTATACGTGTGTGTGTGTATAAAGTGTCTCAGAACATACTATCACATTTAGATTTGTGGCAGTTTATCTGTTGGTTTCCATTTATTTCCCTATGAAATCAGACCTGCTAGACTTAAGATAATGGATCACAGCCAACATGGCTGTCCCAGCAGATATTCTCCTCTGGTGGCTGGTGGGCTTATTACTAGCTTTACATGCTCCACAGTCATTGATCCATTGATAATATGAAGATATTATTCACAGCAGCTTTAAGTGACTGCAACAGCAGAGTAAGGAAATACATGGAAAGTGGTGGAAAAGCCCATGAATCTAAAATATGACGGCATGCTTTAGAATATGATCAGCATCAGTGTAAAGTACACGCTGTGAATGGGCAAAAATGTAGGGAAGCTCAGAAGGGCCATTCTCCCCCCAGTTTTTTTTTTTTTTTAATCCAAAACAGGAGAAATATTTTGAGAAAGTGATCTCAACAAAAATGATAAATAGATAATTATCCTGTGATGTTGATATAACGTGATAAAAGGAGTTTGGCCTTTCTTGGTTTCCATAAAAATCTCACCCGTATTGTCATTTTTATGTAAAGATTGGACTCTTGTAAATTCAGACTTTAGGGTCAAACTATCTTGCTCAGTTTCTTATGTGTGGCAGCAGAGCGCAGCTTTGCTTCGGAGACCTCACAGCATGTAGCTCAGCCCTGACAGACGACGGACGGAAAAAATAAACGGACACTCTCCAAGCTCTTGTGAAGACGTATACAGTTTGCCCACAAAACGGCGCAAACTCCTCCATGTCATGTCCCCCCTCCCCCCCATCCCTCAGCAGAAAGGGGCTCGAGGGACACGCTACCGAGACGAAACAAAAAAAACCTCTTGACACATAACTTGGAACGCTACCTCAGAACATAAGCAAACTCAGCTAGAAGATTGTTTCTTTTATTTTCTTTTATGGCAAACAGACAAGAGCAAACAGTCAGTCAGTCAGACGTGCAGACAGAAAGGACACAGTCTATGTTACACTCACAGTTTTTTTTTCTTTTTCCATTCTTTAATTTATTTTTCGGTATTTTGAAATTTTACTTCTACAGCTTAGAGATGGAACTGTAAAAAAAAATACAAATAAATGAGTAAATTAAATAAAATGACAAAAAAGACAAAAAAACCAACAAAAACCAACAAATTAAAAAAAACCCAATATGGATACATCATGGTGCAGGGTGGCGAGGGACGCTGGGACGAGGACTCTCTTCACGTGTCGGGGTGGGGTGGGGGTGGGGGGTAGGGAGTTTTTTTTCAGTAACCTGATTGGCCCACATGTTGGCCAATCGCAACGAGGCGTTAACAGTTTCTATTTTACAAATTCGCTGTTAAAAGCTGATTTGAGTCAGTAACCTCACTTTGCCGCAGTTTTTTTGTTACTTTTTTTTTTTTTTTTGACCTGCCTCCGACTGCTAAAATTAAAATTACCCACAATCCTCTTTCAGCTCCGTCCTGCAGCTCCACTCCCCATCCCTGTGAATTCACCTTCTGAATCAAAGGGCATGACACCTGTAACCATGTAGGCCTAATTGTTTTGTTGATCTACCTCTTAGGAAAAAAAAAATAGGTAAATGGTAAATTTTTTTTTTTTTTTGAAAATGGACACAAAAATTTTAAAAAAGGAAAAAAAAAAAAGTTGCTCGAAAGAAACATAGGTAAATGAATAACTGGGTAGCGGCATCTCCATATACTGTAGTGGATAGTCTATTAAAGGAAAAATCTTTTACTTCTTCCAAAGATGATTTTGTTTTCTTTCTCCATTCTTGTTTTTGAAAGGATTATGAAATGGAATAAATAAACCGAGAGGGGGAGACAAAAGCTTACATCTGTTTTTGATTTTTTTTTTCTTTAAATAAAAAAACCCAACATAAATGAGATTTCTTTATCCAATTTGCATTTTCTTTTACATGTCATTAAACTTACACTTTTTTTAATTTCAAAAATATACTTCATGTTTATTTTGGTTGACTTCTAATTTTTTCTCTTTTTTTATGACAGCAGATTGTATCTCTTGTGTTTGGGTGCATTTAGCATTTTCTTTCTCTCTGTGAAAAGCCTCCAGTTAGAGCGCCCTGCGAGGACCTTCTACACTGATCGATGATCTATTTTCACTTCTGATGAGTTGTTTGAAAAAGCAAAAGGACCTGTTGTTTTAGCTGACTGTGTTGCTGCAGGTGGATGGAGGGAGGCCCCGTGACATCTGATCCAAACACACACACACCCGATCCGGCTTCAAACTGAACATTAAATGTCTCCATGTGCTCCGACAGGGGGCCATGTTGAAACTCTTAATGCTCCATCTACTTAGATGTAATACGAGAGGATGGGTCTCCCTCCCTCCACCAGATGGCGCCTTTGGTCTTCACTGTATGTGGACTTTCACCCTCTGCCTGCCTGATTCCTTTAGTCCTCATCAACACTTGTTTTAAAACTCCTTGTAAACAAAACAGAGCATAGATATGAATGTGTTATTAAAAGATGAGAAAACGGACCTCCGACTCCTTCCCTTTGTCTGCCCTTACTGCCGTTTTTAACTGATGCTTTCAGAATATACAAACCATAATGGAACAATTACCACTCATCACAGTAATTGATGGAGAAGCAGGAAACGCAGAGAAAAGGAGAAAACTATAAATGATGCAAAATCAGAGCTCAGGCAGATTTCCGCTTCTCTCCACCTGAGAAGGAACAGCCAACAGAACTGCTTCATTTAAATTCAGTTAATTACACAATAAAGAAGCATGTGGTAACCAGGTGCAGCTGGATTATCAGTTGCTGATTGCAGTTGGCTCTAAACTTAAACGGATAGTTCAACATTTTGGCAACAACTGCCCCTGAAGGGAACATGCATCAGCTGTTTTGCATGAATTTACCTCTAAAACAACTCCGTCTCATAACGTTCCATTATCATCTCATAGCGTGGTGAATGTGCAGGTCACAACTTGTCCACCAGAGCGTTTTGGAGTTGTTGAATTGTGTATTTGATGAGTTTGATGAGGGAAACCAAGAAATCCCAATAGCCTCTGTAGCGTAGCTCTGAGCAGCTCGTGACTCTGCTCGGCCGTTCTAAAAATAGCTTGCACCGAACAAACCTACTGCTATGACAGTAGGGATTATGGCAATGGGCCAACTTGCCAGAATGTCGAACTATCTCTTTAAGTTTGATGTCTCAATACTCTCTGAGAATTTACTGACTTACTTCGTCCTCTTAAATGACAATTGTTCTTACCTTGTCCCCCCATTGTCTTGTTTTCTTTCGCTAAACTTACATTTAAGAACCAGTAGCCCACCAGTGAGTCCTGTGCTGCTGACTCACTCAGAAAAAAACAAAAAAATACAGTGTAACTGTAAGTCACAGGCTGTTTCAGAAAGTGCTACCCATGTTTGTGTGTTCATATAGGCCTAGGTGTCCATAACCAATGTGATGATGGGCCACTAAAGCTGGATGCATGACTTCTGTAAAGCCAGGGCACTAACAGCCTTAAAGGACAATTCTGAGCAAATGCAACTCGGGGGTGTATGTTCCTAACATTTTAGGTTTAAAAGAAGGAATCTGAAGATTTTCAGTTTAATCGCTCCTGTTTTGTGGTATCTGTCACCACATCGCCACGGCAGCGATGAATGGGAGCGGATGGAAGTTCTGCTGTTTACATCCCT
The DNA here is from genome assembly GCF_045865225.1 of Trachurus japonicus. Classification (NCBI taxonomy): domain Eukaryota; kingdom Metazoa; phylum Chordata; class Actinopteri; order Carangiformes; family Carangidae; genus Trachurus; species Trachurus japonicus. The sequence goes on along the minus strand of NC_140914.1, from coordinate 31,966,824 downwards.
CAAAGCTGCAACTTTTTTCCACAGACAGCGTCAGATGGAGACTCAAACATGCACCGAGAAGTTTATTTACTTCAAGCAAGCCGACATGTTTGTAAAACTAGATCTAATTCAAAGTCTCCCAAGTTGCCGTGCTCAGTGTGTTCACGTGCAGACGGAAGCTCCCGTTTGTGTCATAAACACAGGAATATCAACTCTTGACTTGCTTGAAGTAAATAAACTTCTCGGTGCATGTTTGAGTCGCCATCTGACGCTGTCTGTGGGAAAAAATTAAACAGTGGAACTTCCATCCGCTCCCATTCATCGCTGCCGTGGCGATGCGGGGACAGACACAACTACCGCAAAACAGGAGCAATTAAACTGAAAATCTTCAGATTCCTTCTTTTAGACCTAAAATGAAGGAAAATACACCCCTGAGTTGAATTTGCCTGGAATTGTCCTTTAAAATGGAGCTCAGTGACAAACTGTGTGTAATGATGCCTGTCCTACCACTAGGTGACACTATGTTTCAATGTTTTTATTGAATTTTGACATATTCACACAGAACAATATGAAAACACTTTCAGTTTTTCACAATTGTTAAAACTCTTTTCTCACTCTACACTCTGGAAACCTTTGATTTCTTTTTGCAAAACCAAACCATCACCTCAAAATAGTTTTATCTGTGCTCAAAACTGAACAATGTGTTCAGATCTTGCACCAATTGGTCAAAACAGAAACACTTCTGAGCAGTCATTACACACAACACCAAAAAAAAATGTTAAACACAGTGTTCAGGGCATGTAGCTCATGGAGAAATGTTTGCTGAGCACATAGCACATGCATTTTGTATCCCCAAAAGTAAAGAAAGAAAGAAAAAAAAAGATTTCTCAACTCTGTGGATTTAGCATTTACTCTGAATTCATCCAACATAAACTAGAAACAAGTATTGTGAGAAAAAAAATTAAAGTCTACAGCCTCTAATGCAGTGTTTTTCAACCTTGGGGTCAGGACCCCACGTGGGGTCGCCTGGAATTCAAATGGGGTCACCTGAAATGTCTAGTAATTTATTCAAGTAGCCCACACTTGTAGTTTTCATCTCAGTCCACTAGAGGGCAGACTTGGGCTTTTACTCAGCTTTACTGAAATCTCAGGTCTCAGTGTGCTGCCTACACACAGCACTGACATACCAAGCTAAAACAGTTAAAGTTAATGCATAAACAACACTTTGATAATAATAAGTCATACTATTGACAGTTCAAATGAAAAAAGAGTAAAGTTCATGCAGACGAGTAGCCTATCAATTACTGTGATGTGTAGGCTATGTGCCAGCATGTGCTGTTTAGACTCGCTGCCTTATTATTTGGATTTTGAAATGACAATCACTGTTTTCTTTAAATTAGGATGTGCTAAAGCTCTGACCAATCCAGTAGCAGTCTGAGGTAGTGGGGTGGGGCTTAGCAGGGAGCTGTGTGTCTGCTGTGATGTAACGAAAGAGGAGAGACAAGCTATCACTACTGAGTGGGACAGGGTTGCCAGGTCTGTGAGGCAAAATCAGCTGATGCAATTCAAACTCAGAACTCAAAACATGTACATTAAAATCCATATATGTTGTTTTTAAAGTCCAGCAGCACTGCTGTAAGTGCAAAATGTAGCCTACTATAAAGCACCGTAAACATTAAAGATGGGGCTTGCCATAGAAAAAATTGCAATGAATGATTTAATTGTCTTTTTCTGATAATTTTATGCCACTATTATTAAATAAGCCTAAATATAGTGTATACACATACACCTTATGAAGAATGCATTATTTGCACTAAAAATTCCTCTAAAATGCGGTCATCGAATATCAGAAATTAAGCGCCTCGAGATAAACAGTTTGTGGCAGTTTGTGGCCATAGAAGCAGAGGGGGCACAACTTGGGCCATTTTATGGTTTGGTGCATCGCCCACTTGTAACAACTCATTCTAAGGTACGAAAAAGTTTTCATTTGTATGCGGGTGTGATTCGACTTCGAATACGTATTTATGAAGGCAGTATTTGATTTTTGCTAATAAAAAGCCAAATAAGTTACAGACTGGGGCTTTAAGAAAATCCCCCTATTTATCGATGACATCACTCTTCTGAGGAGACATCACACCAGTGGCGGGAGATTCAACTGTGGTAAGCTTTATTATATTTTACCTCTTTAAAAATTGGATTTTGCAGTTTTATGAAGAAGGTGCAGTGTGGTTGATCATAATGTGTCTACTCTGTTAAAGCTATATCAAAGAAATTAATCAAATTGAATAATTTCAAAAGGTTTTTGTGTAAAATTATAGATTTCTCATCAAGTAAAGTCAGCTATTATGCTAGCAAAGTCAGGCTGAGGGCTAACTTTAGCTCAAAGTTAGTTAAGGTGTGTCTCAAATCGCATACTTCTCTCAGTGCGCTGCTTTACAGTACACTGTAAGGCAGTGTACTGCCTTGTGCAGTGCACTAATTTGGACAGGCTAGTACCGTCTCAAATCAAACACTGCCGCTGCGCACTGACCGGAAATGACTCCACAGCTTCTTCTTCTATTTTTTAAAATTCTGATCACAACCATAGCAACCGGCCGTTGGAGCCCTATCGCCGACACTTGACAGCGCTTTTTGCCGATCCAAAAGAGCTATTAAGTTGTGTTTTATTGTGTTAGTGTTGTTGTTGTGCTGTTACGAGTGTTTTTTAAAGACATTTACGCCGGTGTCAGCTCCGTCGCTGCTCAAAGCAACCGGCGCCGTTTGAAAAGTAGTGACGTGTTTCCGCTACGTCACTAAGATGGCGGCCGTTAAGTGTGGAAAGTATCCATCGATCCATACTCAATTTTCTGGCCGTTTGAGTGCGCCAATTGAGTGCGCATAGCGCACTACATTTTCGCACACTGCTCAGTGTGAACGCACTTATGCACTCAAAATATTAAGTGTAAGTGCAGAAGTGCGCGATTTGGGACACACCATTAGTGTCCACTCTGTTATCCTTATTCAAGTAACACGTGGACACCAACTTAACAGAGTGGACATACTGTATGCATTCTTGACTTATAAGATCTTTAAAAGATTGAAGCACTAATTATGTATATTTTATATTGTACATGAATATGAATCGGATAGCCTGTATATTAACTAAATGCAATGCATGCCTTTGTTTAAGAATGTCACTTGCACTAAGTCCAGCTGGAACACAGCGGTGTTACAGAGCCAGAGACTGTGTCGGGGGGGGCTTTCAAGGTTAATTTAAATTGAAAATATGGTTGGTTAAAGTCTCTTGTCTTCTTTTAAATCATGTATTTCACACCAGAATGTAGCGGTTTTATTATTTGTTTTCGCTGTTTTAGGCAACGCCTTAAAGGTGAAAGCAGAGCAAGAAGTAGAAGGAGAAAGCTAAAATAGCAGATAGCATATTTGCAAGCCCAACTAGCTAGAGAGTGAATAAAGAAGGAAAAGTGGAAAAAAAGATACTCAAGAAGCAAGGCCAGCTCCTCATCCCCACGCACAATGGTGAATAGGATGCTGCAAAAAAAATCAGAACATCACTCCCCATGTTTGCAAGACACTTCCTTTCCACTCCTGCCTTAGTTGCAGATATCGCTCAGTCTTATAAAACTTCCAGAGGAGAGCGAGTGAAGCAACTGATCACCAGAGTCACATGTGGTAAACTACTAAAAAAGTACAGACTGCAGTCTTTCTTTGGATTCTCCCAGAAGAGGGGGAAGTCCTTCGGGAATGCACAGCTGACCACTTTTCAAAGAAAGACAACTTCAAGAAAAGCAGAGAGTAGAGTGAGGATACATAGCCTACCTTCTTCCTCAGCCGCATGACAACTGGGCACAAGCAGACCATAACTGTGAGGAAGAGGAGGATGCAGAAGCAACTGCTTACTGACACTATGAAGAATCTTCATAGGAGATTTTACATAAGAAAACTCAGACAATGTCTCATATAGTCTGTTTTGTGCATGTCGGCCATTTTGGGTGGTTGACCCTACTGATGCTGATCAGGCCACATGCCAGTGCAAAACCCATAAGAACCTCCAGTTCATGGCTGACAGCCTTTATAGTCGAGGCATTGTGGAGACCAAGAACCTGGAGGAGATGGCTGACCCAACCACAGGAATTAAAGCTTGTGCCTATGTTGACTGCACAGAATGCCGCCTCACCACTTACCCAACTTTGAGAGCCGCCACAGGAGAAGCTGTCGAAGCTCTACAATGGTGTGCTGAAAGAACGGAGGAAGAAGAAAGGAAAAGAAGGTCATAACTGTGAAGGAGATGGTGCAGAACACAGAAGCAGATCTAGTTGATGATTTCCAAGATCGTCTCTACAAATTCCGTAAGCACCTATTTAATATCAGATGGCAATACACTGCTTACAGACAACTGCACAAAAACCTCCAACTTCAGTGACTTCAGTGAGAATTACTCCTGCAAGTACCACAATGAGATCCAGTCAGTGCATTTTGGGGGATCTCACCAGCAAGCCACCCTGCACCAGTGACCAGACACCAGATTCCTGCTGTTCAATCTCTCCCTCACGACGACATGAGCCACCAGCGATCTAAGCCCACCTAGATCCTGTCCAGAAGATGGTGAAGACCAGATATCCACTGGTGGAGACACTTCACTTCCACAGTGATGGCCCTGCCACACAATATAAACAAAAGGGCAACGTCTACCTCTTGTCTCCTGGGCCATTCAGGCATGGTTTGAAAGATCTGTCATGGAATTTCTTTGAGGCCAGCCATGGGAAAGGAGCTCCCGACAGAATCGGAGGGACACTGAAGCGGGCAGATGACATGCTGGAACATGCAATTTTTGGTCCCATACCTGGAAGTGGAGTTGTGACTTTGCAGATGTTTGCCTATTTCTGAGTGAGAAGTGGAAATGTCCCATTGGTTGGGTTTAGTAAAAAGACCAGGTAGAGGCTAGACCGGCCAGATAGATAGAAAGAGTCCAGAGAGAGTCCATCGACCGGCAACAGCAGGGAACATAGGACCCTGACTGCATAATAATGTGTTCAGAGTTGTGCAAAAGGAATGACTGAGATCTGAAAATAGTGTTTTATTAAGGGGCCGTCCATACAAACCCGGGTATTTTTGAAACCGTGTGTTTCTCTACACGGTTTGTTCTTTCATCCACACGTAACCGCAGTTGTGGGTTCCTAAAATCGGAGTTTTTTGTAACCGGAGTCCTGGGTGAACTTTTTCAAAAACTCCGGTTTCAGCTTCATGTGTAGACAGGAAAACTGCACATTTTTCACGTTTTTGCACGTCAAGCTTCTTGACGCTGACCCATGGATAATCCATAGGGATCATCATGCGCTGACCGCTCAGACGCGTATGAGTGGACTATAGGCTACTGTGAATATCAATAATCACTAAACATGCAGACACTAATACAAAACCGCATGGTCACCATATGTAAACATAATGCTGATATGGAGAAAACAGGCTTTTATCAAATTGTAAATTGCGGTCACTTCCCCACTGTTTTGCTTCCTCCCGTCCTGTACATTTGTTTTCAATGAAGCCTTTCAGAATCAATCAGTGGATCGATGGATTATCGTTATGATGTGTGTATTTGTGTATTTTCGTATCTGTCATAAACAAGAGATTACGGGCGAGGTGTGTTAGTATAGCGGGGACTTGCGGTGCCGGTCAGTTTGAGCCTCCACTCTCTTTGTACAAGTTACAGCTACTTTCCTGTTAGGAGTGCTATTGCCACCTACTGCTTTGGAATGTGCATGACATTGTTTGAGACGGATTTTGCGGTTTCATGTGGAAGGAGATTTTTTTGGTGTGGATGGGGATTTTTTTTTAAAAACCGGGGCCCAAAAAGTTCGGTTTCAAAAATACCCATGTTCGTGTGGACAAGGCCTAAGTGAAGATTGTTGATGCATGGTTTTGTCAAAAGGATGCTCGATTTAGTGAATGAGTTTAGACAACTGAGCCATTGATGGGGAATTAGTGTTTTAGCAATTCAGAAAAACTGTAAGAGGAGAGTGTGATGAACACTTTATGACAACCTTCATCTCTGGAGAAGTCCACACACCAAGCCTTTACATCTTTCCTCAGCGCTGCTTGAAGGAGGCTGGGATCAAACACATGGAGGGTGGGCACAGTTAAGATGGACAGGCAGCCGGCCCTTTAATCTTCATATTAGAAGCTAAAGAGGACTGATGATACCTTCTCTCTCTCCTCCTCCCATACTTTTTATCCACTCCTTTGTCCTCCCCCATTTCCACACCTCCCCCGTGAACCTCACTCACTTCCTTGCTGTCTCCCCCAACTCTCTCCGTACCTCCTTCTCTCTTTCAGTTTTTATCTACCCCCACTCACTTTATCATTTGATTCTTCCCTCCTCATCATCTCTCATTTCCTCTGTCTGTTCTGTCCTCGGACGCAGTCGGGTTTTACCAAAGTGACAAATGGACCTTGCACACCTTCCATGTATGTGTTTGTGTATGTTACTTGTGTTGCATGTGGGTTTGGATTTTTAGCAAAGCATTGGGTGTAAAATGAGGTGCTTCTTTGTTTGTGCATCTTTATCTATTTAGGCAGGCGGCATCTCTCTCTCTCACTGTGTGTGTGTGTGTTGGTGTGTCTATGTGTGTGTGTGAGGGCAGTTACTCTGTGACAGTGACTGATGGCCAGCAGTGGTAAACGATGCAGAACCTTCTTTAATAGGAGACACAAAAGGTTGGTTAAAAATCCTGCCTAATGGAGAAATATGATACAGGACGGATGGTCAAGGAAGACGTGGACAGAGTAGAAGAAGTTGCGTAGAGACAGACACGAGGAAGGATGCAGAAAAGGTGGCGAGTAGATGAGAAGAGAAAGAAAGAGAACAGATGAAGGGGAAGTGGAGGACATTCTTGAATCAAACTCACTGATAACAGAACATCTTGAAAGAGTTGGTTCTTCACTGTTAATCGGATGATGTTGAAGGTTTTCCAAAGTTTGGTGGAGAAACTTGGTGTTGGACTTTGGCTGGTCAAGGCCCTGATTTACTAAGATCCCAGATAATGTAGTGTAAAATTTTATACATGTAATGGCTTGTATGTTGGAAAAGAAAATAACATTTATAATCTTTTCTTAAACTTTCTACTCTTAATATTGTTTTAATATTTCTTAATGTTTGCCCCATTTCTGTTACCCTTCAATGAACCTCTACTGTTAGTGTATTTGTTACCTCTCAGTGAACGTCAAGGCTGCACCAAAAATCCCTCCAATTATGAAACGGTAAACACAGAGTGATCGCCCTGGGTAAAACACAGCTGATCGATCGATAAAAAAATACCGCTGGAGTGAATTTACTTTCCGTCACTAAAAACAGGCGTTTTAAAGTAACGAAAAAAGTTACTTTATCAGTAACGCATTCATTACTTTTTGGTTTATGTAACTGAGTTACTAACTGAGTTACTTTTTTAATGGAGTAACTAGTAACTGTAACTAGTTACTATTTTTCAGTAACTAGCACAACACTGGCCATGACCATAGACTGTAAAAAGAATGGACGTAGCGTCCGTGACGTCACCCATTGGTTTTGGGGAGTCGTTTTTGTGACTCCAATATGGCGGCCTGAACAGCGCCATGTTGGATTGGCCGGCCGAGAACCCGCCCACTGGCCTCGAAGCAGCTGTCCACGGAGCTGCTCAGACCTGTCACTCAACGTTTCCGCGCCCTAATTGGCCAGAGTTTTAACCTAATAACAGTAAAACGGTAGAGTTAAAAAAAAATTCACCCCCCTCAGAGTGTGTGCGGGGGTAGAAACTATCGATTGAGACGAAAAAACGTTCTGACACCAGGCTTTTAACATGTTTACTGAGGATGTAAAGTCGGCGATTTTAACATGGGGGTCTATGGAGAATGCTGCTTTCTAACACCAGCCCCCAGAGGAAGAAGAGGGGATTGCAGTTTGTTGAACGCGGAAGTGAGCTTCACTTCTCAGACCGACAACTGCCCCCTTGGCCATGACGCAGTAACAAGGCGGCATGAACATGAAAGAGGCGTGTATGGTAGAGGAGCATCGTCAGAAAGACCTACGATCATGTCATCAACAGAGAGAGACTCCTCAGAGGTAAGCATAGTAGAGATCATGATGAGATTAACGTAAAAAAAATATGCCAAACAAGTCCAATAATTGATGTGAATAGGAGAAAGATGATTTTGTTGTCAAAAGTATTAAAGGTACGGTAAAGAAGAATGAAATCAGTCGTGTCCTGGCCCCACAAGTCTAGAGTTGTGTTTCTCAGAGTGGTGGGACAGTTCATATACCGGACATGGTTCAAGTCCTCCAAATAAAATTTTGGCGCATCAGGGCTACAAGTCAGTAATTAGCTGAGTAGCAGCATTGGGTTTGGGGTGGATGTACCAGCTTGCATTGACGTTTGGACATGGTCTTAGAACAGTTATTTCTTATCAGACTTGATAAATTTATTGAGAAACACAATCTTTTGAGTGATCAGTGAACATTCACCATTTAAAAGTCATACATTTTCACTCCAGTAGCAGAAACTGTTGCAGTAAATTTAAAGCTACAGTTGTTATTTGGTCATATTTGCTGGAACTGTCTCTGATAGTAGTTGAAATGGGTAATTTAGGAAAAAATCCAACTCCTCTGCTTTACCTACAGCCTGTAATTATATTTGCAGAAATCCAACGCTGGTCCCAGTCAGGTGGAGTAGACAGGAGAAGCTGCCTGTCAATCACCAATCACAGCTCGTACACATACTGCAGACAGGTACAGTCTGGCGGCTGCAGAGCATCACTATCAATTTGTAAAATACAATGGCAGAGCAACCGAAAATATAAGACTGTCGATGACACCGTTGACGGCTGCCTAAAATGAGTAAGAAGAAGACTGTTGTTACAGTTAGCTAACTTGTGTGAGTGTGCTCAGGCTACCTCTTGTTTGTGGGGTTGGGGTTCGGAACAGCAGTGTGTCGGAATCGAGAGCTGTCCCCACTCGCAATATCTGGCACACACAGCTAAGTAGACTTATTACTGACACACGGCGTCGTCAGAGTTCTGTGGAGCGATCTGAGAAAAGACAGAAAATAAGGAGAGGGACAAGATCAGAGGTGTAGGACCACTCCAAGATGCGTTCACTGTAGCTCGAGTTTCATACCGTAACAGCGCGTCCTCAGTGATGCAGCAGTGAAACTGAAAGCATCCAGTCAAGTCCACTGAGCGGTTCCGACACAATGCGAGGCAACGTAACGCAATGGAAACATGAATTTAATGTGTTCGCTAATCATGGTGAACGCTGGTGAGAACGTACAGTGATTAGTTATCTGTAAGAACTGGTTAGGAACGTTAGTTGATATTGACGCTGCGCCGTAATGTAAACATGCGGGGCCATCCGTGGGTGTCGGTGGGGCGCTGTGACGGCGATGACAGAGGTGATAAAGTCTCTTGAAATATCAAACAGCTAATATACAGAAGTTGTCATGACGTGAACCGTATGTTGCGGTAAAAAAAAAAAAAAGGAGCCCCCACTGTATGCAGGGCCCCCCGCCTCGCTGGTGCTGGTGGGGGTATATTTTACGGTGCTGATGGCTGGTTATGATTTTAAAAAAAAGATGTTGATAACATTAGCTCAAGGAAACGAAATAAAACGCAGCTGCGTTCATTTAATTAGTCTTTTGTTGGAATGATTTGGCCTAAAACACATAAGAACATATTTTTAAAAATTAAAATAAGTTAGCTTTAAATGCGTCGTGGGCGAGGCACGCCGCAATTCTGTCAGTTTGGGCTCTAGTTTCGTAGACCAGGCGCAGTCTAAGCGCAGTGAGCCGCGCTAATGTGTCCATGCGCATTTTGCAAGTTTCGCAAGTACTCCGCATTCCCACCTCCGTCCCTCCTACCAGCACAGGTGGGAAAGAAGGAGGAGAGAAGGTGTGGAGTGGGATTAACACAGCCAATTCTGATCTTCACCAATCAAATTTATACAATTTATATCAGATTTTATCCTTCAACATGGGCGAAGGAGACAGCGACGCCAGACAGCCGAACCTCCACCAGGAGGAAACAGGTGTTTTGGTCCTAGGGGTTTGCCCTATACAGTGAGAACTGTTGCCCCAGTGTAAAAAACAACACACACACACACACACACACACACACACACACACACACACACACACACACACACACACACACACACACACACACACACACACATAGTAACCCATAAACCCTGTGTAACAAAGATGAGAGGTGTACACTGATCACAACATAAACAAACACCATGCGTAACAGGGATGAAATCAGAAGCATCTCAGCGTAAAGGACTCATTTCTTCTTTCTTTTTCTTTTCTGAGATGAGAGATGCTGAGTAGGCCGGGGAAGTCACACACACCTCTCTCCATGCATTTGCACAGTACTGATGTGAGGGCCACAGGCCTGGAGTCTAGTGTCCTTAGGACGTGTCTTTTTGGGGAATGGGGAGGGGTTCTTTAAGGACTCCCTCCACTGGCTGGAAACACAACCAGAATCCAAAAGATGCTGAACCATCTGGTGATGACTGCATCCAACTGTGCAGCGCAGCCTTTGAGCACCCTGCCCCTGAGCCTGTCAGACACACAGACACTCAGAGCCATGTCAGGAGTCGCTCTGGCAGAGTAGCGCCCCCACAAAAGACACAAAAGTGAGGACAGGCTGTTTGGGGAATCACTTTGTTCTGTTTGTTTTTCATCAAATTCCTTTTTTCTCCCCAATCCTGCAGTCTTTACAAGTTCCTGCAATTTCATCACATAACAACCCACATATTCCATTGCATCTTTTTTTAGCCACACAAATCAAGGATATTTACCTGTGAAAATCACAAAAAAAAATGTTTTTTATGGAAGCACTGCTTTATTGCTTTATTGCTTCCATTACCGGCTCACTGTTGAGTGCCACTCAGAAGAGATTCTGATCACATATTTATCCAGATCCATGGGAAATATTAACCATTTGTGTCTCAGTGAATGTGTGTGCCAAATATGAAAAAGTTCAGTATTATGTCTTAAATGGGACAGACAGGGGGACAAATAGACAGTTAAAGCTATCAGTAAGCGATCCGGTGGTTTTGGCTAACTTCCTGTCAGCCGATGGAGTTAGCAGTCCCCGCCCTCGTCCCTACGTCACCACATTCACGCGCATCCCTTGGCTGCACACACAGAGAGGACTGCCCCTTTATGCCGTTCTCTCTCCTCATTGGATAAAGGTTGTAGGATACAAGGAAAGTTTTCTCCTGGGCTCAGAGCAGAGCAGAGTGACTGACAGACCCGTGTTTCGGACCAAACACTCTATAGAAGTGATTACTTACTTACTTCTTACTTCTGCTTCAACATGAAATCTCTCTGTTGCCCTCCCAGAGATACAAAAACGTAGTTACAATATGACATACGAGCACTCTGCCACAAGCACTCTTACCATTTATTTGAATAATGAACTTGGGGTAATTAATGTCTTATTTTTTAATTATCCTACTAAAAACTGCTCAATAATCTATAATAATTTATTTTTTCAAAAACAAGCTCCTCCTGATTTGTGTGTATAATCAACGGTGACTGATGGGTCTCTCTGACTCTGGATATATTTAAAGGGTAGATTTAAAAGAAAACATTTCCTTTTCTGTATGCGGGTGTGTGGTGTTATGTGTGCATGCGTGTGCGTAGTGGGGGTGGGAAGTGGTCAGAGGCTGTTAATGCTGCAAGCCACTGAATGAGACGGTGTGGGGAGTCGGTGAGTGGAGATAAAGCCCTCCTCATGTATCAGCCTGCTCACCTGTCTGCAGCCAGACCTCTGTAATGGATAGACATGAGCTGCAACCATCACTCATACTCACAGCCTTTCTCTGTGTGTATGAGAGAGAGAGAGAGACACACACACACACACACACACACACACACACACACACACACACACACACACACACACACACAGGGAGAGAGAGAGTCTTTGTGTAGTTGGGAATGATAGGTCTGCATGGGTGCATGACAGAGAAAGACAGAGACAGAGTGTGTGTCTATGCATGTTTGTGTGTGTGTGTGTGTGTGTGTGTGTGTGTGTCTTTGGTTGTGTAACCAATGCATGTCACCTTGATTGACAATGACACTAGTTAAAGCACACTGGTATTAACATGAATATATGTATATTCTGTGCCTACACAAAATGTAGACAGACCATCTTTGTTTGGAACCAGATGCCCACATGTCCAACTGACTTGACCTCCACACAGGTCAAAGGTCAGCCTCCCAGCTGTTGTGTGTGTGTGTGTCTGTTGTGTGTGTGTGTGTGTGTGTGTGTGTGTGTGTATGTGTGTGTAGAATGTGAAATAGAATTCTTGAAATGTCATTACAATCGTTACAATCTGATTATGGGAGTTGCAGGTCCTGTGTGCAAATGGTCAAACACAGGGCCACACACAGACAACAACTCCAACATGTACACATGTGAGGGACACACACAGGCCTACAGTCTGTGTCTCCAGAGGGTCAGTTTGCCTTGGGGAAAAGGAATGACATCACCAGGATGGGGGATTAACCCTTTCTTCAACAGGAAGTTAAACAGTGAAGCAGAAATCAGACTTTGGATTTTGTTTCATCCCATAATGTATTTGATACCCATGACCAAAACAGTCATACATTCTGACTTTAGCTGTGTCCCAATTCAGGTCCTGCATCCTCTGGAGGACCCAGCCTACTCGGTCTACGGAGGCAACGGCTTTGGAGGCACCGCAGCATCAACCGTGGGTTAATAATTCCTGATTGTGTCCGAGTGCAATCAACATCCTAACATGCACATTTTAAAGTGGTGGCTTTTTACACTTCTAACGGCTACTCAGCTCCTCGTCTTGGGCTATGTTCAAGGTTCAAGGTTTTTATTTGTGTCCCCGTAGGACAATTATTGTTGCAGCGAGTAAAAAGAACACAGATACAAGATACACAATTAAAAGGGGGGGGGGGGGGTAAAATACAGTGTGTTGCAACAACAACAGTGGCACGACTAAAACATGTGGCCAGCAGAGCCCTGCTCAGCGGGAGACCACGCTTCCAATCTGGCCGCGTAGCAGGGCTACCATGGCTACAGCGCAGAGCCGCCTCAACGTTCTGATAGCTAGCATGCTAGGTGGCTAATAATGGCGGCATGCAAAGAATCTTGGGATATGGGAGGCCACGAAGGATAGGTGCAGTGTGTCCACTAGAACAGGCAAGGCAAGGCAATTTTATTTGTATAGCCCATTTTTACAAACAGTTTGTCTCAAACAGCTTTACATGGCATCACAACAACATCCTTTGTCCTTAGACCCTCACATCCACTGAGGAAAAACTCCATGGAAAACCCTTTTAACAGGGAAAACCAGGAGAAAGCTCAGGGTGAGCAACAGAGGAGGGATCCCTCACCCAGGACGGACAGACGTGCAATAGATGTTGTTACAGACAAGAAAAGACCGGATTTGTCGGCCACATTTGGAGGAGCCTTTGAATTAGGACAGGAATTAGGAGGCTTTCAAATGCGTCCTGCGAAGGATGCAGATGCTGAATTGGGACACAGCTTAATTCCATAACCCCTGGGGAGAGGAAGGAACATATTGCCTGCTCATAGTTTTGATTTGACATCAATACACACACTGCTGAACTACAACAATCCGCAGACGTCCATGTGTACTCGAGGCAGAGTCCGCGCCACATAGATATGATATCGGACATAGATATGGTATGCATCAGCAACGGTGCTGCTAAAACATTGTGAGATCTAGCTGCTAATGCTGCTCAGCTGTAGAACCGTGTGTGTTTTATAACAGCAGAAAAAAACAAAAACTACAACTACATTTATCATCCTCCGGGCACAAGACTAGTCACAGACGCTCAATAGAGCGTTTGAGCCAAGTTTGTCCGCTTTCGCGTACCGTATTCAAAGATGGCGATGCAACATGGCAGCCTGCGGTGGGTGCAACAGCCACCTGTATTTTTAAACAACTCATTCTAAGCTACGAGACAACTTTAATTTGTATGCGATTGTGATTAGACTTTGGTAAATACGGTTTATGAAAGCAATATTTGATTTTTGCTAATAAAAAGCCAAATAAGTTACATACTGTCCCTTTAACAGTTTTTTATTTAATGGATTTTTGGTCAAATGCCTAAAATTAAGTTTTTATCCAGTGACATGAAGAAAATAGGGAATAAATACCACGGCCATCTTTTAAACTTGCACATAAAACAAAAAAGGCCAGTTACCAAACTGAAGCTAAATGAAACAACAGAGGTTGGACCAGTCCACCTTTACAGCCTGTGATGAAGAGCCCTTTGTTACCTGGAAATTGGTCTGGTCCTTGTACGTAAATATGACACCATGGCTTTTATGCATTTCTAACAATTAACTTATCAATGTACTTAAAGAGTCAGTTTATTTGCCATTTGCAGAAGGGAAACCACACTTGAAAACGATTATCAAGAGCTCACTTAGGACAATAGGACAGTACAACATTGTTAAAAATCTTGAATAAAACAAGGTAAATAAATACAATACATAGAGACAGTGGAATAAAAAAGATAATTTGCCGCCATTGGATGAGCCGACAATCACCTGAAGAGTACGGGGGTATGAAATACAATTTAAGGTACCTAACACTACAGGCGACGGTCATCAGACCAAGTACAGGAGTATAATTTAACATACATACAAATTAAGTGCGCGATTTAAAATGGTCAGTACTCGCACTTGAAGTATTAGCACTTAATTTGATTTGCATGAGACTTTTTTTAAGTGGATTATAATATGATATTTAACATATGTTATCCATATCTATTGTCCTTTTTATACCATGACAGCCATGTGTTTTTAATTGATGAAACACTGGACTAAGGAAATAAATATGAAACAATATCTTATATTTTGCCATGTCCATGTGCCAGTGCATTTAGCAAAGTTAATGTGAAGCGTATGTCCTCAAATGTCTTTTTATCTATTCCATGGTGTATGGGAAAAATAGTTCTTGAGGGGACACAGCCATTTCTAATAGTTTCAGGGATTAGAGGAGGTGTATTTTTTTTCATTCATAATCTGACATAAATTCACTTTTACTGTACTTGTAGCGTATGCATTGTTTCCCTGTTGAGAACAGACCAGACGTGTGAGGCACACATGTGCAATGAGAACTGTGTAGTTCACTAGCGCTTAAATATACTGTGAAATCATGCGACGTGCAATAAAACCAGCACTGAGCACGTTAAAGGTAGAGTTGGAGATCCTGGAAAAATACACAAAGTCAAAAGTCCAAGCCCCTTCCTCAGACTTCTCTCTCTGAAGCCTCCAGAGCACAGGAACACGCAACACTTGGTCAACGTGTCACAGTTGGCGCAAGGCGAATTTTTCGCGCGATAAGATTACATACAAAGTCAATGTACAGACGCAAATTTGTGCCAGCGGCGTGAATTACGCTAACGGCATGATGCGAATTTGCCTGTTTATGCAAACTCAAGCGAAATATTTGCGTGAATGCCACGAGTAAAAACAAATATTCCAGTGGGCAAACTCGAGCAAGTACAGCGAGGCGAATATTTTACTCGCGCCCGGTGTGAACGCAGCAATACTGTCACGTGTCACTGCGCAGCATCGCTAACTTTCCTTCAGCTTTTTCTCACGGCTCATTCCTGTGAAAGAAAACACCTGACATCATAATGAAGCATCCAGCATCCAGCTCAGAGCTACATGACCACCTACCAGACTTCAGTCTGGTACATTGGATCACTAGCGCTTTTCCACAGTCGTAACTCATTGAACACTCTGATTGTGCATGCTATTAGTGCACGAAGAGTAGAACATGCAGAGGAGGGAGGGAGGGAGATGGCAGCTTGATTGACACATCACGATCCAATCATCTGGAACGTCACTTTGCCGGAAATGATGATGGAAATTATTTGTCAACAAAATGAACACTGGGGTGGAGTGTGGTGTGGTGTGGTTTCATGTACTTAGAAACCTGCATGCAGATTAATTTGAGTACGCAACTTTCCAGCTTTGTGTACCTGCAATGTTTCTGTACAAACGCTACACAGGGCTTTGTACATAAGGCCCCTGGTGAGTGCAGCCTCATCTTAAAACAATATTAACACATTATAGGAGAAGTTGTAGCAACAAGATGTCGAAAGAAATGCATATCCAGACTACAAACTGGAATATTATCATCACTCATTTATAGCTACAGCCATTTTGCATGTCATATACCTAAATTCATTGCGGGAGCATGATGAATGTTTGTGGTGATGTCTATTCTACTGTGTGTGTGTGTGTGTGTGTGTGCAGCCAGCAGGAGTGGGGGAAAACAGCAGTAGCCACTACAGGGATACACAGTGGGCTTGTTCACTAAGAAAATAGATATCATTAGCCAGTTGCTGCTCACCCACCCACCCTCACCCACCCACACACACACACACACACACACACACACACACACACACACACACACACACACACACACACACACACAAAATATATATCATTAGCTGGCTGTTTAGTATTCATACCCATCCGCTCTACACCTCTTGCACACACACGTCGAGGCAGAAATTAGCCAGCAGCACCTGACACTCCATCATGATGTCACTGCGCGATTTGGGTGTGTTCGTGTCATCTGTGTGTGTGTGTGTGTGTGTGTGTGTGCGTGCGCGTGCTTGAGAGTATGTGTGTAGTATTAGAGGAAAACCGGCCTCAGCCATTGGCGTTGTGGATCCTGCAGGGAGAAACATGCAAAGACAAAGAAAGAGAGAGAGGATTGATGAGCATTTACACAGAACATATCATATATAACATACTGCATATTTGTAAGTTTCAAGACAAACTTCATTGAAAATATGAGTTTACAGCTGGTTTCAGACCTTTGAGGCTTTGAGCTGCATGGTACATGTGAACCAGCTGATATATAGCAGGTTCACCATCTTAGTTTAGCATGTCAGTGTGCTATGGTTTATTAGGATTGAGCTTCACACAAAGTCAGTAGAGCTGAGACTATTGACATGTGAACATTCATCATGATCCAAAGTAGTGGACAAACCGTACTGTAAGATTATCAAAGTCATTGGATGTCTTGCTGTAGTTTCCAAGCTCTTTCTGACACATCAACCTGACATTGTGGCAACTGAAATAAAGTTAAGAGATGACATCAAGGTCTGGCAAATTCATCCTTTTGGGGTCACTAACTTGACTTCATTTCGTCAAACAATGATTTCAGTCCAGACTAAAATGGTAGCTCAGCAGTCACACTCCACCAGCATAGCTGAGCCTTCTGCTCTCTGGCAGACGCTTCATCTTTATTAAACTGTGTAAGTTCTTCTTCCCTTAGTCTACACCAGCTTGATGGGAAAGCTTAATGAGAAGGTGTACGATGTAGCATCCAACAACACACATGGTATGCACTGAGGTTTAAAGGGGAACTGTGCAAGTCTGATTTTTCTGCTGTGTTGCTAACCCTCCTCCCGGCCATGTGCATTTGTTTTAACAAAGCTGGCGAGAAAGCAATCCATGGATCGTTGGATGACGTTATATCATATACAATGTTATGTTGTGTATATTTGTGTAGAGTTATCTGTCATAAACAGGAGATTACGGGTTACAGAGCGTCTTTGTGTTGCGGTGCCGCCGAGACGGTGCTGGCATAAGTTAGAAAGATGGGGAGCTCGTTTCATGTCACACACATCCAGGTTTCCTTGCCTATATTTGGCTGTTTTGGTGTTTGGCATGACTTGGCATGTGTCTTCACAGAGTTGTGCCACTGGTTATTGCCAGGTCTGCCTCGCAAAAGAGCTCCAATCTCAAGGGACAACCTGGTAAAATAAATGTTAAATAAAATAAATATTGTCTCCCAGGATGAACTAGTCACACGCACGTACCATTTTAGTAATGTCTAATGACACAGTATTTACCTATCATTTTGGAAATAAATGAATAGATGTTTCCATGTACCCCCCTCCCCTTGCAATGTGCTTGTACCCCTGATTAGGAATCACTGTATGGGAAATTTGACTTCAATGCAGCAAAGCACCACAGGACCACATGTTGAGTCAGTGGCTTTTCAGTCTGTAGCATACAACCTAGTCTATGATTATAATTTATTTGGGTTTTATTTTCACTCCCCAGGCAGCAACTTTTGTTAGGGCACCACTTAAAAACTGTGGGTATCCTGAGATACCATTTAGCACTTTACCATGGGCAGACTGCAATACAGTCTAGCAATCCAGCACCCTTTATTATGGCTTTATGCAATACAACCCTCATGTGGTCCCTCAACTCCATATTGTTCTTTTTTTAATGGTTTAATGGTCTGTTGTAATTTTGTCTAAATCTTTTTATCCAACAACTACCTGCCAATGGGACAAGAGATGGAAACCAGGCAGGTGGCTATAATCTCACATAGCCTATTTACATTTTTAATGTTCATGAATATGTACTGTCCCATTTTTTAAAATCAATCAATCAAATCAAATCAAATCCAATCAAATCAAGCAATAATACTTTCTTCTGTTCCTGGCTGAACAAGTGTGCAGGACAGCACAGAAACATTTAGAGCACAAAGGAAACACTGTTGAGTGAGCAGCACAGAGAGAAGGGATTTGTGGGGGAACACGTGACTATATATCTGAGTGAGGGACATAGGTGGAAAAAACAAATGTGGAAATACAGTACATGTACCGAGCAGAGACATGATTTTCCTTTGCTCAGGTTAAGTTATTCTTCGCTTCTCTTCAAATTGAATTTTTTGTGTTTGCCAAAAATACTTTTCCACGCTCACAGAGTCCCACTGTACACACAGGAGCAAGGCACAAAACACACACCATAAAGGGTATGTGTAAGGAAAAGGGGAATAAAAATGCAAACACTGTTCTCAAACTGACTGGTAGGTTCCCTCTCTTTCTGCTTGTCTGTAGCTGAGGAGGATTAAACAGATGTGACAAAGAAGTAGCCTAAAAGAGGAAATAAAAAGATGGAAACCTGATAGGAAAACAGGGTGCTGCAGGGGTGACATGAGGTTTTTTGCCTGGCTCTGGGTGGGTGCAGCGTCTGACACCGTACTGCCTCAAGGTAAAGCCTCTGCTGCTGTGCGTGTGTGTGTGCTTATGTCTGCGTATCTGTGCATGTTTTAGATGCTTGACACAGTACAGTGCACAACTTTGTGTGTCAGAGAGGGCTGGTCTATGTGTGGGAATTGACCCCATCAGTCTCACTCAAGGACTCACTTAGGGGGCCTCCAGCAACACAAGCTCCAGGGCGTGTGTGTGTATGTGTGTTATGTTTTTGTATTTGTGAGGATCACAACAAGTTTTTGCATCAGTTTAGTGAAGACATTTTAGCTGGCTATCTCAAAGATCTCAGTGTCCCCTATTGCCCTAGTACAACACTTTGCTCCCTAAATGCAGGTTTGCTAGTGGTTCCCAGCATCTCTAGAACAGACTGGGGGGCAAGGCAAGGCAATTTTATTTGTATAGCCCGTTTTTACAAACAGTTTGTCTCAAACAGCTTTACATAGCATCATAACAACATCCTCTGTCCTTAGACCCTCACATCCACTGAGGAAAAACTCCATGGAAAACCCTTTTAACAGGGAAAAATTGGAGAAACCTCAGGGTGAGCAACAGAGGAGGGATCCTTCACCCAGGACGGACAGACGTGCAATACAGTAGATGTTGTATACAGACAAGAAAACAGTTTATAAGAATATGGGAAAAATGGAAATGTTAAAGGGATAGTTCACCCAAAATTCAAATTTCACTCATTATCTACTCACCCTCATGTCAACTAAGGGCTGGGAGAAGTTTCAGAGTCCTCCGTGCCTTCTCTGAGTTACAGCGGGGCTCCGTGCAGCACTGCATGTCCATATGATGGTTGCGAACGGGGCTCAATTTTCTTCGTCCAAAAAGACACACCAAAAACCATCCAGATACCTCCATGCTGCTCGTCTGTAATGTCCCTCTTGTATTGAAGCCCCGACATGAGAAATTGTTCCGGAAAAAATTAAGTCTGTATTTCAAGCTTGTTTGTAGCGGAAGCTCCCAGCACTGCTCTTCCTGGTCCGTCCAAACAAACAACAACAAACAAACAAGCTTAAAATATAGACTTATTTAACTTTTTTCGGAACAATTTCTCATGTTGGGGCTTCAATACAAGAGGGACATTACAGACGAGCTGTATGGAGGTATTTGGATGTTTTTTGGTGTGTTTTTTTGGACATGACAGAGCCTTTAGTTGACTGGCAGTAGCCATGAACCATACACTATAGGTTTAGACTGCTGGGGGACACATCTGGCCACATGGAGCCCTCTCCTCTCCTCTCCTCTCCTCTCCTCTCCTCTCCTCTCCTCTCCTCTCCTCTCCTCTCCTCTCCTCTCCTCTCCTCTCCTCTCCTCTCCTCATGCACAATTCAAACTGTCACTATTGTTCTTTGCGGTTTGGCCTTGGTGTTTCACACTCTCTCTGTGTTTCCATAGATCTATCCAGAGCTCCATCCCTCTGCACCAACCACCACCTGCATCACCTCCTTTCCTCTGCCTCTAAACCGGCCTTATGAACCAGTCTGAACCTGTGTTCCCATTAAGCTGGCCTGCTCTCCCTACATACGACCCAGCCTGCCCACCAGAAGCTGCCTTCATCAGCTCCTCTTGACTGAACAGTCCCATGTTCCATGTTATTCCATATTCCATGTTATAAACTGTTTTCTCGTCTGTGTACAACATCTATGTAATGTCTGCCCATCCTGGGTTGGGGATCCCTCCTCTGTTGCTCACCCTGTAGTGTCCTCTGTTTTTTTTCCCTCAGTCAATGTGAGGGTCTAAGGGCAGAGGATGTTGTCATGATGCAAATAAATGTGAGGTTACACATGTAACCCTTGGTTCTAAACATATCGAAGCCTATAAGCCTATAAGCGCTCTTGCTTTGCCTTTCCAGTTGTTTTGTTCTGTCACACCTGGGTGCAATGAACAAGGTGGGAGGCAGGACACAGGGCTTCCCTGAGCTACAGTACAGACACCAGGTGACTTTTAAGGTGACTGGTGTTTAGAAGCATTGCTTGCAAGCTATCAATCAATAATTTAAAATGAAAATAGTCTTATCAGCTGGGCTAACAGAATAGTAATGACTTCCACCCCTCATCATACACTGACCATGGCCCTGAGAAAGTGGAGCATTGAAAATCAGATTTGTCTCAAGAGAGGGAGTTATTGAGCTACAATGAATCTGTCAGTGGTGATGAGAAAGAGGAGAGAAGGACAACTTCTAATGAAGTCAATATGAGGTCTTGGAAGACAAGTCAGCCTGCTAAGCACTTGAAAGGGTGGAAGGTCCTGAAACAAAGACCATTGCTGTTTATAATATTGTAAAAAGTCAAATTTCAAGATAGTAAGACATTAAAAAAAAATCCATCACATTTGCAGTGATCAGGCTCATATAGCATACACCTTCAGTTTTCCCACCTGGCTCCAAACAAAGGCTGACACTGAATCCATTTGGAACAAGGGTGACTGGCTGCATCATCTACAGTCTAATAGAAATAATATGGAGAGATGAAGACATGAAAAAGGCATCTGCAAAGAACCACCCACCAGATCAGGGGAGCAAGGCAACAGATGAAAAGTATAAAATACCTCTTTGGATTCTTACCAACATCCAAACCTCTCCTGTCAGCCGTGGCTTCTGGTTCTTCCCCTGAGGTAATTGATTTAGTTTCTGTGACATCATTAATACCTTCTCCTAGAAGTTGATGTGTTATGCATCAGAAGTAGCCTCTGAACATGCTCCAATCTTCTAAAGGAGTTCTGCAGGGACAGCCTTCTCCAGCCAGACGGTAATCTATCTCTGGACTGGTCTGGAGAGTTTTAGGAGTGGTCTCTGTGCTGGGATTTGCATGACAGATACATGGATTGAATAAGTGGGGGTGTGGGAAAGCTCTCTATGCATGTTTGCAAGTATTCGTGTGAAGGTCCAGTGTGTTTTCTCCGCTCAGTGTATTGTTTAAAAATAGAAAATTTCATTGTTTTTTAAAGAATTCCATGTTGACATTTTGCCATTCTGACCACAGGACCACTTGTTGTTATTGGTTTAAATGTCCTGGTCCATTTGTTTGGTGAGGAGGGCTGCTCTGGAAAATTCAGTCTTTAACCACTGACACTGACAGAATCCAAACCAGGCGGAGCTTCTAGTGAGGTTTTGATTGAGACATCCCTAGCAGCAGATGTTACATACTTAAAGGATAGGATAGATTTTTAACAAAATACAGCAGTAGAACAACTGCCTCCACTCAATTACATAATGCCCATTTACATGCAGAGATACACAAATAAAGTAATATCATGATGAGCAACACTAAACAATAGAAGAATAAAAATACAATAAAGGCATAAGGAGTGATATGTTACAATTCACCCCATCATCTGGGCTGTAACACACCCTGGGTGAGATGTTACATTATTAAATAAGGATAATGACAAAAACTTGTTATTGAAAGCTTTTTATTCAACACTTAAAAAAAAACATAATAGGTGTGTGTGTCTCAAGTATGTTATAGTCTGACTCTATAACCTAAACCCTAACCCCATCGTCATTCTCTTTCAAGACCTAGGCCACTGAAATTGAAGGAAAATGTAAATGCAGTTAAAGTTTGGGTTGTCGGTATGCTTTATTGTTGTTCCAACTAACCCAGACCTTTGGAGCCATGAAGTAGTTTACCTTACAGCTAACAACTAAAACATTAGCACTAACAACTTGCATGAAAGATATAGACACACAATAACTGTGATTTAAGTTTGATGAGTCTTTCCTTCTAAAATGGTCTGTGTCTGCCACCGGGTGCTACTTCCTCTCAGAAAAATACTGTAGGACTAATGTCTCTTAATCTTAATTTAACTTAACATCCTGGTTCTACAATATTCTGGAGGATGGTGCAGTGGTAAACTGGGGCGTCTCCATGTGGAGTTTGAGTGACTGGTAACTCCAAAATTCACGAGGATGTGAGTGTGTGAGGTTGTTCATCTCTACATGTCAGTCCTGTGATAGACTGCTGACCTGACCCCCGCCCCCATGACCCTACAATGGTAAGATAATTACAACTAATGGGAGGACGGATAATGTTTCTGGTGAACTTTCTTTGTCTTTGTTTCTTTGTCAAGTTTTTATGAATGAAAATATATATTATTTGAAATTCGACTTTGAAACTCTACAGATGTTCCAGTACACTGAGACATGACATAACACACAGAACACGTGAGTCTGCCTCATTTGGTGTGTGTTTTTACTGTATGTCTTCATACCAGAGAGAAAAAACATTGTGTGTGTGTGTGTATGTGTGAGTGTGTGTGTGTGTGTGTGTGTGTGTGTGTGTGTGTGTGTGAGAGAGAGGGAGATAGAGAGATAAAGACAAATATAATCATATTGCGATCACAACTTTGAATTAAAACAGTATGTGAAAAAATAATTATTTTTACATCGCCCAGGTTGCATACACACACACGCACGCACGCACGCACGCACACACACACGCACACACATTTATTTATGTATTTATTTATTTCTATTTTAACCCGTGAACTGAACAGATCTTTGACATTGACATCCATGCTAATAAATGAAGAGAGAGAAAGTGAGAAAGAGTCATATAACCTCTGTTTTATTCCATACACATACATACATACATACATACATACATACATACATACATACATACAGTACATTAGGACTCACAACTCTATATTGAATCAGGTAAAAATATAATACATAATATAATAGATAATAAATAAATGATAATAATACCTCATTATCAACAAATAAAACAAACGTTTTACTATGGTCATTTTTAGTTTACATAAGTCAATCCTTCAGTTATATTATATTTAGATCACATTATGTGATTATGTGACTCAACCAGATATTTATTTTTTCCCTTTGATAAAATATATTTTTAATTTAGTCACATTTCAGTCTTATCAAATCATCAATCATCTTTGTGAATAAACAAAGAAAAGAAATCAGCCACTTACGAGCTACATTCTTTTTACTTTCAGCGTCCTTCACTCTTTTTAAAAGAAGCCACAGGAAAAACTGAACGCTTTTTTTGTA
>NC_140914.1:31452743-31940243 GCF_045865225.1 Trachurus japonicus | reverse complement strand
TTATTCATTCCATCCAAATACAACTGTTTTTGAGTCATTTTGAAAATTCACGCAGGCCTTTATACTATACAGACATCATTTCAGTGCTGCCCCCTATAGGGACAGAAACGGGGTTTGTTTTAGCATCATGCCACGCCACAAAACAGTTTTTGTCCTTGACAAGTGTTAGGTCAGGGTAAACATTGGCCCCACTAACAGGATAAACAAGCGTCTATGTACATGTAAACAACTTTCTCCGGTGAGTTTCCGTGGTTACCTACGGTCACGCTGCCACTCAACGTAAAAAAAAGCCGCCTCGGTACGGTGCGCCTTGTAACAACTCATTCTAAGGTACCAGAAAGCTTTCATTTGTATGCGGGTGTGATTCAACTTCAGTGAAATACGTATTTATGAAAGACATATTTGATTTTTGCTAATAAAAAGCTGAATAAGTTACAGACTGAGGCTTTAACTGAGGTTGTAGCTGAATACTGTAGTGGAACATCACCATGTCCTTATTGCTGAGCTGCAGTAAGCATCTTGTCTGATTTCCAGTTGTTGGCATCTAAGGTGTGTATGCATCATTCAGACCTGCCAAGGCCTTGTCTACACAGAAACAGGGCTTTCCCAAAACAATATTTTTTCCTGTTCGTTCCCGTTCTGCCCTGAATGACTGTGAAATGTTTGTATAGTGTTTGTATGTATCGTGGAGCTTTTCTTTTGAAATCCGCTGACTAACAGCAGAAAGTAACAATGTAAAAGATGAGACTTGTGTGTGTCATCTCGTGGCTGCTTCAAATGAGTCCCTTGTGTGTGTCCCTCAAAAAGCAATGGCTGTAAGTGTTGGACATTCTTTATATGTTGAATAAGTTGTATTGATGAGTTTTCCTGAGGTTTGTAGTCAAGTAGCAGCATAATGTCTTAAAAGGGGGCCGAGCCTTTCGTTCGGTGGCCCCCAGACTTTGGAACGCTCTTCCCCCACACTTAAGAGCCTCTGCGTCGATTGAAGCCTTCAAGGCGCAGTTAAAAACTTACCTGTTTCGACAGGCTTTTGAACTGCATGGCACTTAATTACTGCTGTTGCTTTATTCTTTGTGGCTCTTCAGCTATGTATATACTGCATTGTCTTATTATGTTTCATGAAGGACTCTGCTGCTCTTGTTGTGTTGTTGTATTATGTTTTGTGAAGCACTTTGTGACTTTGTGCTGCGAAAAGTGCTATATAAATAAAGAATTATTATTATTATTATTAGCCTGTGAGACAACTGTAGCATCATATACTTAAAGGTCCAGTGTGTAAAATGGGGGTAAAACCGATTGCAGCGCTCACTTGCTCGCTCACACTCACCCCTCCCTCCTGTCAGCAAAGTGACGGTGGCCTTTGAGGACAAAAAAACCTATTTAGTTGGTAGAGCAGGCGCCCCATATACAGAGGCTATAGTCTTCGCTGCTGTGTGTGTCAAATCTCTCAACTGTACTATCAAATAAAGGCAAAAAGGCCAAAAATAAACTTTAAAAAAACAAAAAAACAAACAAACTTGTGAAGATCTAAACCATTTTACAATATGTCTGCTGTTTCCTACTCCTTCTTCTTTCCTTCCGCCTTCTTCTTCATTGGTTTATTTATTTATTTCTTGCTGGATTTTCCATTCCGGCTGCTGTACAAACATGGCGGCGCAAGATGGCGACACTCTCTGGCAAGGCCCTTGCTGTATGTATAAAAGAATAATTATAAGGCTACAAAAACCATACAAATTTTATTTTATAGCGATTATACACTTATACAAATAGGCTATATGAAGTATATTCAGATTTTGCCAATAAACCTTGACAAATATTACACACTGGACCTTTAACTGCAAAAAACCTGGTTTCTTAGCCTACTACGCTAATGTTGGTCTTCATGTTTACCTGTTGTACTGTACACTCAGGACAGCTATGTAAATAGCAGGTAATAAAATAACATTAACTCACTATGTCATTTTTTGTCATTTGGTTTCTTGAAGAGGAGTTTGGCTGCTGTTCATCTTTTCCACAGTTACAGCTCCACTGGGCTCAACTTGATTCAGGTCATTTTCCATCACAGCTGAGTACTTCATAGTTCCTCGAAAAACCTGGGTTTTTTTTTCACATCAGCCATTTAACTTCCCACAAAATAGTGGGTTTGATTCTTGTGTCGGACTTTGCGCTTGCGACTCTTCCAGTGATGACATTTCAGCCAATCAGTGGCCTGCAGTTGGTTGAGGTCACATTGTAGTACCGGCTCAGTTTGCTTGGAACCTCAGCTGAGGTGTTACCAAAAAAGTGAGTACGTAGATTGTGAGCTTTGGCCGTACATCATAGACAATTTACTCAAACAGTGTGTGTTGTTATTAACAACAAGATTTTCAGACATCGTACAGTGTATTCCCGGCTTAACTGGAGAGACAGTAACTTTTTTAACTGGATACGCAAAAGTCTGTGGTTTCTGCTGATGTGTCTCTGTTACCTACAACAGCAGATGAGCCCATCAGTGTGAAGAAACGCTATTTCTAAGTAGTCTAATTCTATAGCTCTGGAAGGCATGGTCGGGTCGAACCACTGACAAAACAATATGAAAAGATACATTACGCTGCTAAAAAAAAAGAAAAGAAAAGCAAGTCCCGTCTTCTTTCCGACATTTCCAAAATAAATCTACACGTGCCGGCCAGACAAATGTCTTCACGACAGTGGGAAATGCAGTCTTCATTCCGGCAAAACACCACCGCTTTCGTCCACAGGGGCCGCCAAAATCAACACTAAATGAAAAGTCTGTACATGGGCTATAAAGTAAAATTGTACCTTTTGTGGCTATTGGTGGCTCCCAGTAAACCTGTGCTCAGACTAAATATCCGTTTTATTGATGCAAATTTGCCACAATTCCTCAAACCTTAGTGCAGGTGGCCGTGGATGGCAGATCGACAAGCTCCTGTCCTCATTGATGGTACAATAGATGCAGTAAAACACAGTATTTTAGTTCAACTGTTTGAGTCTGACACTTGAAGATTGTTCTTACATCCATCCGCTGAAAGAATCCAAATTGTGATGCATCTTAATTGACACAAAATAATAATAATAGCATCTTAAAATGTATCAAAAAGTGAGTAAGCTGTGATTTTCATGTTTGTCTTTTCTTTTATTTCAGCAAGTCTAATCATTTTTGGTTTTCTGTGTGTGTTAGTTTCATTTCATGTGTAGCTGTCAAATTACTCAACTGCCTTTGTACCTAAATGACACTAAAGCCAAACAGTCTGACCTTTAAAATGACAAGACTCTAGTTCTGGAGTTGTGGAGAGTTCCCCGTGTTGTTGTATGATAAAACAACGTCACAGTCACAGTCACTTTACTCAGGGTTGTCTTTGGGCTCAGGCTATTTTGTGTTTATTTCTCTGATCACTGATCCGTTATTATCAATGAACTGTTATTAACACATCATCCTTCACAACCAGTACAACCACAATCTTTGAAAACAACTGAACACCTTAACACTCTCAATCAACTAAATGCTCTCTAGAGAAGAGGAGAAAAGAAATAGACTCAGAGTCACATCAGGTCACAGGATGTGAGGAGATACTGCCAATCTGGAGGTCTGACACACACACACACACACACACACACACACACACACACACACACACACACACACACACACACACACACACACACTACACAAACTTATCAGCACTGATAGTGGCATGTTAATGGATTAGCCTCATGTAACAGCAGCAGAGCTCAGAGCAGCGTGGGTGTGTGTTTATGTGTGATAAGCAGATTCAAAGGACATATTGATTCTGTAACACTACCACAACATCCATTTGAGCCAACATATAGGATATATATATATAGCCCCATACAGTATACTGTATATATATATATATATACTGTTTATGTGATCAAATTTATTAGATTAGAACAACACCAAAATACAGTTAGAAAGTGGAACTACAACACAACTCTGACTGCAGCACTTCATCACATCCTGGGACATAAACCAGGAGCTCAGGCAGGTGCTTGGTAATCAGTAAAATCTAAAATCAACTCCAAGTCTGACAGGTAACCAGTGAAGAGAAGTTAAAACAGGAGTTAAGTGATGTTTTGTAGGTTTGTGGTGTTGTATGTTGAGCGAGCCAAAGTTCCTCATTTCTAACTTCAGGGTCTCTGATATTACAAGGAGGAGTCAGGACAATTTCTCTCAGACATTTGATAATGTTTTTTATTTTGTTGTTTCCTATAATTAATTCATAATACAAAAAATTCAATTCAGGGTATCGACAACGGCTGAGTCTGATAACTGAGGGAATAAATGACCATAATTATATTGCTTTCTGAAGTCAAGACACTCAAAGATGAATGCTCACTAGTGAGAGGACAGTGATCAATGACTGAACAAACTCACAATATGATAGTTATAACCACATAGAATAACATGAAAAGCAACAATGGTGAACTGATACGCTACTAAATGATAGGCAGCGTTTAGCCATCTTCAACAAATCACCATTTAAAGGGATAGTTCACCCTAGAATGATATTTCGCTCATTATCTACTCACCCTCATGTTGACTAAGGGCTGGAATCTCGCGTGATTCGCAGTAACCGCACTGACGCCGGCGCAAATCACGCGAGATTTGGACGGACCAGGAAGAGGAGCTTCGAGAAGCTTCCGCTACAAACAAGCTTAAAATATAGACTTATTTAATTTTTTTCGGGACAATTACGCAATTTGGGGCTTCAGCACAAGACGGACATTACATACGAGCAGCATGGAGGTATTTGGATGTTTTTTTGTGTGTGTGTTTTTTACGAAGAGCTCCGGTGTCCCTTTGCAACCGTTGCATTGAAATGCACTGCTATGCCGAGACCCCCTGTAACTCAGAGAAGGGACGGTGGACTCTGAAAATTCTTCCAGCCCTTAGTCAACATGAGGGTGAGTAGATAATGAGCGAAATATCATTCTAGGGTGAACTATCCCTTTAACTTATTCATTACTCATTCATGCTGCCGGCCATTTTCTAGTTTAATCCTTTGTGCTGGTCTCATGGTAATATTTATATGGATGTTGACAATGATTTTATATCCTTTTTTGGACTCGACTGCCTTCTTGTAAATAAAGTCCCTCACAGTTTTAACCACACCTCTGACCTCAGTGTGAGAAATGGCATCGAATTTAAACATTTGATGGAGTTTCCACAGATTCCAGATTCCATTATTTTGAAGCGCTATCACTGGACTACACTCTACTCAGAAATCTCCAGACAAGATGTATATAAATATATATATATTTGAGGAAACTATTGCACCGGTGTTCAATTCTATGCAGATATCAATAAAGAAGAGGTCTCCTACACTGACTTCAGTCCTTCTCAAACAGACCATCTGCTTGATGGTGCTGCACCGCTCAGGGCAAATCATAGCTGCAGGTATTGTATCTGTAAAAGAGAGGATAATTAAAAACATTTATCACCTCCTCTCCTGAACCATTAAACAATGTGACCTGTTAAAGCTGGTTTTCCCCTTCTACCCACACAATCCCTCAACTATTTCTTCTTCTTAATTCTGACTTCTTCAAGCAGGTCCTTACTAGATATGATCAACAAGTCAACAACAGGTTGTGCACGTTGTCTTCAAACAAGTGATCCAGGTGTCAGTCCAGATGTTGATACACTGGTGCAAGTCTCCTACTTAATCAGACAGAGAACTTGTGTCTGTTCTTGTCTCGTTGGATCTTACTGCTGCATTTGACACCACAGACACCATTTTTAATTTGCATTTGACCATCTGGCATATTACAACTTCCACCAGTACTCTTTACTTCACCCATGCAAACTCCACAAAAGTTAGACACAAGGTTTTGTATTTGAACCAAACTGTTTGTATGGTTCCTTCAATCAATATTAGATGAAGAAACCCCAGTAACTGGCCCTGGTTCTGTTAGACATGTTCATATTTGGGCTTGAATGTGTGGGGATACAGTTGTAAGAAAATGGGCCCAAGCTAACATAGGATCAACTGAGAAACTGCATAAAAGGCAGTTTCAGATAAATAAGGACTTCTCTTCAAACATGAAACATGCTTGAGTGGAGTCCCAGGATAAAATTATTATTATTACTTAACCTTTATTTTAACTCGTTGGTCACCCAGGTTTGCTTCATTTGCAGGGACGACAAGTTTACAAACGCAACAACAGAGCATAAGATACAATTACATTGAAAAACAATTGCAAGGTGCCACACCATACATTTAAATAAGAGGGGATCTTCTCCAGCTCCAAAGCATGTTGGAGAATATTCCAAGAGTTTGCAGCGTCAAATGAAAAGGCTGATTTACTTAGCTCAGAATGTATATGAGGGACCTTAAGACACATGAAACCACTGGATCGAGTCCAGTAAGACCCAGAGCACCATTCTAGTAGGGATGACATGTATGAGGGCTGCTTACCAATAAGGGCCTTGAAAATAAATATTTCATGCATTTGTCAGAGAGAGAAGACCAACCAACTTTTTTCTATAGGACATGGTGATGGATGTCATATCTATCCCCAGTAGTAAATCTAAGAGCAGAGTGATAAAATAGGAAATACGAAATGAGCCAAATTGGTCCCCTTTAATTACAACTATCAAACAAAACACAGTTTCCTTGTCTGTGTTCAGTGAGCTATGTGTCACTGAGTAAAAACAGCCAGAGTCACAGTGACTGGGGCTGAGGCTGCTGCTCTGTGCACATCAGTTCAGTTTTTCCACACCAAACTAGGAAAACCATTTTTATGGAGCTGGCTTTGGGAACTGGGACATTCTGAAACAAGAATGAGACAAACGACACAGACAGACAGAACATAGGGAACAAGTATTTAGTCGAGATTTAAACAACCCAAGGCAGATTCACACAGGCGTTAAGACAGACAGACCCACACACACACACACACACACACACACACACACACACACACACACACACACACACACACACACACACACAGTGACTTTTAATAATGGTGTTCACAGAAGCCCTCGTGACAGTGATGGATGGGGTTGGGACCTTCTGGGGCCAAAGGAATGACCTCTCAACCAATGAGAAGCCAGCTGCATGACCTTTGGACCAATCACAGCACTTCCAGGTCAAATGTGACCAGAGGGCGAGCACCAGGACAATCTGCCCATCTGGGAATGAATGGATGGAGGAGAAAATAGAGAGAGACCACCAGAGAGAGAGAGAGAGAGCTCCTCCTTCACTTCTCAAACAGCAGTAGTACTTCACTGAAACATCTTTATCATTATTTACATATTTATTCATAAACAATATATAACATTTCAGCTTTTAAATGGAGGTAAGCATTTGAATGAATTTAACTGAGGTTACATCAAGTCCATGTTCTGTTTTTGGTGCTTTAGTTTAAGCTACAGATTTGTCTTGTTAACAACAGCTCATCTTAAAGGGGAACTTTGCAAGTCTGGTTGCTTTTCCCCTGTTTTGCTAACCCTCCTCCTGGCCATGTGCACTTGTTTTTAACTAAGCCGGTGAAAAATCAACCCATGGAGCGGTGAATAACGTTATATAACATATACGATGTTACAACGTGTATATTTGTGTATCTTAACTGTCATAAACAGACGAGAGCTGAGACTGGTGACTGAGTAACTACACTGATGTCGCAAGGTTGGTTTTGAGCCATGAGACGCCAGGTGGAAGGCAGAGAGCCTTGTTATCACTCGTTACAACGTTACAAGTTTCAAGTCATGTAGTTAAAGCAGAAGTAAGTGATATATTTGTGTTAATCTAAGTCTTAAATAGTTATATCTTCCGACAGCAATCACTTACATAGAGTGTTTGGTCTGAAACACGGGTCTGTCAGTCACTCTGCTCTGCTGTAAGCCCAGGAGAAGACTTTTATTTTATTTCCTTGTATCCTACAACCTTTATCCAATGAGGAGAGAGAACGGCATGAAGGGGCGTGAATGTGGTGACGTACGGACGAGGACCAATAAATCCATGACGAGGGTGGGGACTGCTAACTCCATCGGCTGACAAGAAGTCAGAAAAACCACCGGATCGCTTACTTCTGCTTTAACTGTCACAATTATTCCGGAGATTTGTAATTAAGGTAAAAATGTAGAATAGCCACGGGAATTCCCGTAGCATTGCAAGTTATCTTTAACTAATTAATTTTGCTGGTGCTGAACGTTTGTTGTTGTCAAAAGACGATGTTAAGCCAACTGTCCCCAAGAAACTGCTGAGATTAGTTCTCTTTAGAAACAAAAAAGTAATTTATAAAAACTTTTAAGACATGAACTCAGGCATTGAAACAGTTCCTGAACTTTCACACATTGGTCTCTGCTACCAAAGCATCACACACTGCAAAAACTCAAAAAAATCTCTCCAAGAATATTTGTCTTATTTCTTGTCAAAATGTCTCATTTCTAGTCAAAACTAATCTCTTTCCACTTAAAATAAGACTCATCACCTAAAAATTAACTTGTTTTTAGATCATTTTCACTTGTTTCAAACACATTTTCACTTGAAATAAGTAGAAAAATCTGCCAGTGAAAGCAAGTTTTTTGTGTTTGTAATAAGAAAGAAAAACTTGCCCCACTAACAGATTATTTTAAGTGAAAATATGCTTGAAAGAAGGAAAAAGTGTCTAAAAACAAGCTGCTTTTCAAATGTGATGAGTCTTATTTGAAGTAGAATGAGATTTGTTTTGACTAGAAATGACATTTTGACTAAAAATAAGACAAATATTCTTGGTAAGATATTTGATTTTTTGCAGTGTAAGAACAATACAGCAACAGATATGAAACCAAAAGTCAAATCAAATCAATGTGTTACATCAGAGGTGTGAAATGTGTGGCCCGTGGGCCAAAACAGGCTCACAGGAGGGATGAATTTGCAAAGTGTGAAAATAACATAGAAGACAGAAGAGGCATAATATTGTTGAAGTTGCACGTATTGCTCTCAAAAAAATTCAGGTTGTTCATAATGCTTTGTGAAAGGATAGTTCATTAAATGTAAACATCTTAATTATATATCTTTAACAAAATCCACCCTGCACAGCCACAATGAGAATCAGGTTCTGGTTGGTCACAGGAATATCAGGAATACTTCCTGTTGGGTGAACCTGAAGAGGCCAGATGGGAAACGTGGCGTTCGCAAAATAAACTTCACTATGTCAGTTTGCTGTGTGTGGTTTATTTTTGTCTTGATAATGTACTTATTCGTCTTTGTACCAAAACAAAGGGAAACGTTTAGAGTTCTCGTTATTTAAAGGTTATTTCGCTGTTATTTTAGAGATCAAAATGCACTGTGTGTGAGTTTGACACCCAATGGATCAGTTCATCATAATGTGAAAGTGATCAAAATAATCAGCTCAATCAGATCAATTTACTGACACATCAATGAGGAGAAAACCAGTTCAGAGAGCAGCTGGAGCCTCCTGCATCACCAGTACTGGCTCTGCTCCATGGTTGGAGATGAGAAGAACTGCAGCCTTGGAGCTGTTGTATCTGCCGGGGAGAGGACTGGTACAACTGGTCCACCAGCTGACTGGGATCTGAGCTGGTCCCAGTCCCCATGTCCAGTCCACTGTCACCGGTGTCCATTCCATCTGCTCTTAACGCTGCATCCTGACAGCGAGCGAGCAAAACGGCGACAAATTCGATTTTGTCGCCAGTATATTCTATTGGTTCATAATAATCAAATTGCTAACAACAACAGTGTTACATACACAGCAGCAGCTCAGCACCTTAGCAGCTGGTTCAGATGCAGATAAACTGCAACAAGATGTTTATTGCGAACACAACTTTAAATGACTGGTAGCTTATTCCATACGATGAAATGTCAGTATCTCACCAGATCTGCCCTACAGAACCTCTGACCTAAGGAGTCAGAACCTGTATAAAAACACAAACTACATTATTTCAAGGGTTAAGCCTTTTCTTCCATAAAGCTCTAAATGACTGAGTTGAAAACCACAGCTACAGTATGTCCTCACTCTGCTTATGACAGTGAGTTGGTGATGTTGTTAACTGTCCAGATGCTCAACTCAACAGTGTCCAGCTGTTGACAGCTGGTTAGTACTAAACCTTATTTCATGTGATGCTGAGGAGTGGAGCTTCATGAAGAGAACTTCACCCTACAACATGTGTTAAACATTATAACACACACACACACACACACACACACACACACACACACACACACACACACACACACACATACAAATTGAGTTGGCAAATCACAGCACATGGATTGTAGCATGGTCAAAGTGATGGATAGATGCTGGGATTGCTTCTCATTCCACACCAGCCATATGGAAATCACACACGCACACGCACACACACACACACACATACACACACACACACACACTGGTCTGCTGTTTATTTACTGCCAGTGTCAAACATCTGAGATTGATTATAAATGAACACTGGCTCATGATTAGCTTGAACATGATGGTGCGTGTGTGTCTATGTGTGTGAGTGTGATATATGAGTCTCAAAGAAGTGTAGGTTAATGACTGGCTCTACATTTATCCCAGGAATAATGACCCCCCCCCGCCACACACACACACACACACACACCCTCTCACTGTGTGTGTGTGTGTGTTTAATATGACATAAGAAGAGATACAGACCTC
This sequence comes from Trachurus japonicus, assembly GCF_045865225.1. Taxonomy (NCBI): domain Eukaryota; kingdom Metazoa; phylum Chordata; class Actinopteri; order Carangiformes; family Carangidae; genus Trachurus; species Trachurus japonicus. The sequence continues at coordinate 31,929,617 of NC_140914.1, read as the reverse complement.
AGACTTTAACAAGTGGTTGTAATTAGCTGTATTTTCTTCATAAATTACAACATGCACACACTCCCACACATGACACATATGAAAAGTCAGACAGTTTATGCACAGTAAGAGACACCACCACCACCATCATCATCATCATCACCACCACCACCCATCACCTAGTTGTGGACCTTCTTTAAAAAAAAAAAAAAAAAAAAACATTTGACGAAAACCACAATCATTCCCAAAGTAATGATCAGACTTACCTGACCACAGAGCTGTGCCCAACACCCACCCAACACCCACCTCAACCAGCTGCTTCAGTTCATTAATGTCTTTTTGTTTTGTTTTAACTCAGAGTATATATCTCTGAACATATTCCAGATTTCATCTGTCACCACAAAGCAATTGGGAAAATACTTGAGCTGGGAGGGATTTACAGACAAATTAGTACCAAATTAGATTTTTGCATGATAACGAGAAACAGCAACGTCTGTGTGAATTAGCAGAAATTAAAAACATTTGGGAACATAATTTCCTGCTGTCTTTGATATCTGCTTTCTCTCGTGATAAATATATGATAATAACAATAATAATAATAGATTTTCGCACAAAATCACACAAAAATCCACAAATACTCATAGTATAAAAAGTAATAATCACATATCATATTTTTATTTGTATGCTATTTGTATGTATGAGTTTGCCTTTTAGACATGGTTGTTTTATACCAGTTTTCTTTTGTTGTCACTCTTTACCTTTTTCTTTCATGTTTTTTCTCTTGTCTGTATTTTGTATGTATTTTATATGGACCTATAGAAATAAAGGATATATATGTTTCTAAACTAATGAGATATGTGAACCAGTAAATGCCATTGGGTAAATAACGTCTGTTAAGCAGGTGAAGTGGCAGCATGAATACAAATACTGAGGTTAAAAGCCGTTCCAGTTGTGTGCAGAAGTGTGAGCGCTGAGTGAAGTCAAAATTTCAGTTTTAGTGTTACCTGTAAATGCTGAGCAGAGCTGAGGTATCAGTTTGAGTCAAAGGGCTGAAAGCAGCTGAAATGTCATTTAAATGAGAAGGTAAGCTGAGACCGAGGTCAGTGGAAGTGGATTCTGTTAAAGTGCAGGAACATCGAACGCGGTTAATGCAATAAAGCGTGTTGGAAATTTAATCTGAAGGGGGTTGACTGAAGTGTAAGTGTCAGAGTGTCAGCTGACCCAGGATCAGAACACAGTCCACTGAACTGAGCCGGTGACTGGGTTGGTTGGATGAGAATGAACTGGAAACAGTCTGACGGTCTGACTGTGGTAGAAAGACTTTGCAGTTTCTTTGTTACACGTCTAGTCTGCTGCTCAGCAACAACAGCTCAACACACAAACACAAACACACAGCTGTGAGGCAGCGTGCTCCCACACACACACACACACACACACACACACACACACACACACACACACACACACACACACACACCCCACCCAGCTGCCATCCCATGTCAGTCAAAGTCTGCCATGACCAATCAGAGAGGCCTGTCACTCCCCTTTTGTCCAGGACAGCCTTTGGCCATTTTAGACAAGCGGAACAGACAGCCATTCAGACACACTGTGTGTGTGTGTGTGTGTGTGTGTGCGCGTGCGTGTGTGTTTGTGTGTGTGTGCGTGCGTGTGTGTGGGCCTATATATGGTGAGTGAGAAACATTTGAAAGCCTGTGTGTCTGTGTGTGTGTGTGAAAATAAAAGTGCTTGTGAATGAAACGGTGACAGTTATTGACAACAAGCCTGTGTGTGTGTGTGTGTGTGTGTGTGTGTGTGTGTGTGTGTGAGACAGATGATCAAAGTAAAAGTAAAGCAGATCAAGGCGCCACGGTTGTCTCGACAACACATAGCAATGTAATGGCAACAACAACCAGTTTTTCATAAACCACATATTAGTACACTGCAAAAACTCAAAATCTTACCAAGAATATTTGTCTTATTTTCAGTCAAAATGTCTCATTTCTAGTCAAAACTAATCTCATTATACTTAAATACTTGATAGCTATACTTGATAGTGGAGCAGGTTTTTCTTTCTTATTACAAGCACGAACAACTTGCTTTCACTGGCAGATTTTTCTACTTATTGCAAATGAAAATTTGTTTGAAACAAGTGAAAATGATCTAAAAACAAGTTAATTTTTAACGTGATGAGTCTTAACTTAAGTGGAAAGAGATTAGTTTTGACTAGAAATGAGACATTTTGACAAGAAATAAGACAAATATTCTTGGAAAGATTTTGAGTTTTTGCAGTGTACTGTAGACATATTTAAATATATATCCTGAAGCTATTTTTTATTTACACACCCTAACATTTGCATTTTCTTTCTAAAAACACTTTAATTTCTGTGAAACCATTCACTTTTATAAAGAGGGGCTGTATTTGAAGAGCAAATGTGCATGAACAGGAGATACAGCACTATATACTCACACACAGTCCATTTTGCAGAACCATTTGCAAATCAATGCAGTTTCCAATAATTTACTGATCAATGAATAGGAAGGTGAACATTTTGTTACATCATTTATGACGCAAAGAAGAATCATAACATACATTCAGACCTCTTTAAAGAGACGCTAAAATGAACCCTATAGTTTGTGTGGTGTTGTTTCTGTTGATGGTCATAAAACTCCATCAACTCTCTTGTAGAAACCCTGTGCTAGGTATTGATAGACACATGCAAACACACACAGAATTGTGAACACTGTCCACTGCTGTAAACTGGCTTTTCCACCATCTAGTGGCCAATAGGAAAAAGTGCATACATGGCTAAATATAAGCTTCTGCAATTCATAAAAAATCCAGCTATTATCATTAATTCCGTTGCTACACCCTGGTCAATCCAGAAAACTGGAGGTCAAAAGAACAGAAAATAGCAGTAAATGTGACTTTAGTTTAAAATAACATGACTTTGACCTAATAGTCACAAAAGGCGTGATTGTGTTAGAGGAAAAAAAGATCTCACAGAAAAAAAGATGACTTTGAACCTGAAAACTGACTCAGCTGACAGCATTTGTCTCCACTGTGGAACAGATGAAGGATTTTCTTATCCTGTCGTACTTGTTCTTCATTATAATACTAGTTACCTGCCAAATCTTTGGATTTACGTCTTTGTATTTGGTTTTGTAGAGCGTTGCTACAGGTAGATAAAAAAAAGAAGTGGCAGCAGTATTTCAAAGCGCTGTCCTGCTCTCAGGCCTTTATCAGCCCCGCCCCGCCCCCGGCCTGCCTTCCCTTTCCTCTAATTTCATTAACTTGTCTCTACATGTTTACCTTTGCACTGGGATAAATGGTTTTTCTGTTGCTAATTGTGGATGTGTGTTTTTTCTGTTGGCTGGTTTTGTGTTTCTCCAATCAGAGCTCTGAGATCCTGTGTGGAACCCGTTTGTTTTTTCAAGAACAGCAGAATCATTTATAACCTGTGTGCTCGTGTGTGTGTGTGTGTGTGTGTGTGTGTGTGTGTGTGTGACCCATTTTTGCTGTCTCATGGGTCTGAAATGTCCCACAAAGCACCGCAGATCAAATTATAAATGATGACTGTTTTCTACACTGTATAGTGAGAAGTTCACTTCAATTCAGACGAGTAGAAGTAGAGCTTTTGGGATATGAAGTTTAAACTTAAACTTAAACTCAAGCCTGATTTTACCCTAAACTTCATCATAAAGTTAAGAGGAAAAACTTTACACTGTATACATATGAACCATATGGGTCGTTGTATAAAGCTGGGGAGAGGTGTGTGTGTGTGCGTTTCATGGGAAGGTGAGATTGCTTTTTAATATTGAGTGATTCATCTTGTAGCACACTGATGATCTTTGGCCAGATGGTGACATGAGGCCCCTCAGTTTGCGCCAGCCAAGACCTGGGTTATATTTATTTAGTTTCTATTTATTTGAAAAGGAGCCATGCAGCTGAGCTGTAAAGGCCATGTGTTGTGTTTCTCTTTTCGCTGCTCAATGAGGAATGATTGAGTTCAGCAATGAGGCCCAATGGAGCCGCACTGAGTCTGTGCAGAGCATGTTTTTAGTTCTTTGTGGTGTTGATGGAACATCAGCGTGTAAGGGTGGATACACCGAGTACAAACCGGCTGAACTTCACACAGATCTGATCTGGTGCCATGAGCCCGGTCCATCTCTGGAGGCATCAGAGTCTTAGGACCTGGACTCTGGACCTCCAGAGCTCTGTGGAGGTCTCCCCCAGCCACACCAAGGGTTTCTGGCCTCTGAGCAAGTTCATTTTGGTTGTTTGAAGTTAATAGATAGTTAATAGTCAGGTATTTGAGTAGGTCAGTGGACTCCAAAAAGGTCTACACTGCAAAAAATCTAATATCTTACCAAGAATATTTGTCTTATTTTTAGTCAAAATGTCATTTCTAGTCAAAACAAATCTCATTATACTTAAAATAAGACTCATCATATTTAAAAAGCAGCTTGTTTTTAGACACTTTTTACTTGTTTCAAACACATTTTCACTTGAAATAAGTAGGAAAATCTGCCAGTGAAAGCAAGTTTTTTGTGTTTGTAATAAGAAAGAAAAACTTGCTTTCACTGGCAGATTTTCCTACTTAGTTGAAAATGTGTTTGAAACAAGTTAATTTTTAGGTGATGAGTCTTATTTTAAGTGGAAAGGGATGAGTTTCTACTATAAATGAGACATTTTGGCAAGAAATAAGACAAATATTTTTGGAAAGATTTTGAGTTTTTGCAGTGTAAGGAGCAGTCCTGGAAATATTAATGATTTTATGAAGTTTCTAGAGATATACAGGAGTTTCAAAAAGTTCTTTTGTACTTTTTAAAGGTTTCTAGACAGTTATTTGTTTTAACATCTTGGCAATATGAATTCAAGATTTTGTTGGGGTCTAAATTTCCAAATGGTGTCTAGATTTACAGGGGCATCTCAAAGTGTCCAGATTTTTTGTTGGGGTCCCTCTGTCTCTGTGGAGATCTCTGGGGGTTTCTCAGGGCTGCTGTGTCTGGCTGCTGTTGGCTCCTTATGGTGTCAGAGACTTGGCGTTTTTTGAAGGTGCTAATTAGTTTTTACAGCCCGGCTTCCAGCTGGAGCCCGCTGCAGAAAAAGAACATAATTACATTTCCACATCAGATTAAAGGTGATGGTTTGCAGGCAGAACATTTGGCCGTGCCGTGCTGTTCTGAGACCAGCCCAGCAGAAAGCTGAAACATGACCTAAACCCAGAGAACGGCCAAATGGAAAGTTGAAATGTTCCCTCAGTGCAGGGACAAAGTGTAACTTTATGAACACTTTGTTTTTATGCAGGTTTAGGATAGATAGACCTCTCTCTCTCCCTTTTGCTCCTCCCACTTTTTTATCCCACCCATTATCTCTCTCTCTAACACACAATCAGTGTCTCTCTCCCTTCCATTCTCTCTCTCCTCCTCCTCTCTCTCTCTACCTCTTTCTGCCTCTCTCTCCCCTTTTCTTGCCCAGCCCCTGTTCACTGACATCACAGAGTAATTACCCAATCAGAAACGAGCCAATCCATCACTGTCAAAACAATGGCCAATCAACCACTGTATGATAATTCTGTGCAGCCAGTGGCAGTGAGAGAGGCTCTGTGCATGTGGTATATAAACCAGGAGCAGCAGTCAAACTGACACACACACACACACACACACACACACACACAAACATCAGGACAGAGAAAGAGAAGGTCTTCTAACAGAAGTCACTGCACTGCAAAATGTCTCATTTCTAGTCAAAACTAATCTCTTTCCACTTAAAATAAGACTCATCACCTAAAAATTAACTTGTTTTTAGATCATTTTCACTTGTTTCAAACACATTTTCACTTGAAATAAGTAGAAAATCTGCCAGTGAAAGCAAGTTTTTTGTGTTTGTAATAAGAAAGAAAAACTTGCCCCACTAACAGATTATTTTAAGTGAAAATCTGCTTGAAAGAAGGAAAAAGTGTCTAAAAACAAGCTGCTTTTTAAATGTGACGAGTCTTATTTGAAGTAGAATGAGATTTGTTTTGACTAGAAATTACATTTTGACTAAAAATATTCTTGGTAAGATATTTGATTTTTTGCAGTGTGGGATGTTGAGACGAAAATGAGATGGAAATGTAGGCACAAAAAGAGAGGGAGCTGTGTAGCAGGTGTAACTCCTCTCTCATCCCTCGGCTGTTGTAACCATGACGATGAAAGACAGATGATTTTTATAGTTGTTTTAATGGAAGTTACTCTTTTGACTGAAACATTTTCTGACATTTCCTTGTTACCGTTGATACGTCATGCCTGTCACGTCCTATCAGCTCCCCCCACCGACCCTGCACAGATGAACAGCACGCTGCCTGGATGCTGATATAGATGCTACATTACATCTGGAGCTACAGTGACTCACACCATACTGAAACTAAACACATAAATGCAAAGACTCACCGTCACCTCACAGAACATTAGATTAGATTAGATTAGATTTCTTTATTTGTACCTGCAGGTAAATTTGGCTGCATGGCAGTGAGAGACATTCATACAAAACAATACGATAAATAAAAACAGTAAAATACCTACACAGTTGGTCATCATCCCCATCATGCACTGCAGGCTAAATGACCGGTGTCCAGTTCATTTTTGATTTTGGGCAAAATTTGTCTTCCGTTTAAATTTAACCCACATATTCTAACATTAGATTTTATTATGGGATGTGGAGTCCTCAGCTGTAATTCCTTGACACTGTGTAAAGTATTATATCATTATATACATAACATTTGAACTTGAATGGGGATGTGGAGAAAAATGATTATTGGAGCATGATCCTAAAAAAAAAAAAATATGGAAAATAAATAAATAAATAAATAAAAAAGTGATTTTTGTGCATAGCTGAATTAAAAATACAGATAGAAATAAACCAGAGGACAGACACTTTAATACTTGGACAAATATATAGTTTAATGAACAGTGTCAGCGATGGTGAGCAGAGAAAATGACAACTTGTGTCAATAACATCTGATGTAAACAAAATAATTAGTTTGTCTTTGGCTTTTTTTCTTCATTTTTTTCCAACTAAAATATGTTCATATCTATTAAATTCACAAAATACCAATAAAATAGACGGTATTCTGTATTATTCTTAATCTGGCCACAAAATCTGCATACAGTTTTAAGGTCCCTTTCACTATAAAGTGAATTATATGTACAAATATTAATTTACCTTCATGAGGGCATTTTAATTGATGTGCAACAGTAATATATTGCCTCTTACAGTTAGTTCCTTGTCATAAAGTATCATTACATTCATTTACAGTCTTTAAATAATCTTTACAAAACACATTAATGCCATTAAAGGACCCTGCAAACAGTCAGAACAACACAAACTTGATTAAACTGAGCAGTTCAGTGCATGAGTGATGTCACTTATAGTAACAATTTACAGGACACAGCCTTGTGTGTGTCTGTATTTTTTGGTAACATTATTTCAAATCTATCTGGATATGTATTTTAAAAAAAAAAATGTAATTTCTAAATTTTTATGCAGAACAAATAAATATTTTGAGTGAAGACTGGAAGATCCTACTCCACTAAAATAAAAGTAGTGAAACACTAATAACTCCTTTAGTGTTTGATAACTGTCCAGAAGCACAGACAGACTCTTGAGTCTTTACCTTGTGAGTACGGACTAACATCACTCTCCAACTGACCTTATTCATCACGTCACACATAATGTAACAAAATGCCATTGCACAGAGAAACAAAGCCCTATTTCTGACTGGTTAATTACCTTGGAAAGCAGCGTACTATCATCCTCCCTTTAGCCTGTTACTATAAAAATAAACTAGAAATCCTAAAGTTGTTGACGAGTCTGGTCTGGGTCATTTCAGTATGGACCATTTGATCTGCTCCTTGGCCGACTGCAGAACCTGGAAACAGACAAAACAAACAAAACATTTATACTGTGAAATATAACACACTGTAGCACAATGATAGAATAGCTACATTAAAAAGTATCCACATAAACCATAAATAAAACATCAGCAATATGCTTGTTGTATGTGCTGATCTGGATTGTCAGATGGAAACTCATTGATATTGAAGTATTGACACTGTTCAACCACTAGAGGTCAGAGCAGTCCTACAGGGTTAAATGGCCCCATGTGTGACCATAGATATGAATTCACAGCATTTATGTCTTATTTCTCCTCTATTTCTATGTAAAATAAATAAATAAATAAATAAAATAACCTGTATCAAATACTGTAAAACAGATCTACATACGCTGTAACTGATCACTATAATAAGGCAGCCAGTTTCCAATAACACACAGTCAGTCTTGTCAAGAACTAACTAAAGTTAATATAAGCCCCAATACAGATCATTTTAGTTATATTTTCACAGCATTTATTTTTTTAATCCAAATTAAATAATCATATTTCAAGCACATTTGTAGGAAAGAAGACATTTTGTATTGTAGTATGCTCCTAACTTTTAACAATAACTTTCTTTCCACTATATCTATCTCTACAGTTGCTCACAGGTTTCAATAAAGTTTCAATGAACCTTTTTCAATAAAAGTTTCCTTTTTTTTTAGAAGCAGGGGTAGAAGCAGAAGCAATCATCTCTCTCCTGTCAGTCTGAAACTAAAAAGCCCCAGACTATTTCAGCTCTGAAGCTGTTGTTTCTCATTCAGACAGCAGGGGGCAGTGGGAGCTCAGGTAACAATCACGGCAGGAAGGAATCCTGGGATATGCAGTCATTTGGTGCTTCCATCTCTGTGCGTTTCGTCAGTATTTATGGCCAGTTTTAGTCCGTCAACAACTCAATGAGTATAAAGTAACTACATTCTACCTATAATATCATACATGTGTCATTTTGCATTTTACATTTACACCACTACTCCTCTGACACAGTGGGGCTTTACAGACTTCATCGGCCATCTGTCGAAACACGAGGTATGTCATGTTGTACCTTATTATAGCTTTAATTTCTCAACGTGTCACAGCTTGAGGTTCTGACCTCTGTAAACCGCTGTAAAACCTCAATACTCTGCACATTCTATGATTTTATTTGAAGTTTTGCGTCATTAAATGTAGACCTACAGGTGCATCTCCAGAAAGTAGAACCTGATGGAGGTCACAGTCTTCTCCATGATAGTGGAGCTACTGAAGAGGCTATTTAAAGGCTCAGGAAACCTTTACAGGTGTTTGGAGTTCATCAGATGATTACTGAGTGTAACATCATTAGGTTACAATAGTGAACTTTTTTCACTATATTCTAGTTTTTTTATTTAATGGGTTTTCATTGAGCCATAATCATTACAATTAAAAGAGATAAAGACATGAACTATGAACCTCTATAATATATGAGTTTCACTATATGAATTGAACTTCTACTTTATTGAGATGTACCTGTGCATATAGATATAGAAGAAATGCAGTTGAAGATATTAGTCCCACTAAAGCAGATCTGTGGTATAGTCCACACGGAAAGAACCTATAGGTTTTAATATAGGTTTGAATATATGTGACATACATAAAATTGGCCGTTTTCATACACAATATATCCTCATGAGGATATATGCACATATATGAAACCTATATGCAGTTTATCTGTGCATATATGTTGCATATATACAGCATATATGCAACATACAGTATATATATATAGCATATATGTGTATATATGAAAACGGCCAATTCACATATTCAAACCTATATTAAAACCTATAGGTTCTTTCCGTGTGGGAGTGTAGGGCTGCAGTGAAGTTAGTGGAGACTTACGTTAGAGGTGAGGGCCAGTTTCTCTGTTATGTGCTGTGAGGGTTAAAGCAACAGATAAAAGAGGCTTAGAGGGTAAGTACACACACACACATACTCACACACACACACACACACACACACATACACACACGCATACATGCTCATTCCTTCCACAGACAGGAGCACAGTTAAAGAAAGAAGAGGTCTCAGTGATCAGTGCAGCAGGTTTGAAGAGAGCCACTGTGCTTTAGAGGATGTTAATCCAACAACAATGTGTTGACCCATCAGTCCCGTTCATTCACAGCTGAGCCTCTTAGTGCTGTACTACAGTGCTTTGGAAAGGAAGCCAGGCCAGTCGCTACCTGAACATGCACTGTGAGCTAAAGCGTTAGCAATGCGACATTAAAGGGCTAATAAACACTCTTTAGAGTCGGTGTGTTTCAGTGTTATCAATGTTAATAAGAGAAATGCAGCCATAGCATGAACGCATATGAATCCCTGTCAGATTTTTTGTTTTTTTAATTAATATTTTATTTCACTTTTTAAACTTTTTATTTATTTATTTATCTTTACAAAAAATAGAAAAAAAAACTACAAAAAATGGGCATACAGCATTTGCCATTGTTAAATGAAGTAAGAAAAAGAAAGACAGGCTATATGAGGATACTGTATACAATAACCAAGTGATGTCAGATTTTTTTTGTAGGTGAATGTCTCTCTGCTTGACACTACAACATCTGATCTGTTGAAATGGCCCACAGTTACCTACAGACCATAATCTGACCTTTGCAGTGATGTGTCACCTCTATGTTTGACTGTTGACTTGATCTACTCTACATCTCTGTGTTGTGGCTCGGGGTGGGGATCACTACAAGCCCTGCCATATGATATCACTGTGATACTTGTGTCTTGATATGACATTATTGTGACATCAAAAATACTGCAATATGCTGCAGTGTATTGTGGTTTATGATATCTTTTCAACTGCAAATGATGTCTCCAAATGAAACCATAGGTAACATCTGTGTTTTCTAGTAAGATAAACTTCTTGGTCTGCTCAGATCGATACAATATTGCCATGCATGATATAGCTATATTATTTTCCCCCACCCCAGAGTTGTGCCACAGAGCCATGTTTAGGTTCACTACTTCCACCTCCTGAATCACTAACACCTTGTAATGGCTGTCTTCTTCTTTTTAATAACTGCCAACAATATAAACTATAGATCATATCATAAGATGAGATATTTCTTTCTTTCTTTCTTTTTGAAAAAATTGATCACCTGTCTGTTGTAAGTGTTTTTGAGTCGCCTTCCCAGGGTTTGAATCCCCAGGTGCTTGCAAACAATGTGGCAATGCATGTGGTATCCATTTATTTGATAATATTCAGCTATTGTGTTATTGTGTATAACTCAGACTTTAATTGCATTTATTATCCACAACATTGTTTTTGTAATTTATGTAAAATTGCTGCGGCAACATTTCAATTTCCCTTTAAAAAATACCCTGTACATGAAATGCATCTGTAATAGAACTGCAACTGGTTTGTGCGTGTGTGTGTGTGTGTGTGTTACCTGGGCCACACTCTGCTCAGACAGTGGGTTCTCATCGGCCTGTAAGACACAACAACATCATTGGGTGTACAAGAGAAGAATGCAAAAGCAGCACAGCAAATATTTCACACAAACGCATGCACACACAAACACACAAACACACAACACTCAGGCAAATCAGTGCAAACACCAGTACATACAGGAAATCAGTTATATGGAAAGCGTGTTTGTTAGCAGCTTGACCAATCACTGCTCATATTACAATCTTAAACCATGCTGGTGGTTCTAGGTAGTGTGTGTGTGTGTGTGTGTGTGTGTGTGTGTGTGTGTTTGTGTGTCTGTCCGTCCACAGACTTACACAGATTTCAGAAACACTGAAAAAGAGATTTGGTTTTGAGGTGGAGCCACGTGCTTTCTGTCAGATAGACAGTGAAACTATTGAACATCTTTTCTACTCTTGTCCAGTAGTCACACTATTTTGGAAAAATGTGTTTGATTGGTTAAAAAATGAAATAGAAAATGTCACACCCTTTAATAAAGAACACATCCTTTTTTTCAAAGATGATGCCCCCTCAAAAAGGTCTCAAAAATGTGTTAAATATAGTATTACTTTTGGGCAAATACCATATACACTGTTGTAAATGGAAAAGTAAATCCCCGTCAATAATCTGTTTAAAAAATGAACTGAACAAATATTTTAGTTCCTTAAATTTACTGGCAGATGGAAATGAAAAAATGAATGGTATGATGGAAATTGCAATACGATGTAATTTGTTTATTTGTGAAGAGTCCCAATAAGTACGATGCCTTCAACGTGTGTTATATCTTTTATTTTATTTATTTATTTTTTCACACATTTAAAATAGCTATTTACTTATTCAGTACCAAGCCTTGTAGATTTAAGTTTATATTTTTACCGTAAGAAAAGTAATGTCTTTGGAAAAAAAGAATGCAACAGTTTCCTGTTTGAGAATGTATGTACATTTTGAACACAATAAAGTTTAAAAAAAAAAAAAAAAGACTTACACAGATTTCCTGTTTCATCCACTCATGATGAAACCTAATATCTGTGGTGTTTCTGATGTTTTCCCCTCTAGCACCACCAGGTGGTTCAAGTTTTCAAAGTCAGCCCAGTTCTCTCCACTCGCACTCTCTCACCATGCATTTACCTCCTCTGTCTCGCCCGGCCCTCCTCGCCCTCCACTGCCTCTATCACTCTCTCATTCATTCTTTCATTCACTCTCTCCTCCTCCTCCTCCTCCTCCTCCTCCTCCTCCTGTCTTCTCTGTCTCTCACCCTCTGTCTGTCTGTCTACAGCAGCTGGGTCCTGTCTGTCTGTCCCTCTAGGTTACCAGTGATGTAATCAAACAGGACAAAGCCATAGGCTGGCTCTGACATTAGCTGACACCAATCAGAAGAGGAGACACAGGGAAAGAGAGGGAGAGAGAGAGAGAAAGGTAAAGCAGGTAAGAGGAGGCAGGAAGCTGGTGAGAGAAGCTGAGAGAAGCTCCGACGTGAGTCTAGATGGAAATGTAGACTCAGGTGGAACAGCTGCTCTCGTCTCTTAGGATACAACAACTGATTTTCTGTATTTGACTTTGCCACGATTGAAGTAAATGAACACACTCATATGACTGGCAGATATCATCTTACCCTGTAGCTGACCTTCTGTAGGACCTGCTGGGGGTCACTCTCCAGGATCACCCTGGCAACAGGAGGCAAGGAGAGTTATTACCTGGGCATGTTATAATATATATGACTCAACGATTCATTCAACGACTCTGATTAATGATGAAAATAACTCCAAGTTTGCAGCCCTAGCTCATATTTTACAGCTTACATTGGCCAGTTTTAAAGGGATAGTTCAACATTTTGTCAAAGTGGCCCATTGCCATAATCCCTATAGTCATAGCAGTAGGTTCGTTACCTTTAATTGTCGGTGCAAGCTATTTTTAGAACGGAGGAGAAGAGGGGCAAGCTACGGTACAGAGGCTAATGGGATTTCTTGGTTTCCCTCATCAAACTCATCAAATACACAATCCAACAAGTCCAAAACACTCTCATGGGCAAGTTGTGACCTGCACATTCACCACGCTATGAGATGACAACGTTACGAGACGGAGTTGTTTTTGAGGGAAACCAAGTTCCATGAGCCTCCGTAGCGTAGCTCTGAGCAGCTCGCGGCTCTGCTCCGCCGTTCTAAAAACACCTTGCACCGAGAATTAAAGGTAACGAACCTACTGCTATGACTATAGGGATTATGGCAATGGGCCAATTTGCCAAAATGTTGAACTATCCTTTTAACAAACAGTAAATTGCGTGTGTGTCAACTGCAACTGCAAAATAAACCACACAATCATTGGTCCATTCTGCTAAACAGCTATAAACCTTTTTTTTTTTTGTCTCTTACCCTCCGTCAATAATTTCGTCCACTACCAGGAAGACTCCCTCCATGTTATCCAGTAAACACCTCCGCTCCACATTTTTCCTGCAAAGACACACACGACAATTGTCACATCTAGACAGGGCCGCTGCTAGGAATTCTGGGCCCCCTGAAAGAATACTAAAGTGGGCCCCTGCCCCCCTGACTTTTCCACTTTTTTTCTTAGACTACGTATGTATTATCACGTTTTATTAACTTTGTTTTGATGCTAATTTACTATGAGTATTAGTCAGGATCTTATGCAGAATAAATCAGTCATACAAAGATTAGACTACTGGGTTTTTTTGTGGACCCCAAGCTGAATAAAACTGAATTCATCATATCTTCATCACATTATCATATGTTAGTGTTGTAGTACTCCAGACCGGTCTTGAGACCACATTTTCAAGGTCTTGGTCTTGTCTCAGAATCGACTACATTTTTACTTGGTCTTGTCTCGGTCTCGGTCAAGCTGGACTCTGGATTTTTTCTCAAGACCAGTCAAGAGACATCTTTTCTTTAACTGCAAATGTTTCTCTGTCACTTTGGTTTATGTAATGTAATTTAATAACTTTAACAGACTGTCTTCAGTGGGCTCAAACCAACGTTAATCCCCCCCACCCCCCACATGTTAAGGCTAGTGGAGCATTGCTGGGATTAGTAACTGTAATGTAATTACTGAATTTCAAACTGTAATCCTTTACCCCACTTACCCCCTGAGACAATTAAAGTCATGAATAAGTGAATAAGTAAAGCACTACTGTTCCTTAAACACTACATCCATCTCACATGTTCATGTCAATGTTTAGATTCATATTTCATATCTCATTTGCACAACATGATGTGTTTCCTAAAAATGAGTGGATAGCACACAGTGTGGTATAAGTCACGCTCAAACATTTATATTAGGCTACTGTGGTGGTTTAAAACAAATGAGCGGCTCCGCTGTTTTTATCATCTGGACATTTACACACCACACAAGGCAACTTAGAATAGTCTGTAATCTTTCGTACTGAATAATAATATAATCTCTCAGTGTCTCTATCGCTCACACTGCATTACTACTGCATCGGTTCCCATGGAAACCACATCATGGCCGGTAACGTTGCAGTCAACAGCGAGAGATCCGAGTGTTGAATTTTACATCAGTTTCAACATGGAGACTCATTATCTCTCTGAGAGGCTGCTGTGGTAGAGGGGTGCAACAGTGTGTGTGTGTGTGTGTGTGTGTGTGTGTGTGTGTGTGTGTGTGTGTGTGTGTGTTGGTGCTGAGGCTGCACTGAGCAGGACAAAAGCCCCGGTATCAGAGTGACGCACGTGGACACACAAGCACCGTTCCCATTTCAGTGCTATTCATTGAGAAGCAGAGTGGAGAGCAGGTTTAGGTTGGGTCTGCTCTACTTTCTGTCTTCGACTTTTGTGTTTTTAGACCTGAAGTTATTATGTATCATGTAATCAATTCATACTTTTACCAACTTTCTTATTTTATTTGATGATGGGAGACGTACCTGAGGATCTGACTGAGGGAGTCAAACAGGCAGTTCAGTACTGACATCAGCATCAGCTACAGAATGAGAGAGAGACAGAGAGAGAAACACACAAAAGGAAATAAGATGACATATTTGAGATGAAAACAGTTGAATTTAAACTTGCACCTGCACAGAGGTAATACAATGTTACTACAAATGTATACGTACAAGTATCAAGAGTATACACATCATCTGGATATATGAAATGTATGAAAAACAGCTACAATATATTCAATATATGAACATATGCATATATGAAAACAGTTTATTTTTATTTATTTAAACAGCAAGAGAACATTTCTATATATTTAAGTCTTATAAAATCTTATTAATTTTAATGTCTAACCTCCCATTCTGGGAATTGGTCTCTAACTTATATTGACAGACTTTGTGATGGATATATAAATTACATAATAAAAAATATCAATTTAAACATTCATACATTCACAAACATATTTGTATGGGCTACATAAATTTGTCATGAATCTATGAGCTGAAAACACAACACTGACACATTATTTATTTTGTAAAGGTTGTTAATTCTTATGATCATGTCCATATGTTCATGAATAACAACACTACAGGTTAGTATACATAGATTCCAGCTGGATTACAGTAGTAAATACATTTTGGTGGCTTTTCCTTCCTGTGTTGGATGTCCCTGTGGCTAAATGGTAGATTTGAATATCTGATGAAACCAGAGGAAAACAAAGCTTCATCCTGCAAAAGGAAACTTCCGTCTGTCTCGTACCTATTGCTTATGCTGTAAAACCTCACCGGTGTCCCTGTCTGTCTCTGCACAGTTACTGTTCAAGCAATTTGGAGTTTTCTCATCTTTTCATCATCTTGTAACTTTGTTACTCATGTAAAACGAGCCAAATGCCTCATTATTTAAACAATGATGAAGATTTAAAAAAACACCCATAAATGGTCAAATGTGTGGGTGGAGCTGCACAACCAAACAGAATATAGTTGAAGAGGGAGGCAGACCTGCACCTCCCTAAACTCTAATATGAGTGTGTAACATAACTGTACAAAAGTGAACAAGAAGAACTACACCTGATGCACAGTGAAACAGCAACATGATAAACACAAAATCCACAACAGAAAACATCAAACTCCAAGTTTATTGAGTCAGTTTTATTTTTATAATGGAATACTGACTTCACAGAGTCAATCAAGAAAATCATTTACTTAATGCAGTAACATGGAACCACTTGATGTAAGATTTTTAACTAAATCTTGAGTTTTATTTTTTGGAGTGCAGAGGGCGCTCCTCTGTAGCGGGCCATGATACTCCAATTCTGCAAGACTCAAATCAACATAAATGTATTATTTTGTAAGTACAGACAGAATGCAATGTTTCCATCTTACCTCATTCTCCTGTGCACTTCCTACAACATAGAAGAAGAGGTCTATGCTGCCCTTGTAGACAATGGTCATCCCCTCCAGGAAAGCGATCTCATCTAGAATGAGGGGAGAGTCAGGTTAGAGGTGAAAGGTGGAGTTAGGATTACACTTTACACACCTGAGGGTATACTGGCATGAAATTAGCCTGAGCTGACCTATTTATTGTTAGTCTGCAACAATATAGGAGGTACCAACTGGGCGTGAGCTGGAAATCAAACATGGATGCAGAGATTTGCCCTTAAAGGGATAGGCTAGTATCATTTTTTAAAGTGTGGTTGTATGATCTACAAATAGCCCCTAAGTACTTAAATTGCAGTAGAAGACTCTCTGCACTCCTCCCGTTAGCAACGCCAGCCCATAATAGCCCTGCCCAGAGATTTACAACATACAGTGTTGTGAACAGACCCAAAGAAACGGCCTATTTTCACGGCCTAAAAGAGGTTTTACCTGAAAAAAAATACACAGTTCCATTGTTCACTATAATATCATTTTCTCCAGCCCTTCAAAGTGCAGGAAAAACACAGTTTTTATTTGGACCTAACCAACTGCTGATCGGCGGGCGCTAACCCTGGGCGGAGGGATACGTGAGTTGGTTAGGTCCAAATAAAAACTGTGTTTTTCCTGCACTTTGAAGGGCTGGAAAAATTATATTATAATGAACAATGGAACTGTGTATTTTTTTTCACATAAAACCTCTTTTAGGCCGTGAAAATAGGCCGTTTCTTTGGGTCTGTTCACAACACTGTATGTTGTAAATCTCTGGGCAGGGCTATTATGGGCTGGTGTTGCTAACGGGAGGAGTGCAGAGAGTCTTCTACTGCAATTAAAGTACTTAGGCGCTATTTGGAGATCATACAACCACACTTTTAAAAAAGTGATACTATCCCTTTAACCTCATCCCTACAGTTATTATTACAGTAAAAACAAAACAAAAGACTGAAACACTTCAGGAAGTATTTGGTAGAAATATCACAACGAACCCAACGGTGGCTCTAATTAATTAAATGTATTACAGTAAGGTGGTTAAAGCCCGACCCCCCAACATACCATGTGGACTGAAAAAATAAATGAAACATATCAAATGGAACAGATGACATACTCCCTAAGACTTCAACAGACATATTCATCCAAGGTGGAGCCCTGCCATGGGCATACTGTTACAGTGAGAAGCCCTTTATCTTTCTGTTATTATAGTCTCTGTTTCCTTTTGTGTGTCATAATTGTTTTCATGTCCATATAAGCACTACACTGTATTGAGAATTTGAGAAAACAGCAGATAATATGATGAATATGATTCTGTGTGTATGATTTTTAATGAAACTGAAAAAAAAAGAACAAAGACAATCAAGTGTGTTATAATTCAAGGGAGCATGTGTGGAGTATCTACAGTGTGCATGCATGAAATAGCTGACAATCTACCACATGTCTGGAATGCATCCTCTCCTCTCACTATAAATGAACACAACTAGGCCTCTGTATCGCCATCAGCTGTCTGTCTACATGTGTTAGCAAGCAAGTATAACAGACGCCGGAGAAAGACAAGCTTCTCCTCAGCTGGAGATAGAAGAGAGAGGAAAGCAACGTGAAAGAAAAGAATGATAAAGGAGAGAGGGAAGGAGACAGAGAAGAATCAGGGAGTGGAGAAATGCATTAAGTAACAGAGGAGTTGGACAAAGAGAGGATGAGGTGGGAGAGAATGAGATAGGGAGGGGGGGGGGGGTCTAATGTAAAAGATCCAAGTGTGGAAGAAAGGGGAGAAGGAAGAGGAGAACAGAGGAATGAAGGAGGAGTTTCAGACAAAAGGAGGAATACACTGACTGGGTGATAAAGAGGCCGGGGCTGCATGGGGCTCAGGTATCGGCTGTGAGAAACTCCCACTTCCCCTGGAAATGAAACTTCTTCTGCAGCGCCGCAAAACACACGAGAAGCAGTCTGGTTTCTCTGGGCAGCCACATCAAAGTGCTATTGGTTTAAAGGGATAGTTCACCCAAAATTCAAATTTCACTCATTATCTACTCACCCTCGAGTCCTCTGTGCCTTCTCTGGGTTACGGGGGGGGGGGGGGCCCGCGCAGCAGTATTTGTCCATAATGGTTGTGAATGGATACCAACTTTCTCCGTCCAAAAAGACACACCAAAAAACATCCAAATACCTCCATACTACTCGTCTGTAATGTCCCTCTTGTGTTGAAGCCCCGACATGAGAAATTGTTCCGCCAGTCAGTGCAATTTGCACTGACACAGGAAGAGCAGTGAACCGAGACACTGGGAGCTTCCGCTACAAACAAGCTTAAAATATAGACTTATTTAATTTTTTCGAAACAATTTCTCACGTCGGGGCTTCAATACAAGAGGGACATTACAGACGAGCAGTATGGAGTTATTTGGATGTTTTTTGGTGTGTCTTTTTGGACGGAGAAAGTTGGTATCCATTCACAACCATTATATGGACAAATACTGCTGGGCGGACCCCCCGTAACTCAGAGAAGGAACAGAGGACTCTGGAAATTCTCACAGCTCTTAGTTGACATGAGGGTGAGTAGATAATGAGTGAAATTTGAATTTTGGGTGAACTATCCCTTTAAACGTTATGTAAAGAAAAGTTATTAAGTTATTCTAAATGATCCAATTTCTATACAACCACCATCGTGAATCGGAGATGACCAAATATGGTTCAGCTCTTTGGTGGAGAACAGGCTGATGTGCTCCGGGCCAGTATCATGTTTTAGGTGTGTAGTTTTTAGACGCTACAAAGCTGGGTTGCTTAAGAGACGACACTGGAGACCTGTGTGAGTGCGAGTGTAGAGGACAATGGACAGGCAGAGAGAGGACACACAGCGGAGGAGAGGAGAGCAGCTTACTGTCTGCTTTGTGCGTCTTGTTGAAAACATTCCTCTCAAAGTTCTTCTGCTCCTTCATGGAGGGGTAAAACTCGGGGTCGTAGTACTGAAACAGAAGCACACATGACAGAGCAGCGCGTTAACTGGCTGTTTCATTCCTGCTGCATCACAATGGATGATGCAGCAGGAGGTGTGACCACGGCTGTGTTCAGACATGTTGCTTTGTTCTGATTCAGGGGCCTAAAACGACACAATTGTTGCATTTTTCTTTTGGGTCGTTGGCGTTCACATGGGAACAGTCCCAAGCGGTCCAAATGCCGTGAGAGAAGCAACTGTTCTCTCATTGGTCAGAAATCTTACCCAGAAGAAGGAGGAGTTTACCTGGGAAAAACAACAACCATGGAACATCAGCAGCATGTGTGTGTGTGTGTGTGTGGCTAGTTGCACTTGTTAAAAGGACAATGAGGAGTTTTGTTAAAGCGAAGCGTTTCCACACTACATTTATGAGCCTCTGCACCGTGAAATTCTTTGACCGGTGCAAGACAGACTCATGTTTTCATTCATCAAGAATTAAAGTCAGAGGTTGGAAGACGATCACATACCGTCGTAGTTCCCACCATAAACGGCGATTCGGCGGCGTTATTCTCATGACTCGCCACGAAACCGAAAGTAAAGAAACGCTGGTCGGCTCGCCCAGCATTTCCACCACCACTAATAATAACAAAATAACCATAGAGACAAAACCATAGATTTATCTAAAATGGACCATTAACAAGTGGTAACGTAGATTCATCCACATTAATATGAGACTTTTTTATTGTCGCGGAATTTTTCGTTCTGCCGATGGAGAAACTCCTCGTTGTCCCTTTAAAATAGCTATGAAAGTATTTGGCAAAAGTGACCGTCAGACACTCCAGACTATCTTTGAGAAGAAAGTACTAAGACTGGCTCAGGGAGTGATGTCAGATCATCACACATTCTGTTCCCAGAGTACGAGTTGTTACCGTCAGGCAGACGCTTAAGAGCTTGTTGCCCCAAAAGCAACCGTTAAACACTCCTCCCTAATTCTATAGCTCTTCTGAACGAACATATTATAATAATAATGCCGACTGCTATGGTTCTGATGTTGTGCAATGCTGCTTTTTCTGTATGTCTATTGCCTGTATGTCTGTCACTGTACTTATTGTATTGTTGCTATATGGCTATGCACTTTTGGCCCCCCTTTGGGGGACAATAAAGATTATCTAACCTAAAAAAGAAAGAAAAAAAAAGATATCGCTCTAGGGCTCGAATGGAAGCGACCCGAGACCGGCCCTACTTGGTGATCCTGGGCCCGTTGGTTTGATTCTGCATCCGATTCGCGCTTACTATGTTTACATAATGGCCAAACGAATCAAACGAATTGGGGTAAAACTGCTCCAAACAAGCCAGGTCTGAATTCACCCGAGCAATCCCTTTAATGCAGGAAGAGATGATATCATATTTCATAGCAACAGACCCTTTTTTATACTATTGATGTTTGGCATCAGTAATACCCACTCAGTAATTACTAAGAAGCAGATTTCCTTCTGCCACTCCTACCATATTGAGCTTGCCCTCACATGCACATGAACTGATGTGGTGTGTGATCCAGTGTTCCTGCTTGTGATCTGATCAGTTTGCTGATCACATTTGTCTCAAAAGAGAAAAGTATTAAGTCTTTTGTGTCTCAAGATAAATATAATTGACTCAAGTGATGCCACTTCACTAAACATTAGTTGAAGCCAAAACCCCCAAAGCCACAGTAGCCTACCAGAAATGTCAGTTCCTCCAATGGCCACTAGAGGACCAATCTCTCTGCTCAGCAACTATTCTGGGAATTTTTTATTTTTTTTGCAATTTCTATGTAACTCACCAATTCAAATATTATTAAGGCTTAAAGTTCTGCATAGTTGAGGCCGTAGCTGCTCTGAGTGGGTGAACATGGTTGATGCTGAGGCCCCATTTACACATAGGAAAAACGGCGGCATTTCCATTTTGACCTTCCTTTTACACAAAAACAGAGCTTCAAGTCACCGAAAACGAGTAGGCTATCTGAAAAGTCCGGCCAAGAGGAGATTCGGAAAAACTCAGTTTTGACGTTTGCATGTTGACAGGAGGAAACAGAGGATGAGACAGACTGAGAGACAGAGTGCAACTCCTGTCATTCATTGTTGTTGTGTCTTTTCCAGGATTCTGATTGGCTAGCATGGCTTTGTGCTTTTTGTTACACTGCCACCTATAGGTTTTGGCATGGTCATAGTAGCTCTTTACAGCGTATTTATGCGGTTTCGTGTGACGTTTTAGCTGCTAATGGCACAATACGCTGTTGTAGTCCAACTGATTGCTGTCCATTCTGCAAACATTTCATATAGTGTCACATTAAAATAATTTATTTGATGAAGGGGTCACAGACAACTCATATTTGGTAACCTTTGGCTTCTTGTTTTGTTTAACCTGTTTTACATTTTGAAATCCCAGTGGAGAAAAACCTTTTAGTGTAACTGGGGAATGTTTATATTGAGTAGTTTGTGGTTTTGACATAAGCAAAATGTAAATAAAGGACAGTAATTACATAACTCAAACTAGTCAGTGCACTCATTTTCACATGAGATGAAACTTTATAGTTACAGTATAGTATTCATTATAGTATTCAATCAACCAAAAATATTGTTAATACTGGAATATAATTTCACATTGGCAAAAAAAAAAAAAAAACTATATTAAATTAAATTAAATGGTTCCTTCCAGCCAGGATCCAGAATCTACCTACATTTTGGTAATTAGCAGTTAATGAGCTATAGCATGTAAGACGGCCTTCACCTTACCTTTGACAGAAGTCTGTTGCCATCATTATCGAGGATGAAAACAGCTTTCACTGTGTAGAGGGAAGGTTCCTGCAACAATAAGCAGAAAGAACATGTTAAATATTTCAGTTTTGCTGAGTCACCTCAGAGGGGCTTCTGGGACATGATGCCATGCTCCATCCCTCTCTCACCTGACCCGTGTGTTGTATCAACCTTTATTATCCAGATAAACATTTCACATCAGAACACACATGTAGCCCGGTCGGCCCGGCGTAACACCAGACACTAGCCACTGTTTCACTTCACATGCTTCACTCCTGCTTTTTCGTTCATCTCTTCCAGATGTGGAAATGACCGAAGATATTTTCCATTCTCCATGCACACGCTCCACTCATCCTTTCCTCCATCCATCCTTCCATCTGTCCGTCCTTACGGAGAGTTTTCAGACCCGGGACAAAGTTCTGTTATGCACTGACTAGCATAGATTCACAGTCAGAGTGTATCACAGAACTTAGACCAGGAACTCAGAGCATCACCTGGCTCGTTAAAGCCTCTAATGACGCAGGAGGAAAAGATTCAACACAGTCACCAGGAGTGGGTTATCCTCTGAGGAACCTGACTATCTGTAAATCCTTCCAACATATTAAACGTCATCTTAATCTGGACCACTTGGGGACAGGACATGTCCTCAGACTGAAGTGGACACACCTGTGATTCTGTTTGTCACCCTGCTGTCATGTGTAATATAAAAACAAATGGTGTTGGTTGGTTGGTTGGTATTCATGCTGGTGGACATCTGGCTGCACCGGTTATTTTAAAATCCAAGTTTGTGTCACTCTTTAGTTCTCAACACAATGATTGTAACTTTCTTACACCATGAAGGAAATCTGTCGGCATCTGCAGATGTGATAAATTCATTTTACTGTCAGCAGTTGTAGTTTCAAACGCACGGTGTCATGATTTAAATGCATGTTCATAGTTCAAATCCAACATTTAATTTTGTTTAAATTGATTAATTGAAGGTTTTTTAACCACTGGCAGCACTGTGGTTATTTACAAGTCTCTGTTTCATTTGTATATTAGAGGCACATGCACATGTTCACAAGCATGTAATATGAGTGATGTCATAAACATTCCTTCACACTTTTCTGCTGATCCAAGGCGGATAGTGGCGACACGCCAAAAAAGGCAGTGAAGAGGAAGCCTGCAGACTAACCCACATGGATTTCAGTGATAAACTCATATTAAAGAAAAAAAAATTGCCTTGCAATTCATGAGAGACTTGGAATGCATTTGTTTGCATACAAGAAAACTCAGGAAGCTAAAGTCATTTTTTATACTTGTCCGTGACCTGGTGCGCCTGCACACTTGAACTTTCTACAGTGTTTCAATCAAGTCAAGCGTTTCATTCTTGACTATGCAACGGTTTGGATATAAACAGAGTAGTGGCTCTGTGGTGCACCGTGCAACCTGTGCACATATTGTTTCCTGCTGCTAATCACCTCATAGACAATTAGATAAGGGTCTTTGTCTTTCTGTTTTATTGTCTGATCACTGTCCATGTCCCTATGTCACATGTGAATGGAAAGGGATCAGGCCTCAGTTTCGTTTCAACATAATGAAAGATTTTCTCTGTGCATTTTTATAAGTAGGTCATGGATTCAGACAAAACCATAGACCGATATAAAAGTCTGGAGACTTTTTTTTTCTCCCTCTGACTAAAAAAAAACATAAAAGATTACAGCCTCTTGCTGCCTGGACCTGGCAGTTTTTCTCTTAACTGCCATTTTCATTTACTTTTAAAATTGAACCACATTACAGACAAAACATACAAACAGAACATTCTAGGCTTTTAGCAGATGCTATAATACAGAGTTGCTCTAACAATTACCTTTGTAAAGCATATTACACAATGTAAAAAAGACTTTAAGACATTTTTTTATTTCCATCATGCTTGGCTGCACAGAGCCAGATCACTAACAGCTGTGTTTAAAGGAGCCCGTATACTAGAGAAAACCCTTAATTTCCACAATTACCAGGTTTTCTGATCTCTTCAAAACAAATGAAAGTCTAAATTTGGCACATGCTTGGATGCAGCGAGAAATACAACCAAAAGGATTCATTATTCTTCCAGAGTGAACGTATCATGGAGGAAAACATCTCGAAGGAAGAGTTTGACATTTTGGAAAATGTGCTAATTAGTGGGCTTTAAAAGGCACTGGTATTTAATAGGCTCCCACTGTTTCCACTGCTAAGCTAGGCTAACAAGCTGCTGGGCAAATATGAACTGTATCAATCTGCTTTTTTGATAGTTTTCTAACATGGCTTTGACTCCCTGTGGCCCCTAAAGATAGAGAGCACAAACATCACATACAAAATACATCCCATACAAGTTTGGAACAACTGCTACATTAGTGGTAACTGTCAGGTAGCCTAAGTGATTGGCTCAGTTTGGATAAGCACCAACTGCTCAAGTCCATCAGACAAAATGTGAATTCGTCATCTATTATGATACTAACTGAAACACTTTTCGACTGAGGGAAATTCTTTTGTCTCATCAACCATTTGCAGAAAATTAAAAAGCCTGATTAGATAGCTGTAGATACAGAGGATCTTCTATATCTCTATAGTGCAGCGAAGAGAGAGGAGCTACCAGACTTTGGTGCTACCAGTGGAAGCACATGGTCTATAAAAGTCGCTACGTTAGATTAGGTTACACTATAGACTACATAGGTTAGTTTTGGTTAGGCTATGCTAGGCTAGTTTAGGTTAGGGCCGGGGTTGCAGGCTTTTGTAATGAAGTTCAAACACCTGTTGTTCATGAGATCCACCAATCAGCCACAACATTAAAACAGGTGACTGGTTTTAACATTGCAGCTATATTATATTATATCCAAGGCCTGTTTCGGGTTAATTCTACATAATTAACTATTCGATTCAAAACTTAATTTGCTTTTTTAAAAACTATTTTCAACAGTTTCATGGCTTGACACAAACAATACAGAGATCAGTCATAATACGGTCACGGAAGCTAATGTTTAATTTTATGTGTCGACTGGATGTGTCTGAAAACACCATAATGGGCCATCAGTTCACATCCAGGCGTCAAATACACCGGCATGTTTGACCCTTTTTTAAGCAAAGGCTGTCTCATGTGCTTCATTTATACAGGATGTATGGAATATGTATATGAAATGTGTTTTAATGGCAATGGTAACTTATGGTACTGCACAACGCACTTCCTCCCTTCTTTGTATGTCTTTATATTTTCTTAATTATCATATGGACTATGTGTCTGAAATAAAGAATTATATAATATTAAAATCAGTTTTCCACCAAGGTTGAGACAAAGCGGTTAGGGAATGATTTTAGTCAGTTACAAAAGGTGCTACAGAGTTGTACCATGGAAAATACTGTATAGCAAAAGCTTTTTGAGCTATTATTAAAGGGACTGTGTCTATTCTGCTTCACACTTTTGGACTTTCCTGTATGAAATGTGTTCCATGTGAGTCCTCCAGTTGAAATGGAGCAGCGCTACTATGTGATATCAGTGTTTTAAGTTGCTAGGTCAAAGACCTGAATAAGTGAAACAAAAAAAAAGGAAAGAAATCAAATGTTATTAGATTTATCATGCTCTGGCGTGGCTAGAGACACTGATGCAGAGAGAGGGAGGAAGGACAGAGAGAGATGGGGTGAGACAGCTGAGAGGAGTGAAGCAAGGAGACAGAAGGAAACTAAGACAAGAAGATCTGAGCTCACCTGTTTCAATAAAAGCAGATCAAACACAATAAAAGCACAGATGATGTATTAAACTGAAAGTATCACAAGTTTAAGTTCTAACTCATCACGCTGACTGGCTCCTTTATTCATTAACATGTCAGCAGATTCCTGGAGTGGAGCCACAGTGGGTTTTTTTAAAGTTTTTTTTTAGGTTAATCATAATAAGCTATCAGGTTCATAGTCTGCTAGAGAAGTATGTTTACTCTTATACACTGTTGATGCATCAGTATTACCAACCTGACTTTTACCTTTGACACTTTCAGTTCATTGGTTGAAAATATTTTTAATTCAGAACAGAGTACTTTCACAGGTGCTACAGAACTTTTAATTTAAGTAAATCAATAGTTCCTGCACCTCTAAATCTGCTGAGGTTTAACGTTTCCCTGAAGGCACGAGAGGAATTCTTCAAGTATACGGCACCTCTGAGTGACTGGGCTTTAGAATAAATGGACTTTGCAGTTACTTTCCCAACAACTTGTGAAACTGAGAGAAAAAAGACAGAACAGAACGAAACAGAAAGAGATTTAAACAGGAAACGGACAGATATGAGAGAGGATAGAGGGGTTAAAGAGTGAGGGGGTGAGAGACAGGCTGGAGAAACGGTGCGCGAGGCAAACGAAAAGAGAGAGAGAGGGAGAGAGAGAGGGAGAGAGAGAGAGAACAGTGGACGTGGCACGTACTCTGCTCTACACGTCAACCGAGCTGTGCACATATGCTGCACACAGGCAGACATTTAAACAGCCGGATCTGCTCTCAACTATCCACACACACACATACACATTCACACATACACACATACACACATACACACATACACACACTCTACATGTGTCACACAAACACACACACTTGATCGCGTCTCCTGTCTGTTCTCTACAGTGCTTCCAGGCTGCAGGAAGCCCCGAGCTTTGTCTTCTTTTCCCTTTTTTCCCTCCTCTGTCCTGTTGAGTGTCAGCTCAGCTCTGCTCCGGGCTGAGAGCAGCAGCGTGGATCAGCTGGAGATAGCCGACAGTATACTGTCATGGAGTTAAGTTACAGTAACAGCCTGATAAGTTGTCGCATTGTAAACAGCACTGACCGTCTGTAGCTACTAGTTTTACAGTGACAGCAGGACGCAGAGAGAAAAGTGTTTCAGATTCAGATTGAGATTGAGATTGAGATTGAGATTCAGACTGCTGCTGCTGCTGCTGCTGCTGCTGCTGCTGCTGAGAGACAGTCATCAGATCAGATCAGGCCTGGGCGTCTACACTATAATAACCTGATCCAGATCCGGATCACACTCATGAACGCACCGACGCAGGAATAAAAACCTGTTTGTGTTTAAAGAACGGACTGCAGCCTCCCCCCCTCCTCCTCCTCCCCCCTCCCCTCGTCCACACCGAAACTGCCATAATGCAACAAATGTCTCGCACCATGATGGAAACAGTAAGAAATGAAGCGCACTCACAGCTCAGCGGTCCGACCCCCCCTCCCTCCACCCCGATCCCCGCTCCCCGAGACCCGCCGAGCCGAGAGCCAGATAGAGAGACTCACCAGAGACGAGGAGTCCATCGCTGCCGCTGTGCTCGCTCGGTGTGTTGACGTGGACAGCTCTGAGCTGTCACACCGAGATCACTGCTGCTGCCTTTTTTTTTTTTCTTAACGGAGCCGCGCGCCCGCTCCCATAGCAGCCAACCGGAGAGAACCACAGTCAGCCAGCCGGGCGCGCTCCCGACAGCGTCCGTGCTCTTTGGCTTTTCATAATAAAAGTCAGTGCTCTTTTAAAAAGGCCAGTTTACATTGAACAGAAGAGGCTATTGTTATTTAGCCCTTGGCTATGTATAATAATAATTATACAAATAAATAAATGAATAAAATAATAATAACTTGATTTAAGCACCTTTAGAAACGCAAGTTTCTAAAGGTGCTTGAAAAAGAGACAAGTAGCCTACCACAAAACCTTAAAGCAGAAGTTTGTGTTAATATAAGTCTTAAATAGTTGTATCCTCCGACAGCAATCACTTCTATAGAGTGTTTGGTCTGAAACACGGGTCTGTCAGTCACTCTGCTCTGCTGTAAGCTGAGGAGAAAACGTCTTGTATCCTACAAGTTTTATCCAATGAGAAGAGAGAACGGCATAAAGGGGCAGTCCTCTCTGTGTGTGCAGCCAAGGGATGTGCGTGAATGTGGTGACGTAGGGACGAGGACCAATAGATCCATGACGAGGGTGGGGGCTGCTAACTAACGAAGATAGCCAAAACAACCGGATCGCTTACTTCTGCTTTAAGAGATTTATAATCTATTTTGTTAGGGTGTTGTCATTTTAATAGAAGTTTGTATCTTTGTTTTTCCTAACTTTTGTGTATATTAGGCTTAGATGTCATAATATTTAATTGAGAGCTCTGTAACAAAATCATTTTCCTTCTGAGATCAATAGAATTCTGATGCTGATTGTGATTATGGAAATGATTCAGCCTTTTATTTTATTCCTATCCCACCTCATTTCATATTAAACATTTCAACAGGTTTTTATGTTGGTTTTATGTCTTTTAATGCTATTTTAGTGCTATCGTATAGATATATGTTTTTTTTTCTTTTGGGCAGCACAGTATGTGGTTAGCACTCTCACCTCCCAGCAAGAACGTTCCTGGAGAAATGGGAGGTCGGACTAATGGACGCAAAAATAAAGAAAAGTATGGTTGGAGAAATGGGTAGTTGGACAGACGTCATGCACCCCATGAATTTGCATTGTTTGTCTATGTGTCCCTGTGATGGACTGGTGACCTGCAGGGTGTACCTATGTCAGCTGGGATTGGCTCCACCCCCCTTACATCCATCCATCCATTACAGATAATGGATGGATGGATATTAAGATATTTTATACTCAACAAATTCCATAAAAAATGACCACTGTGTAATTGTGTCTGTCTGTCTGTGCAGCTCGGGCTTTCACCGGTGTTGAACTCTCAGTAGCTACATTCATGTGCAGCTATGGGTGGTATGAGCCATACGCAAATGACTAATTCCAAATAGTTCAAAAAGGCTCATGTGTTTGTGCAGCAGTTCATGGACCAGACCTGCCTTGTGTCAACAGTCCAGACTGCTGTTGCTGCTATTAGTGTAATGGACTGGTGAATGTTTCCTTGTCTCACTAATATCAGTCAATTATGGTCTGAACTCCACAGTCTATCTGTTGTGTTGAGTATTGTTCCTTCATGGCCACAGTTCACCATCTTCTAACTGGTTAATGTTTTGTGTCATCGACATGATGGAGAGTTTAGTGAACTTCACTGACCTCCATAGACCTGGATCCTGTAGAAAACCTTCAGATTGTTGTAGAACAGGAAGTCTGCAGCTTACATGTGCAGCTGATGAATCTGCAGACATGATGTGATGCAGCCATAACAACATGGAGCAGAGTCTCAGAGGAAACTTTTCAACATCTGCTGGATTCATGACATGAAGATCTGAGGCTGTTTTGAGAACAAAGAGAGACTGTGCCACATGTTAGGGTTCAGAATAAAGTGCTCAGAGGAAGTAGAAGCCGTTATCCCCCTCTACCCCATCCAATTCAAAGGAATTCATTATGCATTAAAACACTTTTTCATATAAATTGTCATATTGTCAGAATTCAAATACTGTATATTAAAGGGATAGTTCACCCATTTTTCAAGCTTGTTTGTAGCGGAAGCTCCTCTTCCTGGTTCGTCAAATTTGGACAAACCGGGAAGAGGAGCTTCGAGAAGCTTCCGCTACAAAACAAGCTTGAAATATAGACTTGTTTAATTTTTTTCGGGACAGTTTCGCATTTCGGGGCTTCAATACAAGACGGACATTACAGACAAGCAGCATGGAGGTATTTGGATGTTCTTTGGTGTGTCTTTTTGTTACGAAGACAGTTGGTATCCATTTGCAACCGTTATATGGACATGCACTGCTACGCCGAGACCCCCTGTAACTCAGAGAAGCCATGGAGGACTCTGAAACTTCTCCCAGCCCTTAGTCCACATGAGGGTGAGGAGATAATGAGTGAAATTTCAATTTTGGGTGAACTATCCCTTTAATATTGACCTTAATATACTGATTGGAAATAAATATAGAAAATGCACATGTGCTTCAGTTGTCCTTGTTTATTCATTTCATATTCATGAAAAAACACTCGATGATGACATCCAGCTCACACCACTTCACGAAATTCCTGCCATTCTGCAGTAAAATGACTTACATGCATTTGGCTGTAACTTATTAAGTTGCATGAAAGCAGGGCCAACAGTCAAATTAGGCAATTTTTCTCTCATGAGAAACAGATCAGGTTTTGCAATAATGTAAACACCGTAGGCTTTAAATAACGTTGGAAGTCTCCTCTGTGACATCACCCACAGGTTGCTGCAGAGCACTTTGGAAGCTCGGTATCAACTTGTCGGTATCTCACGTCACCAAATTACCAGCTAATACAAAAACAGTCAAGGAGGCCGGACACGTGCAGAACCGAGAGCTCAATAAACGCCGGTTTGTGGCTCACCTTCCCGTCAAACAAAGCAGTGTGTCTTCAATCATGCAGAAATTTAAACAGTGAGTTTGAGTTTTCATGATGGAGGAAATTAGCAGATATCAGAAAGAGTTTTTGTTACCAGGCTGTAAATGTGCTGTAGAGTTACATTTTGACATGGGAGTCTATGGAAATTGACCTTTCTCTACTGTCTATAGAACTGAAGCCATAGTGGACTTATTTTACAGACTCAGAGGTTGATCCTTCCTTCTGAAGATCCAGCACCATGTATCAAGTTGAAACATGTTTGGCAGCTTTCAAACAAAACACTGGGATCATTATCAGTATACAACTCCTATTTTTCAATCATAGCCTGTAAAACAATCCATAGACAAAAGTCTTTACCATGCACTTTCTTTAATGTGTGGATGATGTGGTTGTGGTGGAGGTCGGTGCAGGTGTAGTTATTAAAAGAGAAATACATATCATGGTGGAACCTGCATTGTAGGCTACTAAGAGCTGGTTGACATCAGACCACAGGCTGCATCTATCAAAAACAAACAAAAGAATCTAGAAAAAAAGCCTAATATGCCATACTGTACAAAAAAGGTCAATTCTTCACATTTCAAATCTGGAAACTGTGGCCCTTGAGTAAACAAGCTTTTGGCTTTTGCTCTCTTCATATTTCACACCTCTCTGCAACTTACTGTGATGAAATCTATGTTAAAGGGATAGTTCAACATTTTGGCAAATTGGCCCATTGCCATAATCCTTATACTCTTAGCAGTAGGTTCATTACCTATAATTGTTGGTGCAAGCTATTTTTAGAACGGCCGCGAGCTGCTCAGAGCTACGCTACGGAGGCTCATGGGATTTCTTGGTTTCCCTCATCAAACTCATCAAATACACAATCCAACAACTCCAAAATGGTCTCGTAGACAAGTTATGACCACATTCACCACGCTATGAATGTGCATCCAGACAGAGTTGTTTCAAAGTAAATTCATGCGAAACAGCTGATGCGTGTTCCCGTCAGGGGGCAGTTCTTCAGCAAGCAGTCTCTGTATTTGCCTCGAAAACAACTCTGTCTCGTAATGTTCTGTTATTATCTCATAGCGTGGTGAATGTGCAGCCTCCGTAGCGTAGCTCTGAGCAGCCTGCGGCTCTGCTCCGCCGTTCTAAAAACAGCTTGCACCGACAAATAAAGGTAACAAACCTACTCCTAAAACTATAGGGATTATGGCAATGGGCCAATTTGCCAAAATGTTGAATTCTCCCTTTAACTGATTTACGTTTCTATGTTGTGAAATTTCATTTTACAATGAAAATCTAATGTAATTTACTCTAGCTCACGTCCATCCACGGGAAATGCAATATTTTGTTATTAGGTTTTTTTTCTTTTCTTTTCTTTTTTGTGGCATTGACATTTTGGACAGTTCTCTGAATGCATTAGTTTTGGTGATGACTAGATGTCACAGTGAGATCGCCGTATAGTTTTATATAATCATGTGTGTGTATGTGAAGCAGGA
The DNA here is from genome assembly GCF_045865225.1 of Trachurus japonicus. NCBI lineage: Eukaryota > Metazoa > Chordata > Actinopteri > Carangiformes > Carangidae > Trachurus > Trachurus japonicus. The sequence continues at coordinate 31,897,537 of NC_140914.1, read as the reverse complement.
GATCCGACATCTGGCATCCCTGTTAAAGAGTATCACATACCTTTCTTCTTTTCCTTTTCAGTGTTTTCATTTTCACTGGTTTATCTTAGCATTATGAATTGAATGTCTTATATTTGACATCAACAGTCTTGTCAGTCCCAGAATTTAATCACAATGTAAAATTGCACAAACTTGTTTTAATGATCATATTCTTTTTTGTGTTATATATCAGTGAGTCACTCACAGCAAACGTCATGTGATGAGTGTAATGGTTGTCATCATCACATCCATATTGTGCAGGAGACTCTCTCATGAAACACTATGAGCAACAATATTTCTCAGAAATCTGTATTAAAGTGTTGCGCTCTGAACTGGATGAGCTATGGCTGCAACTAAGCAGAATAACTGTCATCTACGAGGACTTTCAGGCTGCACACATACACACGCCCACACTGGTCTCTGTGGACTCATGCAGACCTGAGCAGATGACTAAGTTCATATCACACAGACCCTGGCTGTATGTTTTTCTTTTCACTGAGGTCTGTCATGATGTTGGCATATTTTGTCACAGCCTGTACAAAGCAGGCAGTGACACAGCAACAGTGCAGGAAAATATGGACACTCATGTTCAGGTGTATGTTGTTTATTTTTCCTCTTGATCAGTGGTAAGTGCTCATACAAACATTACTGTAATCTTTATTTGACTTATGTTTGTTATATTTTTCAGCCAAATACAACAAGGGAACACCTTCTGTTGTTATCAGCAGTACAGCAGCATCATGTGTGGAATGTGAATTTGTACAAACACCACAATATCAGTCAGCACGTTTACATGACAGTTGAAAAAATAGAATTATGGCCTTAATCCGACTTTAACTGGACAACTGAAGTGCATATAAATGCGTTAGTCCAACTAAAACACCCAGATAATGTGATGGGAAACCAATTTTATTCTGCATGTATACGCCTTAGTCTGACTGAAACTGGACAATGCATGTGCACATGCTTCACAATAGTAAAGATGGCACAAAGTGTAGCATACAAGCTGGCCCAAACCTGGCAAAAAGAAAAAAAAGGGCCTGGGCTGATGCATCAGTGCATTTCACAGTGCAACCAGCAAGAAGATGTGTTTTTTGAAAAAAAAGGAAGCCCAAGGAGAACTCTAATTATTTATATCCAGTCTTTTACTTGACAGAAAAGTCAACAGGAAAGTAGTCCATATTTGGTACATATCACCTCCTGTTGAGGAGGTGGACAATGTCAATTGTTCAATTTTCCCTGTTGCATGTGAACTGGGACAAGGACAGAACTTCGACGAGGCACTCAACTCAAGTTATGAGCATAGCTCTACTTAGCCTTGCATGTAAACGCACTGAGTGTGTCTGATCCACATCCACCCAGGGAGGGCGTTAACCATGAGCTGGCCTCTAGGCCTTGAGACAGTCAGATCCACGATTGACTGAAGTAAATACATGCATTAAACAGTTCAATCTATTGTCAATAATGTTTGTCTAGCAACTATTCCTCTGGTTTATCAGCAAGAGTCAGCCACAAAAAATGCATTCGATCGCTCCTCAAAGCACAGCAGTCAGAGCAGCAGCCATTGAGCTGAATGAACACTGAGTGGGTGGGGGAGGGGCAGTACAACCAGTTGAGTGGCTGCTGTCCCCAGGGGAGCTGTGGCAGGGCAGACATGGTTCCATACAAGTAAAGAAGGACACAACCTAGAATATGTTGCTGCATGTGTGAGGTGGCCATGACACAGCCCCCACAGCCACCCCATAGCTGCACCACTGGAAACAGTATGTCAAGATATCCTGGATTTTATATCATCTTCACAAGATTATTATTATGGGTCACAAAGGAACAAGTTTGCATGTAAAAACGCTCAGTCACTGTGTGTCTTAAAACATATTTCAGGGCTTTTCTCTCCCTTACTGTTAAGAGAGCAGCTGGCTCTCAGTGGAAGGTGCAGCCGAGGTGTGTCTGATTGAACAGCACTGGGTTGAATAGGTGTCAGGTCTGTTTACAAGATATGTGCTATGAAAGGTGTCTCAGCACATTAACGTGTCAAAAATCAACACATTCACTGGAGTGTTGGAGCTTGACCACACTGACCAAAACCCACGATGTTCACAGTCACCAGTCAACCTAGTGAAGCTGGACAAACCTGAAAGAGGCCACACAGACACATGGAGAACATCCAACCAGGAGGCCCCCAGGCCTGGGTATCCAACCTCTCTCCATGGGCCAGAGAAGCAGACACTCTCTCCACATTTAAAGGAATAATTCACCAAAAGATTGTTGACTTGTTGACCCTCATGCTGATGAATACTATGAACCCCCCTCCCGGGTCAGATGCACTTTGAGGAATAAAAAACTACTCCGGAGTATTCATCAGCATGAGGGTGAATTTAATTTTTTGGTGAACTATTCCTTTAAGTCCAGTCTAAAAACCTTCCTCTACGACAGAGCTTTTAGTCAGGTAGCCCTGAACCATTTTATAGCTACGCTGCTATAGGCTTAGACTGCTGAGGGACACATCTGGCCACATGGAGCCCTCTCCTCTCCTCTCCTCTCTTCTCCTCTCTTCTCCTCTCCTCTCCTCTCCTCTCCTCTCCTCTCCTCTCCTCTCCTCTCCTCTCCTCTCCTCTCCTCTCCCCTCCTCTCCTCTCCTCTCCTCTCGCACATTGTCATGATTTGTTGCACTTTGTAGTTTGCCCTTGGTGTCTCACTCTCTCTCTGTGTTTCCTCAGATCTCTCCAGAGCTCCATCCTTCTGCATCAACAGCTGCCTGCATCACCTCCTTTCCCCTGCTGTTCAACCGGCCTGCCCTCCATGCTCATGAACCAGTCTGCCATCCAGTCCTCCCATTACAGTTTTTCTCGATTGCTAAGACACATTTCTCGAAAGCTTCTCTCATTTTCTCTAAACTGTGAACACAAACCCCAATTTCCAAGCTACATTCACAAAACCTCAGACTCTTCTTGCAAAACCAAACTTTCACCTCAAAACAGTTCAATCTGTGCCCAAAACTGAACTATGTTGTCAAATCGTGCCCCGAGTCAATCAAAATTAAAAACACTACTGAGCAGCCACTAACCACTACATAGAAAAATAGAAAACACAACGCTCAGCACATGAAGCTGTAGAAATCAATGTTTATCGTTCACTGTAGCTAAATGCATGTTGCAAAACAAAAAACCTGTGCATTTACACTGTAGCACTTCTCTCCTTCCCTTTCTATCACCCTCCTCCTTCCCTCTCCACATCCATTTCATCCCCTTTTCCTTACTTCTTCTTTTTTCTTCCCAGTTCATCCCTCCCTCCCTCATCCTTTCTTCCTTCACCCTGTCGTCTCTCATCTTCTCCTCTTGCAAAACAAAAAACCTGTGCATTTAGCACTTGTATGCAGTAAGCCTACGTAAAAATAAAGTACAAAAGTATAGAAATGAGAAGTGCATAATTCAGCCACAGCATCATTTCTCTGTACTGGATCAGACCACAGGACTTCATCCTGAACTGGCTCATATTAGTATATGTTCCCTCACATCATTGGACACAAGTGTGATCAATTTTGAGTTGTTGTGTTCAACCGGTGAAACTTGTGCTTTAGTTGTGTTTGACTTTTGCCACCTGTGCTCAGCATTATGCAACACAGGTGCATCACAATGAAAATGTGTTGGTAAGATGTGTCTAAACAGGTGAAAAGTGCTGATGGTTTTGCCAAAAGAGTGACTGATTCAATCAGTGGGTTCAGACAACTGAGAATTTGGTTCAGAGAACAGGGTTTAGTGTTTTAGCAATTGAGAAAACCTGTAAGCTGGCCTGCTCTCCCTGCCTTTCCTCCCACCAGAAGCTGCCTTCATCAGCTCTTGTATACATAACCGTTTCCATGTTCTCCCTTATCAATGTTCCCTCTAATTTTCAAAACTCCTGAGCAGAAATTCAACTTCCCTGATGAGCTGCTTGAGCGACTGTGAGCAACAGCTCAAGCATACACAGTACGCTCACATGCTGGTGCTATGGCCTCACCTCTCCAACTCCACATATCAATACTATTGGCTATTACTATAATGATTAATAACAGATTATTTTGACAACCTTTGATTACCTAGGCTGCTCCATATCTAGGTCAGGAACAAAATACAATACAATACTTTTTTTGTCTTCTGGGCAAAGAGGTGGAGCAGTGTGCAATTGCACAGTAAAACACCTGAGAGGGAACAGTGTCCCTTATCCTGTGTTAGATATTAAAGTAAAAGTACAGGTGGATAATACTCTACACTGTGTTGTAAACTGTTTTCTTGTCTGTAACAACATCTATGTCACGTCTGCCCGTCCTGGGTGAGAGATCTCTCCTCTGTCTCTCACCCTGAGGTTTCTCCCGTTCTTTCTTGGGAGTTTTTCCTCAGTGGATGTGAGGGTCTAAGGGCAGAGGATGTTGTTATGTTGTTATAAAGCCCTTTGAGAAACTGTTTGTAAAAAATTATACAAATAAACTTGCCTTGCTATAGGAAGGGAGAGTTTAACCACAGCAGAACTGTCAACTGAACTTTAAAATATCCCCATTAAATATAAATTATTACATATACATGCCACTAAGTGTAAATTATCTTTATCATCTTGTGATAAAATTTTCAAAACGTATCACACAGACATCATTATTCAACAACAAAAGCGACCGTTACACAAGTTGTTAATCTACTGTCACCTCAGGGGAAACAGTCATTTTCTGATGCTAATGAGATGAGTGACATGGGATCTTGTTTCCCTGATAAGGAGAACTCTGATAGGAGCGAAACAACATTTTGGAAAAAAATAAAATAAAATACTGAGGCTGTGGCTGTTCTGACTAGACTACTGTTTATTAAAGACATTAGTATGATCAGGCTTTAGGCTACTTTGTGAAAATGATGGTTAGATACAGTGAACCTCGTCATATTGATAGTTCAGTTGAAGTTTCCAGATGTAGTGAACACTAGACTTAGACCTGCAGCTAATTATGGTTTTTATTGTAGGACGGGGCGGATCGCTCGGGCACGCGCGTCGCCACAAACCGACAGCGCGACTTGGCCAACGCTGCGTCCTGCCCCCCCCCCCGCCTCTTTTCTTTTTCTTTTTTTTTTTATATAGACAGTCTATGGTCCTCCCCCTTTCTCCCTCGCGTTGAATTCTGGGAAGCCAAGTTCATAGTCGTTCTGGAAAAATGGTGGACGTGCGGCCGCCACCCCTCCGGACCCTGGATGATTTCGTCCTGTGCGCGGCTCGGTTCGCCGTGCCCGACGTCCGAGACCTGGACCGCTGGAACAACCGCATCATCAACAACCTGCTGTACTACCAGAGCAACTACTTCCTGTCCGCGCTGGGCTTCCTGCTCCTGGTGGGGTAAGTTTCATTGTGCTGACGTTGACAGCTCCTCATCATCATCATCACCATCACCACACAGCGAACACACTGAACATACTGGACGTGTCCGTGGGAAAACAAAACACCGCTGGACTTTATTATGGCAGTGTGTCTGTCTGCGACACCTCAGCTGACTGGCTGTAGAGGATGTGTGTGTGCATGACGACACACACTCCTGCAGCCTGCACCTTCACAACAAAACAAAACAAAACAACCAGTGACATCCTCTTCCTCCTTTCACCCCCCCCCCCCCCCCCCCCCTGCTGATGATCTCCATCAGCTGTTCCCTCTGGAGACAAGAGCCTGTCACTCACTTTATGGGAGTGATTGTCCCACATGTTATTCCTGTCTGTCTGTGCTCATTGGAACTGCAGCTCTGAGACTGTGGGGACATGGTGGGATACAGCTGGTTGAGATGACACCACATGATCAACATTTATCTCTGTCTTTTATTTACTGTCAACGAGTTGGGCTTCAGGGTCAATGTGTGAAATCACTCATTTACTGCAGTGTTCTGTAATAGTCTCAGCAATCCCCTGCAGCGCCATGAAAACAAGTAGTGACCACGGCACATACACCACTAAGGTCCAATGTGTCACATTTTATAGATTCACTGCTCATAACATACTATATATCCCCTACATGGTATATAGGGGATATATAGTGTAACGAAAAGGATGGGTTTTAGATGTACTGTCTCTTTATGCTTATTATCTCCTCTGTCTTGTGACAGTCAGGAGTCCACTAGCTCCTATTGACCACATACTTGCAGAAGTATTCATCCCCCTATCCATAACCCCAACCCCTTGAACTTTTTCACATTTTGTCACGTTACAACCACAACAACCTAAATGTATTTTATTGGATTTTTTTTCGTGATAGACCAACACAAAGTGGAAGGAAAATTATACGTGTTCAATATCTTTTACAAATCAAAGACCAGAATTGAACTTTTTGTCCTACATGCAAACTGCTATGTGTGGTGGAAACCTAACACTGCACATGACCCTGAACGCACCATCCCCACGGTGAAACATGGTGGTGGCAGCATCAGGCTGTGGGGAGGCTTTTCTTCAGCAGGGACAGGGAAGCTTATGTAAGAGCATAAGGGCCAACAACAGAGATTTTTTTTAAAGATTCTGAGATAAAAAAAAAAGTCAGAATTTCTGAGAAAAAAAAGTTTTTTCTCAAAATTTCTGCCTTTTTAAAATTTTTATCTCAGAATCTTAAAAAAAACTCCGGCGTGGTTGGCCCTAAGCTGCTCAGAGTTGATGGGAAGATGGATGGAGCTAAATACATGGTAATTCTGGAGGAAAAGCCGAGGCAGCAAAATTCACCTTCCAGCAGGACAACCACCCTAAACACACAGCCAGAGCTGCAATGGACTGGTTTACATCGGCCCAGTCAAAGTCCAGACCTGAATCCTACTGAGAGTGTGTGGCAGACTTGCTGTTCACATACGCTCTCCATCCAATCTGACTCAACTGGAGCTATTCTGCTACAGTATTTTGTGGTTGTAACATGACAGAATGTAGAAAAGGGGTATGAATACTTTTGCAAGGCCCTGTATATCTTAAAAACCTCCACTCAACTGTTTTATTCTTAGCAGTTTGTCCAAAAACAATGGTCACTGTGCTTTTAAATGAACATTATCCCAGAGGAGGAAAGCTGGTGCTTTTGTTGTGGAGTATCTTTCAGCAGTGGATGAATCCATATTTGATGATCCATCCAGCGAGGAGCAGCAGGACAGTCAATAAAAACCTCCTGTGTGTTTGTGTTGATGGTGCTGATGGGACACGTGCATCAGTCTGACTCATTCATGTGTTTTAACAGGTTTCAGAATCTGAATGAATCAGAAATACTTTAATAATCCCCCACAGGAAATAGTTACATAACAGTTCTCCACTTCACATAGAATAACATGAATATGATAATAATAACACAACCTCCCTTAAAAAAACAAAAATATAACCTGTCAATTATACAATAAAAATAAAAAAAATAGTCAGATTGAGAAGAGAAAGTCAGACATACATGATACATGATATTCATACAGAATAATTATTATGGGATATATTTAGTGCTGGTTGGAGGATTTTCATGTCATTTGTGAACAGTAAGAAAAATATGGACAAGTGGCACACACACACACACACACACATCACCACCACCAGGTGGTGTGTGTGTCTGTGTGTGTGTGTGTGTGTGTGTGTGTGTACGTGTGTGTGCCTGTGTCCTGCTGAAGAAACAATTATCTTTTACTTCCAATGTCTCAGATTGTTCACACATGAACTTCTTCATTAATGAGAGTGATGACACTTATGTTGCACCTTCAACTCTGACAACATTAAAGGGATAGTTCAACATTTTGGCAAATTATCCACCAGAGCGTTGTGGAGTTGTTGGATTGTGTATTTGATGAGTTTGATGAGGGAAACCAAGAAATCCCATAATGAGCCTCTGTAGCGTAGCTCTGAGCAGCTCACGGCTCTGCTCCGCCGTTCTAAAAATAGCTTGCACCGACAATTAAAGGTAACGAACCTACTGCTATGACTATAGGGATTATGGCAATGGGCCAATTTTCCCTTTATACCACTAATGTATAATATCCCTTTAATATTAAACATTACTAGTATAAAGTATCAGACAGAAACCATTAAAATAATATGAAGTTATGTCCCATTTATGTGCAGTAATATGTGCAGTATGTGCTGTAGATTAGACTGTGAGTGTTTTGTCTGAGGTGTTTCCATGTCTTCTTTTGGCTCTCAGGTATTTCCAGCCGTTCCAGCTGTTTGTCGGGGCTCTGGTGGTCACGTTGTTGTTCCTGGGCTTCGTCTGGACCGCGGAGAACCAAGCCCCCGTTCGCCGTTTCCGTAGAAACCACCCATCAATTTGCGTTTTGGTCATCCTTCTGGGGAGTTACCTTTTCATATCAGTGCTGGGAGGCGTGGCTGTGTTCCTGTTTGGGATAGCGTTCCCTGTACTCAGTAAGACACACACACACACACACGCACACACACACACACACACACACACACACAGATCAGCCTGTTCCATCAGAGCATGAAATTAGCTCACGCTCTTGCCTGAGGACGGCGGTTTAGGGAACCAGTTGACAGTCCTATGGCTGAGATTCATATTTTCATAAACATGAATTATAAAAAGCTATAAACAACTAGTCTACTCATAGAACTGTCCAGACCACTTCATCATACACTTCTGTTGTGTTGTTGTCAGAGTGTGTAGCGTGTTTGTATCTTTGCATGTGTTTGCTTAAGCTGCAGTGTGTTGAGCTCTGTTTGTTTAAAATGAGAGAAAATATATGGACTAATGCAAAATATCATTTTAGAGGAGTTGAGTGGAAGAGCTGCGGTGAAATGAAAACATATGGGCAGTTTTTAACTTTCTTACCTCGAAAACAACTCTGTCTAATAACGTTGTGTTATTATCTCATAGTGTGGTCAATGTGCAGGTCACAACTTGTCCACCAGAGCGTTTTGGAGTTGTTGGATTGTGTATTTGATGAGTTTTGAGCCTCCACAGTGTTAGCTAAACAGCTCGCATCTCTGCCCCGCAGATCTCAAAATAGCTTGCACCGACAATTAACGGTAACGAGCCTACTGATAAGACAAGACTATAGGCAATGGGCAAATTTGCCAAAATGTTGAAATATCCATTTAAAGGGGAACTAACCCTCCTCTCATGGAGCGGTGGATAACGTTATTTATGATAAAGCCTACAATGTTATTGGTGTAGAAAAACAGTTTGAAGTCAAGACCAGTATGTAAAATATAGCAAATGTGTGGCTGCTTCACATATAAATTACACAAACCACATTTGAGAAGTTGTGGTAAATTTGAATTAACTTTGTTATCACAGCTGACTTAATGTTACCTAGGCAACTCCAGAGAATTTCATCCCCCTGTCTGTCTGTGTGGCTGCTTCACAGTGATTCTGGTCCATGCATCGGTGAGACTACGCAACCTGAAGAACAAGCTGGAGAACAAGCTGGAGAGCATCGGCTTGAAGAGGACACCCATGGGACTCCTGTTGGAGGCCTTGGGACAGGAGCAGGAGGCTGGGTCCTAGAGAGGAGGAGGAGGAGGAGGAGGAGGAGGAGGAGGAGGAGGAGGAGGAGGAGGAGGAGGAGGAGGAGGAGGAGGAGGAGGAGGAGGAGGAGGAGGAGGAGGAGGAGGAGGAGGAGGAGGAGGAGGAGAGGCTGGGTCCAGTCACAGAGAAAGGAAGGTGAATGAGTGGGTGGGGAAGAGGAAGAGAAGAGGAAAAACACAGAGAACAAATGGTTGGTTTGGTTTGGTTTGGTTTGGTAAGTCAGTGGGCAGTGAGGGATGAGACTGTGGTCCAGTAACAGCACAGAAATCATCATAATAGATTTAACCGTCCCTGATTGGTTCCTGCCAGAAATTGCACTTTGATCACACATTGTTTGTTAAGTTTCTTTTATTTCAACATGATACCTTTTTTGTGTGTTAACACTACACGTGTGTATTGTAGGTCTGCTGTGGAGTGCGTTTTGCTTTGTGTTGAGTGTAGTCACACCCAGGCTGGATAGAGATCCCCAGCATCGAAATGAAGGAACACTCTCACATGGCATGGCTGCTCATCACAGGCTGCATATGTCAGTGATTCTTTTAAAATTATCCTTAGAGATAAAATCTACAAGACATTCACAAGGAAAGTGACGAGAAGCCTAAAACTCTCCAGACTTGGATTCATTTTTCTTTCTCTGGTAATAATAACTTCTTCTCCCTTGATTTATAAAATGTAAAAAAAAAAAAAACTCCAACATTTCAGAAATAGTCCAAATTTTGCTAAAAATTGAAATGTTTAGAGAATAAAGTTTTAATTGTATAAGAATAAAGCCATAAGACTGGATAGTAACAGAACAGCAGCTCATTACTGCAGCACTGTGCATCATGTCTGGCCATAAACTTGTAAATCATATGGTGGACTTCTCCAAATAATGAGCAGAGTTATTAAAACTATGAAAATCAATCCAACGTTATTAACAACTTTATTTTCCTTCATTCAACTCTTCTCTTCCTCCTATAAGAAGAATTTTACTCTTCAAATCCAGTGACTTTATCTTGTAAAATTACAACTTTGTCTTGAATTTTAAGTAAGTAATTTAAAATTCAAATTGTCAGTGTTAAAAGCAGACTTTAGTCTTAAAATATCCCAGCGTTATTTGGCCACAGTACTTCCTCATCTTGCTGCAAACACAATATTGAAAAACCAAAGTAATTTAATACTTAATATTATTCACAATTAACAGGGCAACATCATGCAAGTTAAATGTCCATACTGGAGTCAGAGAACAGTAAACGCAACACAAAGTACCAAAGTACCCGATTGGTTCACTAAAATTACATGTGTAGTAGAAGTTTGCGGCACATATATTGCAAGATTTAAGCTTGCGTGTGTTAGTTTGTGTTGCAAATCTGAGATTTTATATGACGAGCTCCTGCCGAATAAATCATGGGCTCCTGCAGACTCTTTGAGTTGTGCAGAGCTGATTTAGGACCAGTAAGAGAAGAAGGAAAATATGAAGTGATGCAGATCTCCTGTTTTATTCTAGTGAGCCTGTATTTAAGCAGCACTGAAGGCTTGGCTGCCCGTTAACACTCCCTCACTGCTGGTCAGTGGGACCGGCCCTGTTGTCCTAACTGGGAGAAGCTTGTTCTGTAGCAAATGGACCACTTTGAATTTAACTCGTAATACCTTTATGACACAGATCCTTGTTGCCGCAAACCAATACAGTTTGGTGGTAGTCGGGCCAACGCTTGTGGTAACTGTAGTTTGTAATTTAGCTATTTTTAGCCACGCTCCTTATAATCGACTCTTGTTTTTAGCCACACTAGCATTGTGGCCGTAGAAATGACAGTGTCGGTGGATCGAGTCCACCACTGTGGTCCGGAGGTCCACATCTCCGTTGAAGCCAGTCCCATGAAATCCCATTCCTGTTCATCCGCTGATGTTTCATCTGGCTCCACCAACAGGTCACACTGTTGAATGATTCAGTCAGATATCAAGTAGAGAGCTGAGGCCGTGGCATCCAGTACATCACTCATTAGTCAGGATTAAGTCACAATTAAAGGGATAGTTCACCCAAAATTCAAATTTCACTCTTTATACTCACCCTCATGTCGACTAAGAGCTGTGAGAAGTTTCAGAGTCCTCCGTTCCTTCTCTGAGTTACGGGGGGTCCGCGCAGCAGTATTTGTCCATATAATGGTTGTCAATGGATACCAACTTTCTTCGTCCAAAAAGACACACCAAAAAACATCCAAATACCTCCATACTGCTCGTCTGTAATGTCCCTCTTGTATTGAAGCCCCGACATGAGAAATTGTTCCGAAAAAAATTAACTAAGTCTATATTTTAAGCTTGTTTGTAGCGGAAGCTCCCAGTGTCTCAGTTCACTGCTCTTCCTGACCGGCGGAACAATTTCTCATGTCGGGACTTCAATACAAGAGGGACATTACATACGAGCAGTATGGAGGTATTTGGATGTTTTTTTGTGTGTCTTTTTGGACGAAGAAAGTTGGTATCCATTGACCGTAACTCAGAGAAGGAACGGAGGACTCTGAAAATTCTCCCAGCCCTTAGTTGACATGAGGGTGAGTAGATAATGAGTGAAATTTGAATTTTGGGTGAACTATCCCTTTAATATTTGAGCATACAGCAACACTTCTGCTTCCACACTGTCCCACAGTGCTCTATTCTAATGTGTTTTTATTAAATAAGCAGAGACCACTTGATTCACAGGACCCTGGCGTTCCAAACTAATGACATTCCTGTGACTTTGATTTAGTCTGTTTTATTATTAAAACACATAACAGAGAAATGTGGAATTTACAGACCAGACATTATTTACTGTCGTTCAAAAATCTGATGATAAGATGCAAATGAAGTGTGATTTGCAGCCTGTTCACCTCCTCACATTAGACCACTTCAGTGTTTCATCATCAGCATCTCCCACTTTGTGGACATGAACACGGACGTTCTTTAGAGAAAGATAGATAATAGATAATATTGTTCTTATGAAAGAAGGTGCCTGCAGCGGTGCAGTAAGTGTAGTGTGTTAGCTGCCTGTCGTGGGTCGGGGTCCTCCAAACATCTGTACTGTAGGCGGTGAAGTAATCCAACTTTGGGAAACTGAGGGTTTTGTTTTGGTCAGCATTACAGATGCTGATGACTTGTTATTTTTATGTTTGTGTTTTTGATGCTCTAATGCCAATTTATATTGTGTATGTGCCATGCAGTTTTGATATCTGCCTTGTTTTAGACATTTAGTTGACTTGTGTGTCTGTATTTAATACTGTGGAGGGGGGGGGGGCACATGGCTGAACATGTGGCCCTTCAGTCTGTCCTACCAGTGCTTTGTCTTACATTACAGCACAGAGTCAGAAAAGACACTGCGCAGAGACAAATGTCTTTAATCCAAATACCGGAATGTAAACTAAGAGGAAATACTTGTGCATGACTGTGGACATTAACTCATTTTACAGTGTTGCCTTCCATTCAGCAAAGTGTTTGAGTTGTGATTGACCAATATGTGTCTTTAAACATTCGCCTAAAGCTGGTAATTAAATTGTTTCAAAACATTTTCTAAATAAAATACAACATTGCTGTACTACAGTGTGTTTTATCTATCTATCTATCTATCTATCTATCTATCTATCTATCTATCTATCTATCTATCTATCTATCTATCTATCTATCTATCTATCTATCTATCTATCTATCTATCTATCTATCTATCTATCTATCTATCTATCTATCTACTGTATCTATCTATCTATGGAGCTAACAAGATTTAGCTATCTATGCATCTATACTGAACAAATTGTAACAACTAGAGAGTAACATTTTTAGAACTGCCATCCACTGCCAAAGATTTGCAAAACATACCCTAACCCTAACTAACAAAGGAAATAGAATAGAATAGTAGCATACTTTATTAATTCAATTCCATTCATTTTATTTTATTTGGGAGGGTCACCATATGCAGCACAATAATATAAACATGCCAGATTGGCTAATTTCCATCTGTTGTCCCTAGCAGATGTTCACTAGATAAAAATAAAATATAAACAGATAATCACATTCTTAAAACAAGAGAACAGTAGATACATCTGGTAAAGTGTGGACATGCCTCGAGTACAAACAATAACAAAGTGCACTCAGTCTTAATATAGTGCATATATGCTATATATAGCAGTACATTGTACCGTAAATTGCAATAGTCTGGATAACAGTAAAGTGCAGTAGTCATTAAGTAAACATGTTTCAGTATCAGTCAAATATATTATTAATCCTTTACAGGAAATGATGGTGTCACAGCAGCTCCAATATCATAAAATAAGATAAATGAAACTGTAAGTCTACCGAAATTCTGCTTATCATCTGGAATGAGGGAGTGTGCAGCAGACACATCTCATAATAGTCCAGTCATTTTATGAAAAAAGGTTGAACAAATTGCAACAGAAGCAAACTCAACTGATTTTGTATCCTCAACATGTCCTGAGTGAGGGAAAAAAAGCCCCGAAGAATCCCATCAGGGGAAAGTTTCGAAAAAGACCCAAATATATCCCATTTATACGCTTATTAATTATTTTTCTCATGTGAATAGGGTAAAATTTTTAACCTTCAGATATCTCCATGAAAATTACTGAGTTGATTACTTACATTAAGACAAACAAAAAATGTATTACAAGTTTTTTGAAATTCTTTGTTAACATGAGTAAATTTGCATACATTTGCATAAATTCCACCGTTTTGACAGCACACAGGTGCTGTGGTACCTGTGTGGTACCAGCTTGAAAACTGGAATGAGTTGACTCCATCAGTCAACTGACAAGAAACCACTTTAAATTTTAAGATGACTGCAATTTTTCAAGATAGCCACATCCTTAGTAGAGCAGGTATGACATTACACATGGCTTATTTGCACCAACACACCTGATCTAAACATTGGGTATAGCAGGTGAAAATGTCTTGTTGACATATTACAGTTAAAAAACTTAATATTAAGGTCTGAATAGAACCTATTTAGGCTATCAGGTGTTGTATGTATGCAAATTAGCCATACGTAATTGGATTATGCACTGTTTGCTCATACCTGCCCCACTAAGGATGTGGCTATCTTGAAAAAATGTTGTCATCTTTAAATTTTAAAGCAGAAGTAAGTGATATATTTGTGTTAATCTAAGTCTTAAATAGTTATATCTTCCGACAGCAATCACTTCTATAGAGTGTTTGGTCTGAAACACGGGTCTGTCAGTCACTCTGCTCTGCTCTGAGTCGAGGAGAAAACATTTATCGTATCCTACAGTTTTTATCCAATGAGGAGAGAGAACGGCATGCAGGGCTGTGTGTGCAGCCAAGGAACGCCGTGAATGTGGCGACGTAGGGACGAGGACTGTTATGGTGCGTTCAAGGAAACTTGTATTTTTCCGACCTGTGAAGTGGTACCAGTTCGATCTGGTACGAGTTCACGGGTCAGAAGTTACGAGTGGCCGTTATAGTGACTTTCACCGGTAAAACAGGTCGGAGAAACACGAGTGGGTTGCCTGGAACGCTACAAAGTCGTAAGCTGTGACTTGAAGCTGTAATTTACGATTTCAAAAGCCTGCCTGGAACGCAGCATTAGCGAAAACGACCGGATCGCTTACTTCTGCACAAACTTGCATAAATTCCACCGTTTTGACAGCACACAGGTGCTGTGGTGGTACCGGCATGAAAATTGGAATGAGTTGACTCCATTGGTCAACCGACAAGAAATCACTTTAAATCTCAAGATGACTGCAATTTTTCAAGACAGCCACATCCTTAGTAGAGCAGGTATGACATTACGTATGGCTCATTTGCACCAACACCTGATCTAAACATTGGGTATAGCAGGTGAAAATGTCTTGTTCAGTCTTGTTAACATATTACAGTTAAAAAGCTTAATATTAAGGTCTGAATGAAACCCATTTAGGCTATCAGGTGTTGTATGTATGCAAATTAGCCACACGTAATTGGATTATGCACTGTTTGCTCATACCTGCTCTACTAAGGATGTGGCTATCTTGAAAAATTGCAGTCATCTTGAAATTTAAAGTGATTTCTTGTCGGTTGACCGATGGAGTCAACTCATTTCAATTTTCAAGCTGGTACCACCACAACAACTTCATATATACATGTGCCGTCAAAACGGTGGAATTTATGCAAATGTATGCAAATTTGCTCATGTTAACAAAGAATTTCAAAAAACTTGTAATACATTTTCTGTTTCTCTTAATGTAAGAAATCAACTCAGTAATTTTCATGGAGATATCTAAAGATTAAAAATGTTACCGTATAAATGGGATATATAGTATTTGGGTGTTTTTCTAAACTTTCCCCTGATGGGATTCTTCTGGGCTTTTTTCCCCTCACTCAGGACATGTTGAGGATACAAAACCAGTTGAGTTTGCTTCTGTTGTAATTTGTTTAACGTCGAGCCCTTTTTGGCTTAAAATGACTGGACTATAATGTTTGTTTACTATGAAGGAATAAACAGAGAGGAGTGTGACAGCAGTTCCCAGGTCAGCTCAGGAAAAGTCCCTTCACTGTTTTTTCATACACACATGCATTTCACACACACACCCACACACCCACACACACAGACACACAGTCGGGTGGGGGCGGGGCTATGATACGTCATCGCAGGGTGTCGCTTTAAAACCCGTCCCACCGTCCAGCCCAGTTCAGCCCAGACCAGAGAGAGAAGCCGGGACAGTGAGACAGTCTGAGACTCTGACCCGAGCCGAGCCGAGCCGAGCCGCCGACACCCAGTCCTGAGCCACAACACCAGGTAGGACTCACCACGACCCGATCCTTCTCCTAGAGCCTGTCATCCAGCTGTAGGTCCGTGAACACAACACCAGCTCAGTCCAGTGTTGTGTTGTGTTGTGTTCACCGGCAGTGATTCAACTGCTTCTTGTAATCGTCTCTAACATGTTTCTGTTGTTGTCTTTGTTCTCTTGTGAGTCTACACTTTCGGTTCTCTACTGTGTGTTATGGTTATTCTATAGACTAGACTACGGATCACACAGCAGCTCAGACGCGGAGCAGCACAAAGTTCAGAGGAATGTTGTGTTACAACCACTTCACTGTCAGATGATGAAAACATTGTGCAACTTGTTGCTCCGGCTGATGCACATCAACTCTCACACACACAACAACAGGAAACACGACAACAGTAACACACTGTAGATCGACAGTTATGAAGACAAAGTGGTTGAACCAGATACTAAGTAGTGTTATACAGCAGGTGCTGGGATGTATGGAAGCATTTAAAGTGTTTTTTCCATACAACTTTACACTTTTTAAATTAATTAATTTTATTTTTTATTTTTATTTTTTACCTATTGTCTATTGTTATTTGTTAACTTCCTAATTAAATTTTTTAAAATAGAAATGTAAAATATAGTTTACATAAACTCATTATCAGCTCATTATACATGATGTGCTGCACACACTGTAATATCAGGGTTATGGCTGTATATTTCCTACTATTAATTTTCATATTTTTTGTTACTTAATTACTTTGACATTTTTAATACAAGATGATACTTGTACTTGTGGTATTACTCCTCCCTAGAGGCCAGTTCTGGGATAAATGACTTCTTATGTTCTCTTTAGTGTCACCTTCCCTGATGTTGCCATAATGCACTTTTCCTTGTACAACACTGAGTCAGTACTAGATTAGACTGAGCTGTTTATGAATATTATGTTTTGTTTTCTAAGAGTCTGGGTGTTGAAGTGTTGTTGAGAAGTTTCTTGAGAATCTGCAGTGTTGTGTTAATCCATGACAACAGGAGAGTGTAGCTACAGCAGCTGGAGGAGGAAGGAGACAGGGAGAGGTTTTTCTTTCCAGGCAAACACTGGCAATTACATCATGTGGCTGCAGTGAGTAACGCAGGTGGTTACCCAGCCCCTTCTAGAAGTAGGTCGAAGTTTCTGAGAGCGGTGCCCTGCCTCTCTCTCTCTCTTCCTCTCTGTGTGTGTGTGTGTGTGTGTGTGTGTGTGTGTGTGTGGTGTGTGTCTTATCTCACTCACACAAACTGTCAAACCTCTTAACCGCTGTCTCTCTACAGGTCAGGCTGCTCTGACAATGGAAGATTAGAGCTGATAACTAAAATGCTATTATTATCATTAGCACATCAGTGGTGGTGGTGTCATTGTGCCTTGGTTAAAGCACATTGTGATAACTAGGTAGTAGCCTAATAGACAGCAGCAGCAGCAGCAAAAAGAAAAAAAGAAAAAGTGTAACTAATGGTTACAGTGCCAGTAAGTAATAGAAAAGAGAAACAGACATGCATACTTTAAAGGAGCTATTTGTGAGTGATGCTGGAGCTACATAGCTAACATTAGATTAACGAGTGTTTACTTAGCACTGCCGTTATCACTTCAGTATCAAGTTTCATTCCAGCAAATGCTCTGCAGAGGTGGAGAAACACCAGTACAAACCCATCAGGATGTAGCCGATTCTACGCTCTTGTCTTGTGAACACAACAGTGGATGTAGAACTTGTCAAGAGTCTCTTTAATAACTAATAACTCATTTGTGTCATGTCCAGGGAGTGTCCTCTGTTCTAAAGTAAATGTTTTCATTCACAGGAAGAAACCTTTGTGGAGTCTCCGTGACGATCACAGTGTGTTGGATGAACTTGTGAGAAAAGGACACTTTGACAACCAGTCTTTGTTTCAAGCTTTTTTTATTTTTAATTTTAATAAAAAAAAAAATTCACATTCAGTTCCAATAAAATAAAAGCCACCAATCCACCATCTTGTTATCATAAACACTTTGATTGAACACATCAGGTGGGTGGAGCACAGCACAGCCTTGTTCAAGGGAAAGTCTATATATTACTAATTCTTCCCTATTAGAGCTAATTTACAGTACAATTTCCCAAAGAGATTTTCTTTTTAATCCAAGTGGCATTTTCAAGATTTTTTGTGAGGGAGGATTTGCCCATATCACCCCGAGCAGAACCTCACAGACCTTTAAGGGACAGTAGAAGACAGACCTTGTGGTGGGGACTGGACTTTGGGTTTCAGGGCCCCACCCACTGACTTTTTTTTTGTGTGTCTTCTGAGACACCGAAGAAGACAATGCTGTACCTGAAGAAATACTTCACAGAGGGCCTGATCCAGGTGGCCATCCTGCTGAGCCTCTGTGGGGTGAGGGTGGACGTGGGGCTGGAGCCCTACCTGCCTCCATCCTGGCACGAGATGATCCTGGGTCAGTCCTCCGCGCTGACCCAGACGCAGTTCCACAACCTGCGCAACCGGCTGGAGGACGGCCGCGGCCCGCACCCCAAGGACCTGGACCTGGAGGGGTTCTTCACGGCACGCAGGCTGCTAGGCTGGGTCCGGTCTCTGGACAGAGTACAGGTTGGAAACTATCTCAACAGTCACAGTAGCCTTTGAGGGCGACGCCACAACATCTCTGTCAGATCTGATATTTTCCATCTTTGTTTCCTCAATAATTTTTATGAATTTAAATTAATCTGTTAGCTAAACGATTGAAATGAAGACAGAATCTGCCTCCTCTGTAGTTTATGTATGATGTTAATATGCAAGCTTTAGAATTAGGGATGCATTTGGACAGAGCCAGTTCAGCTGTTTCCCCCTGTTGCCAGTTTATGCTAAACTAAACAACGGGCTCTTGGACGTAGCTTCATAGTTAACATACAGACATGAGTAATAGCCTTAAATCTTGGCAGTAAACTCATTGTAGGCTACATATTTTCTGAAATATTGCTTCATTTCTTAGTTGACCTCTTTTTACTTTATCAGAAATAGTATTCAATCAATCAATCAATCAATCAATCAATCAATCAATCAATCAATCAATCAATCAATCAATCAATCAATCAATATCAAGCCTGTGCATATTCTCATCATCTCAATCAATATCAATCAATATAAACTTTATTATCCCCGCAGGGAAATTTGTCATGGACAGTCATGTGCCACAAGTTGCTGCAATTACATAAATACACAAAACAGATAAAACATTTCGACATTCCTCACACAGTTCTCGCATACACATGATTCTCACATTTGCACAGATAAATATAAATATGGTAGATAAAAAATACTGATGAGAGACTATTAAAAACTCAAATAAAGTGCAGGAGTGTCTAGCGCAATAAAATGATTAAAAAAAAAAGAAGAAAAAAAAAAGGTACAGGCACACTAGTAGGCACTTCAGAGTAGTTCTACCTGAAGTTAACAGAGTCTGATGATTACCATAATGTTTATGGACACTGGGAAGCCCTGCTGCCCCATTCCCAGTCTTCATGCTGAGCCAAGCTAATTACCTGCTGCCTGCTGCTTCATCTTTACTGCATTGATATAAGAGTCAGATTAGTTTTTTCATGTAACTCTTGGGAAGAGGCAAACAACAACCCTAACCCTAACAGACACATTTGCTTAAATGCCCAACTCTCTTTCATAAGAGAGATATTTCTTCATTCATTACACTACTGAACGGTCTTTTAGGAGTCTTTCCTCTGCTCTCTCATGTTATCAATAAAACCTCTATTATTCTCTGTTAATAATTGGTTGTTATAGTTCCATATATTAAACTAGTTTTCCCACTCTGCCTCAAAGACAGAAGCATGTGAGCTATTAAAGGGCTAATGAATGAAATCAGCGTTTTGTGCCGAAATGTTCAAAATGTCGATGCTGTTTTTGTTGCAGGTTCCTCACACAGAGCTGGAGACATGGCTGGTCCAGAGGGAGCCAGACCCCCTCCCCATGGGCCGTCCAGACCAGCCCTCCCTGCTGGACCGAGCTCCTGCTGGGGTGGAGAGCGACCGCCGAGACCTGTCCATGGAGCCCAGGGCTGTGCTCAGCAGCGAGGTACGGCTGTTTCCATCATCCTTTATCATGTCATGGTGTCTTTTATCTAAATCAGCCAGTCAGTCGACCAGTCACTCGGTTTCACGAGCCACTTCCTCTGGCTGAAGTGAACAGCCTGGTGGCGGTGGGAACAAAGGGCCTCATGAAGCATCCAGTCCAGCAGTGCAGTGAGATGAGACATTGGCTGCAGTGTGTAGTTTCACCTCAATCCAACTTGTCTTCACTTTCTTTCACTTTTTTAAAAAATTTTTCCTCTCATGAAAGCTTGTTGGGAGAGGGTTCCTGTTTGCTTTTGTGTTTAAAAAAAAGAAGAAAAAAAACTGGAAGGATGTATTTGTCCTCATGTTCATCCAAATGTGATATGATCCTTCAATAAGAAATGTTTAAAGGGACAACGAGGAGTTTCTCCAGCGGCAGAACGAAAAATTCCGCGACAATAAAAAAGTCTCACGTTAATGTGGATGAATCTACGTTACCACTTGTTAATGGTCCATTTTAGATAAATCTATGGTTTTGTCTCTATGGTTATCTTGTTATTATTAGTGGTGGTGGAAATGCTGGGTGAGCCGACCAGCGTTTCTTTACTTTCGGTTTCGTGGCGAGTCATGAGAATAACGCCGCCGAATCTCCGTTTATGGTGGGAACTACGACGGTATGTGATCGTCTTCCAACCTCTGACTTTAATTCTTGATGAATGAAAACATGAGTCTGTCTTGCGCCGGTCAAAGAATTTCATGGTGCGGAGGCTCATAAATGTAGTGTGGAAACACTTCGCTTTTACAAAACTCCTCGTTGTCCCTTTAAAAAACGAAAAAAAAAAAACAAGCAAGCATAATAACTAAAATATATAGCAAGCAGAGTGGCCCTGTAGAGGCGTATGGAGGATATCTCACTGCAGTAAGCATTATCAAAAGTAAAAAGTCCCCCGCATTAAACCGATAACAAACACAGAACATAGAATGAAAAAGTAAGAATAACTAAAAAAGTCACAAAAACATAAATGTATGACTTGAAGTGGGTTGTTTTTGACTGCCACTGAAACAGGAATGTAATGTCATGTGAGATAATGAGTCACAGTCAGATGACTCATCAGAAAACCTGATCTCAGCACAGATGAGCTCATCAGGGAAATAAAGCATTTACAGTCAGTGCAGTTGAAACAACCTGCTGCAGAGACAACACCTTAGGTAACCAGTCAGTCCAGCCACTTCAGCAACTTGGTTACGGGTTAACACATCTTTACTGTTGGAATGCAGTTAGTACAACTCATTAACTCATTTATATAATCATTTTTATTATATGAACAATGGGAATAATCACTCTATGGTGAGGGAATAGTGTTGTTTGTGGAGTAGAATAAACATCCGACTCTCTAGTTACAGAAGCTATCCCAACGCAGCTTGTTTTCTTACTTTGTGTAGTCTCTGTTGCCAGGAAACTCTTGTGGATGAATTATTAGCATGACACCTGGTTTATTTGCATGAACTCCTTTTTGTGTCTTTGCTGTGATGTCAGTGACGTCTCAGTTAAACCAGAGACAGAGGAGGAATGGGCCATGGCTGCAGATTCCCCCTTTACCTGTCAACACACTATCCATGGTTCACACGCAAAGCAAAAATAAACCAGATGAACACAAGAACACATTTAATATGAGGGGGGGGGGTTCAGACTGGGTGGTCTCATCTGTCTTCCAGAGGTTTGGCCTCAGAGATCACACAGCTGCAGCTTTTAAAGGCTTTTCAACAATCAGACCAGACAGATCAGCAACATCACCAGAACCAAACTGTCTCTTTTGATCCTCCATGAGAGTTTGGACAGGTCATCATTTCTTTTACTTGTCTGGTCTAAATAATGATCCTGCCTGTCACTCTAGATCAGACTGTTTTTATTCTCTGAGAATGTAATGTATATGACTCGTATACCTAGATTTTCAAACTCACTTTGCCTCCACTGCTGATCTTTGCTTTGGAATCATCCCTTGATACCCATAATATGATATCTGTATCACTCTAGCTTTAAAACTGGCCAGTTTACAATGCGATTAATATTTCACATTAATTCAAAATTTTGGGCCATTAATTCAAAATTTTGGGCCATTTTGACAACAACACTGCTATTCAGAGATGATACCTGCTGGTCCTTAGCTACAGGTGACTCCTTCCTCTCCCTCTGTTGACATCAGAGCTCCTGCAGCCCGTCATTGCAGGCTCGGAGCGGTGCTTCAAACAAGCCGCCGCTACATGGGCGCTACCAACACACAACTGGGAGGGGGGTGGTTGCACACACAATTTTCCCTAACAAATGAATTAAACTATAGAATTAAATGGAAAATAAACTGGTGTTCCCCTAATATTGGGGGGGGGGGGGGGCGTACATGTCCCCCCCAAAGAATGCGTGGTTACGCTCATTATGAGATAAGATTCACTTCATATGTGTTGCTTCATAGTTTTGATATCTTCAGTTTGAATCTTCAGTGTAGAAAGTGATAAAAAAAAAAAGAAAAACCATTCCACATGTTTAGGTTTTCCTTCTCCCTCCTCCCCTCATACTATTTAGTACTTTCAGACAACATTTTCAAATGAGTTTTTGTCTGTACTTGTGTCAGGCTCTTCCATACAGTCCTGACAGCTGGAGACCAGTATGTCTCGTTGGATGTGACGCTACTGGAGTGGACGGTTTGGTCACTTTAACGGTGCAGACAGATGAATAAGCTTCCTATAATAGTTGGCATCCCCAGCATGATCATTTGGGAAGCCCCACATGAAGTTGAGTGTGCTACAGTATGTAAGGCCAGCACAGGAACTAAAGCTCTAGATAACACTTCTGTTGTATTCAATTCTGTCCTGTTTTATAGTCCGCCATAAATCCCTGTTAAAGCCAAATCACATGTGGGCTACAGCAGTAATGTCAGTGATCCTGTGTTACAACTGATATCATGTCACTGCTTGCATGAACTGTGAGCTCCTTTTTTATTAATGGCCACTCCTCAGACATGTCTGGTCAAGCTTTGACCTATAAAACAGAGATACGCGCATGACATGAGTGCTGCTCTTGTCATAAGGCTGTCAGGTCTGTCAGATCACACACTGACATGTCGCAACTAAGAATCCGTACAACTCATGATGTTTCTGAAGTAGTTTAAAGACCGGCCGCGGGCCCTGAGGCTCACAGAGAAAGTCTACACACTGCAGCAGGCTTGAACCTTACGGTGTATACTGTTATTAACTCCATGAAGCCGTAGCTTCTATCAGCTCTTAGGTCACAGTAAATCACCATCATTACCAGTAATCAAATAAACACGTCCAATCATGGTAATCATCAAACACTAACCTGCTCAACACGCAGTCAGACACAACACAGGCCTGGTGACTGTACCATAAATAACATGAGTAGTGGCTTACATGTCCAGCTCAGACACACACACACACACACACACACACACATAGAGAGAGAGCTATGTGCAACAGTGTATCATGGTTCCAGTGTTAAGCAGAGCAACAGGCTGCACTTACTTAGAAAACTGTATTGCATCACATGATATTCACACACAGGCATCAGTAAAGCGGATCGAGGGTCAAATTCTTTCACAGAATCAGAAAAACCTTTATTGTCCCCTGCAAAAAACAATGGAAATTCTTCTTTGACGTGCTCACAAATGTGAAAAAACACAGTTTAACATATAACAGCACAAATATACAGTACAGTACAGTACATGACACATTATTCTAAATTTGACAACATTGACTGTTGAAATATACACTACCAGTTAAAGGTTTGGACACACCGTCTCATTCAATGGTTTTTCTTTATCTTTATTACTTTCTACATTGTAGATTCATACTGGAGACATCAAAACTATGAAGGAACACAGACGCACAGATGAGTTATGTTGTAAACACAAAAGTGTTAAAGGAGACATATTCTGCCCCCTTTCCACAAATGAGAATAGTTCCCAGGTGTCTTAAAGACATGTCTGTGACATGTTTGGTCAAAATCCCCCAAGGATCAAACATCACAGCTCTTTTCATCCTCTCTAAACAGCCCTGTTCACAATGGCTGCTTTCAGTGTCTGTCCCTTTAAATGCAAATGAACCACTGCTTGCCCCGCCCCTTCTACCGGTCCCAGGTAGGGGTGGGGTTATGCAAATTCAAGTCATAGTTACATCACTGGAAGACAACTGAGGGAACAGCTCATAAAACCACATGGATTTCAACCTAGGGAGCTTGAACATTATAGATTCTTTGTCAATTCTCACATTTTGGGGGCTGGAAGGCAAAACAGACACCTAAATATATGTTAAAGAGCCTTCAGAAAGTGATGTTTCCATAATATGTCCCCTTTAATTAAAACCATAGTGTTATCTGTCACCTGATCTAAACCCAACTGAGATGCTGAAGGCAAAACAGCCAGCAAGAGCTCAGCTCCTCTGAGAACTCCTCCATGACTGTTGGAAAACCGTTCCAGGTGACGACCTCATGAAACTGATGACAGAATTAAAAGTGTGTGAAAAGCTGCCATCAAAGCAAAAAATATGGCTTCTTCAAAGAATCTAAAATATAAAACATATTCTGCTTTGTTTAACACTTTTTCTTTTACTACATAATTCCATATGTGTTCCTTCATAGTTTTGATATCTTCCGTTTGAATCTTCAGTGTAGAAAGTGATAAAAAATAAAGAAAAACCATTCCACATGTTTAGGTTTTCCTTCTCCCTCCTCCCCTCATACTATTTAGTACTTTCAGACAACATTTTCAAATGAGTTTTTGTCTGTACTTGTGTCAGGCTCTTCCATACAGTCCTGACAGCTGGAGACCAGTATGTCTCGTTGGATGTGACGCTACTGGAGTGGACAGTTAGTCCACTAATTGATGATACTGATTGACAGTTGATTGGCAGATGACTGTGCTGCTTTTCTTTGTCTGCTGTGGTGGGAGACTGAATATTTGGGGTTTTTTGATTTTGCCAGACAGAAGATAATAGATAGATGATGTCATCTTGGCCTTTTGGGAACTGTGCAGCATATTTTAGAGACAATAAGAGCATATAGATTTAGAAGGGTAGTTTACAGAACTACAGCTGAAGCCACACACACACACACACACACACACACACCCTGGTAGGATATTGCAAAGTTGACAGAGCACATAGAGATCTAAGTACATGCCGGACTGCCACCCTCTCGTCCTCCAACTGAAAGTGAACATAACAGTGTTTTTGAATTCCCCTTGTGTATCAAATAGCACGCCTACACGCAAACACACATACAGTTACACACTCGCACACAAAACACTGAATTAGCTTCCCCCCCTGCTGGCCTTGTGACCGGCCGGCTTGTTTTGAAACCTGATCACCGGCCCACTCCGTCCTGACACACATTTACGTTCTTCAGTTTTGCAATCCCTCCTGTTTACTGCATCGGTACGCACGCAGACACACACACACACGCACTCAGATGCATGCATGTAAACAAATGTGCAGAAAGGCATGAGGTGCTAACTTATGCTTCCATATTCAGCAGTGGTACAGGAGGTAAACAGGAAAAACAGCTTGTGCCGAGACGTATCAGCAGCAGAGAGTGGTGTTAAGACTTGATCTGATCTTCATGTACTATGTAACACAAGTGCAGACAAACAGAGCAGCCCTTCATATAGAGCAGCTTCAGTCTGATGCTACAGGCTCTTCAGGTCAATCCACAACATCTCTATGGGTTACTCCCTGGCTTCTGACTGGACACTGACACTGGCCCAGTGGGCCCATAAAAAACCCAGTAGTATAATCTTTGTATGACTGATTTATTCTGCATAAGACCCTGACTGATACTCATAGTACACTATAAAAACTCAACATCTTTCCAAGAATATTTGTCTTATTTCTTGTCCAAATGTCTCATATCTAGTCAAAACTAATCTCTTTCCACTTAAAATAAGACTCATAACCTATCTACCTTTTAGATAATTTTCACTTGTTTCAAACAAATTTTCACTTGAAATAAGTAGAAAAATCTGCCAGTGAAAGCAAGTTTTTTGTGCTTGTAATGAGGAAGAAAAACTTGCTCCACTATCAGATTTTTTCTACTTATTCCAAGTGAAAATCTGCTTGAAAGCAGTAAAAAAAAGTGTCTAAAAACAAGCTACTTTTAATATGATGTGTCTTATTTTAAGTATAATGATATTTGTTTTGACTAGAAATGACATTTTGACTAGAAATAAGACAGATATTCTTGGTAAGATACTTAAGTTTTTGCAGTGTAATGCTGCATTAGCATCAAAACAAGGTAGGGTAAATAAAAAATTATAGTAGTAGCTGTAGTAGATTTACTTTGGTGTTCAGGGTCATTGTCACTGAGCAGGTGGACAGATAACTCAACGTGATCCTGGAGGAGCCCCAGATCATGATGCTCCTCCATGGTGTTTTCATGTTGTGCATAATCTAAAGGCATTTCCCCAGCACTGTTGTTCAGAGTCACACTGATCTTTGGCAAACGTCAGGAAGACGGATGTTTTTTGGGGAGCAGCAGTTTCTTGCCATGGACACCATGCTCCATCCAGTTTTTCACTAAACACTCGCAAAACCTTTAAGCTGTTACTCTGGAGCTAGATATGTTTTGTTTTTCTTACGTTAGTCATTTATCTACACTGAGCTTTTGGAGTCATTAAAGCTGAGACACACTTCTAGATACAATTAGCTTTTGTTATTGCCACGTTGGTTTTCCAAAGCAGCAGAGTAGGGGTATCTAGTACAACTTCACCAACTTATAAGGTACATTGGAGAAAACTGAAGAAACTTTGAAAAGAACAAAATGCTCCAGAAACACTTGTAGATCAGAGAACTTTATTGGACTGAAGCGTTTCAGCTTGTAGCCTGCATCAGGATCATGTTGGTTTTCCTTTTTTCCCCCTGTTTTTCTTCTTATTATGAGCACAAAAAACTTACTTTCACTGGCAGATTTTTATTTCAAGTGAAAATTTGTTTGAAACAAGTGAAAATGATCTAAAAACAAGTTAATTTTTAGGTGATGAGTCTTACTTTAATTAGTTTTGACAAGAAATGAGACACTTTGACAAGAAATAAGACAAATATTCTTGGAAAGATGTTGAGTTTTTGCTGTGTAAGGGTTCATCATTGTCCAATAGAGAACACAGTCGACTCTAGTTGTAACACCTCTGCAAATTTCTTGTTTTATTATCTATTTATGGATATTTTATTATAGATTTTTTAGATTATAGAATAGATTTATGCAGATATATTTTTATTCAAATTCTTTCTTTCTTTCTTTCTTTCTTTCTTTCTTTCTTTCTTTCTTTCTTTCTTTCTTTCTTTCTTTCTTTCTTTCACACTATTGTGGATCATGACTATCACTCCATGGGGGGAGAGTCATTCTGACATTCTGACCACTCCTTGGTGCTTTCTGCGCGGAGCGGCGAGGCCAGAGCCGAGATGCCACTTACCACCTATATGATGTTAGTTATATAATGTGTCTGAGTTAACAGCAGGGTTAACTTCTATTCTCCCACTCCAGTCACAGGAGTCAGGACACACCCCTCCCACTGCAGGATGAATCCCACAGGGCTGCTGTGCTCATTCTGTCAGTGCTCTGTCTGTCACACCCCTTCAGCTCACTTTCCAGGTATTCTGTCATAAAATCAAATAAGCATTATTTGAGATCATGCTATATAGTGATCAGCTGGTGTTGTATAACCAAAAAGTTTCAGGCTGGGTCATTATCACTTTCAGTCCGGGGGATCCTGAAGGTTTTTTTTGTACTTGTGGGAGTTATTCTGTACCTGCACGAGGGGCGTGTCTGTTTTATGTAACCAAGAATCAGTGGAGGTGTACTGAAGTGTCAGAGTCAGTCCAGTTACTCACACCTGATGAGCTGTCATCACTCCTGAGTATGAACGGTAACGTTTCCACATTTTAATTCCTCTGCTATAATATGTGTTTCATTCTGGGTAAAGCTAAAATGCAGCGATGAATGTTTTTTGGATGAAAAGGTGGAAATAATTATTATAGGAATGAATGAGTGGCATGAGTGCTTAGACTCTGTACTGTATGTTCAATGCTTCATACATGTCCTTGCTTGCTTGCCAGCTGTTGCGGGTCTCTGGGTTTGTCTGTAAGCCCCCAGCCATGTCACAAGAAGGTTACAGCTATTCTGAGCCTGGCTGTCTGTCTCTGGGTAAAACAGGAGCCTTTACGTTGTTACATACAGACTGGTCTCTCTCTGCAGCATTACACTGCTCTGGTGGTCAGTATGATGACGTGTGGTGTGACCCTTTCATAATACTTCTTGCCTGATCTCTGTGCAATCACAATAAGCCATTAAAGCCGCAGTGTTTTATTGCAGAGCTTATTTCAGTGACCCACTGGTTTTACATTTTGGGAAGGTGCATGTATTCATTCTTAGGGAGATTGATTTTTGAATTTTTACACATATCATGTTGGAGTTTTCGTTTGAGCTTCATGGTTTAAATCAACATTGACAGTCAGTAGTCTGTAGTGGAAACAGAAAGCTGCTGTGTCAGGTAGAGAAGAGATGAGTGCATTTAAAGCCAAATATACTATATACTATATAGATTTTTTTTTTTTTTTTTTCAAAAATCGATTTTTTTTTTTGCAAATGTTTTTTTTTTTTTTTAATATTGTGCAATGTACATTTGTTCGCCTTTATTACATACAGAGAGTCCAGGTTTTGAAAAGGGTTTAAGTTCACTTTATAATGGAGTATGTTAATTTATAGGCTCCTACAGTATTTGTGTGCAGATAAATGTTAAAAATGCTAAAGACTAAAAATCGAGAGAATCAGCAATATTGTAGAATTGCAATTTAAATCGAATCGCCATCCAAAAAATCGTAGAAGAATCGAATCGGGAGAAAAGCATATCGTCCCAGCCCTAATACTATATATATGTGTATTAACAATACACATTTGTACATGTGTAATAAATATAAAAATATAAAGATTAGGAAAATATGAATACAGAAGACATTTAAAGGAAATCACTTTTACACACCAGTATCTCTAAAGCTGAATTTGTAGTTTATACTGTTTGGTTTAGTTTGTACATAAATTGAAGTACAAACATTTTGACATTCATAGTAGCAAACATGATTAAATCCATTATTGTGAAATCTAAAAGCTCGGTTATTTTTTCTCTTAGTGTCTTGCCTCTTATACTTACCCTCATTTTTGTCTCTGCAACCAGGAGGGAAGACCAGGGCTCGGTGCTCTGGATGAGAGGGGAGAGGAAGAGGAGGATGAAGATGAAGACCTAGCCAGCATGCATATGTATCACAGGAGAACAGGGGGACTGGGGAGACCCAGAGGCCCCGCTCACAGAGAGCTGACTCAGAACGAAGAAGACCAGGTAAGAAAAACACTCTCATGGTACAGTGGTCATGAAACCCCTCAGTGTTTTATGAAGTATTGAAGTAAATAAATTGAGAAAAAAAAGAAAAGAGAGCATGAGAGAACGTCACACCCTCAGATAACAGGAAAAGGTTTTCAGATGCTAGAAGACAATCTTATCTAGCTCTAAGCATCGTTACTGTTCGTCCTTTATTGGCAATCGTTGGCCACTGATCGAGGCAGGGCTGTGAGGAAGTGAACATCATTTCATCAGGCATACCATAATGAGCATTCACTCAATCAATCTGTTTATTTCGGGCATGTCAATTTAAATCATCATCATCACACTTCATCTTAGTTCAAATAATACAATACACATGGCCGAAAGGGAAAGCGGGAGAAGCAAAAGCTTAACTAGTCCCGCCCCCATTACCCACCCAGCATTGACAGGTGAAGTGAATATTATAACACTAAATAACATAGCACCGGTTAGAGAGTGGGATATATTAGGCAGCAGGTGAACAAAGTTGATGTGTTAGAAGCAGGAACAATGTTCAGTGTAAGGATCTGATCCAGTTCTCATAGGGCTGTGCCAAAAAATCAATTCACATTAGAATCTCAATTCTCATTTAATACGATTCAGAATCGATATAAAATGTCCCAAAATCGATTTTAAAAAATATAAAAAAGAAATCTGCTGGCTGTTGGCCTCCATTTCCTTAGAAGAGGCACTTTTAATTTTGTTACTAAGCAATATGTGATATTGCTTTTATGCAACAGTTTCAACAATTCCATCTAAGCATGGATACATGTTTAAAACTCAATAAATGTGAAAAAGACACTTTAGTCATTCTGTCTTGCAAAGCAGGCTGGAGTAGATCATCATGAGGATCCTTTGCACACCGATAGACTGAAGCAGAAATCATTAGGAATCAAATCGCTTTGAATTTGAAAATCGATTTTGAATCGAATCGTAGCCCCAATAATCAGAATCGAATCGAATCGATTCCCACCCCTAGACTCTCTCATGTCTTGTGGGCTGTTCCCAGGTCTGCAGTGGTCAGGATCTATCAGACCTGGTCCAAGGAAGGAACAGTGGTGAAGCGGCCACAGGCTCAGTGATACACGTGGGGAGAGAAGGCTGGCCCGTGTGATCCATCCAACAGACTACTGAAGAAGTTCATGGTTCTGATAGAAAGCTGTGAGAACAGCATTGCAATGTGTTGTGTATCTGGCAGCAAAAGGGAGAGTCTGAGAGCATTAGCAATGCAAAGTTGTACAGTCTGAGCCCAGCAGTACTGACTGACTGCAGCTTCAGCAGAAATGTGTAATAAGGGCTACTCTGTCTAGTAGTAGTCAGTAGAACCTGTCTGACAAACTGTATATGTTTCAACTTGTGGGAGTGTTAGCGGAGGTGATGAGAGCGTCTTCGATGCTTGAAATCAGAGCCCAGCGCTTCATCTCCTGGAGCGCTGCCAGCTAAGCAGAATAAGAAATCATGAATGACATGCGTTGGCAGCTGCACCCCAGGGTGCATGTTACACCAGATGAGGATACTTTCTAGGACATATAGCTATGCATATGTGTGGAACAAGTGGAAGATAATGTAACAGTAAACTTATTTCAGTTCAACTTCTGATCTATTTCCCAGTGGTCAATGACCAAACGGGCCATAAGTTGTAGCGGCGCCCCTCGTTTTTAGGGCAGATCTGCCACTTCAGTATCCACCATCCGTTCCCACATACCTCTCCTGGTCAAAGGTCAGAGGTCAGAGAGTCTGATTTGTGTCAGGATCCAATGAAGATGGAAAGACTAGACAGACATTTCTTAGAATGAAACTGAAGAATGAAAGCCAATGGATGAGAGAAAGAGAAGCTGCCAAGTTCAATTTTGACAAATGAAAAAAGTGTGTTTTCTGAGAAGCCACACCTCTCATCATGCTGCCACAAGTGGGTCACACTGTGCAACGGCTTCTCGGTACAAGGACATTCCTTAGAGACAGCTTGTGGAGTTTAGCCAAAGACTAACTATAATGCTCACAGCTGGGCTTAATCTGATTGGACCCGCCTAAAATATCTCTTCAATTATTGGATGGATTACATATTTGATGTCCTTGGATGATGCATCCTTGCAAATGTGGTTATCCCATAACCTTTCTTGTAGCATTGACGTTGTCGATTTTGAATGAGATGAGAAATGAAACTTGACATAAACTGGTTGTCCCGCAGAGAATCAAGTCTTTTTTTTTTTTATTGTTGCTTGTGGTTTGAACTGTGGTTTAAAATGAAAAGAATGAAACAAAGATAACTTGGATAGATTTCTACAAAGGAAAAGCAGCCATGCTGTAAACTCCCAGAGGAGGAAAGAGTTTATGCTATGCTATTTATTTAATAGTTATTAAGATATTTCAGGAGAGGACAAAAATATCAAGATGTTGTTTGGCTCTACAGAAGGCCGGGGGCTCTGTGGACCAAACACTTCTGTTCAAAATTCCAGTTTATTCGTAATTATAGAAATAATGGACCAACGATTAACAGGCAGACCAATGGTGACGTCCTCTCAGCCCTGTTGCTAGCCTGGCTAATAAAAACACATGGCTGGAGCAAATCTGGAGTTAGGCCAAACTCAAGTAAATACCTCTGTTGAAGCCTTTTCTGTCTAAACCTACCTGCCTCAGTCTTTCTCTTCTCTGCCGTTTTTCAGACTACCGTCTCCTTCCAGGAGTGTTTGAGGCTGTTGGATGAAACCTTTCCTTTCACAGAGGAACAAGAGGTATTTTTTTTCTTTTACACCATTTTCTCTTCAGTCAGCTGTGTTGTGCCTTTTAAACTTCAACTTAGACATGTCCTTCTTTCTTGTTGCTCAGTTAAGTGATATTGGCAGTAGAAGGGGAGATATTGAATGTGACCCCCCAGGCAGAGAGCCTCTCCTGTCCCCCATCGTCCACACTGATAACAGCCCCCTGGACCTGGAGCTGGACTGGCAGGACCTCTTTGCTATAATGGAACCTGAAGTAAGTGGGAGGATGAAAGAAGATGAAATAAATATGATTAGATGCTGACATGAATAATGATACAATGATCCGTTTTGCATCTTTCCCTTTTCAGAACACAGATGTTGATGATGACATGATGACGTCATTTGACCCTGCCCCAAGTTCAAGACCATCTGGGAACCTTTGGGGGGAAGTTGGGCCAGAAGCTCTGCACCACAACCACAACAACCTTGACAACCACATAACAGGGGCCGATCAAGAGGTCCCTCTGATGGAAACGCCCATGCAGAATGGTAATGCAATTCAAAACCTCAAGTTTGTTGTGAGTCATAGCCAGTATCCATACACTTTACTACCACATTCCATACATAGGAAATTTGGGAAGATATGAACAACAAATGACAAATGAGAAACTCCATCTATTGAGAAACCCACAAATTCAGAACTTATGTCCATAAGTGATTGTATCAAAGTGCCATTTCATTAAAAAAAATACCCATTCTTTCTCTCTAGGTTTGTTGCAGCTTCCAAGCCAGACAGTGCTTGAGCCAGCCCTGCTTCCCCTCACCCCCAGTGCAGACTTGGATGACCACAGTTCAGCCTTCAACACAAGGGACATTTTGAACAACTCAAATGTAAATACCTTGCATGGTCCTCCAGATCACATGGATCTCCTGGGAGAGGATCCCTCAGAAGATTTTAGCGTGGGACAGAACGATGAAGATAACTCCAGTGCCTTCAACATAAACCTGCTGGCACAAGATGTTGTGAATAACATGGAAGCCAGTCCGGGTCTGCAGTACGATCCCGACCCTGAGGACATCGCCGGCTTTGATGTTAATTTTCATTTCCGTGACGTAACACCTTCAAGTTCTTCATCTCTGGAGGAGAACATGACTGAAGTCCTTCCAACAATTCCTTCCAGCGACTCTCTAGTTGATGAGGATGATGTTGGGGAAGAAGATGGTCTCCCTAGCCCACTTAGTGACCTACTGGAAGATGATGTCATCTTGAATGAAATGAGGTTGTTAGAAATAGCTCTGGAGGAAGGATTTAGTCCAGAGATTGCAGCCAGGTTGGAAGAGGAGGGCTACCTCGACAGTGAAGTAGTTCAGAAGGACACTCCCAATGGAAATGACCACTCAGAGGTCCTCGCAGAAGATCAAGGTGAACCAAGACATCAGCAAGGTAAATAAATGAGCATGCAATAGCCCTTTTCTAGCAATTGTTCTGCAAAATATTTAATTTAATTTAATTTAATTTAAGAACTGATGTTATTAATGTACATTGTCCTTTTTAAATAATTTAAAAAGGACAATGTACATTAATAACATCAGTTATTTTCTCTTTTTAAGGAAGAGAAAAGAGGAAGCCCAACATAAATGTACCGGGATTAGCAAGTAGCTAATTTTCACCCGCAGTCCTCTGGCAGTTTACATAAAAAAGATTTCATAACAGTTAGACAGACACAGGTATAACAGGACAGACATAAAATCAGACACAATATTGACGGGTGAAATAAGACAGACAGTACCATAAGAACTCGACAGAGCAAAACACAGGGATCAGAGGTACAAAGAAGTTCTAACAAACATTGAAAAAGGGGCAACAAGAACAAGAACCTGACATACAAAACAAAGCACAGACACAGAGAGGTAGAGTAAAGTGCTATAGTGGCCATGCTTTACACTGTAAAGTACATTAAGTGCAGTAGAACAATTAAAATTAGAAGTGAGTGCAATTTTGATTGCTTTTCAGCCAGTTTTTTTTAAATGTGTTTTGAATGTGGTGTATGTATGACATTCTCGAATTGTTAGTGGTAAGCTGTTCCAAATATGACTGCCTTTGACTGACAGTACTGACTAAAAGTGGTGCGTCTTGATGGTATTGCACAATCCCCTCTTGTGGTAGCCCTGGTAGAACAGTTAATATTTACCTTCTGCTTAATGTAGTCATTCAGTGGAGGTGGTGCAAGGCCTTTCACAGACTTGTATACTGAGCAGGCATATTTAAACTATTTAAAATGATCAAAACTTAAGAGGTGGTGTTTCTGGAGTGATGGGAAGGTGTTTTTTTATTAAGAGCTTTTTTGTTCAGTGATTCAATTTGATTTAGTACTGTTCCACTACAGAATGACCAGTTTGTGAACCCATACTCGATATGTGAGAAGATTTATTTGTGTACCTTTCTTTCAGAAGCACACTGATACTAAATTCCATTCCTTACTATAAAACTGGAGAACTGACCTTGACCTCTTCTTGTCCTCGTCTCCTAGATGGTGAGGAGGAAGCAGATTCCGACTCCGGTCTTTCCCTGGACTTCAGCCACAGCCCCGCTTCTCCATGCACTTCAGAGTCCTCCTACTATTCATCTTCCTCCTCCTCTTCATCAACCTCCTCCTCATCTTGTGCGTCGGCTGCGGGGAGTCCGTTCTACGAAGACGAGGACAAAGACGGCGAGGAAGGCTTATACGGCTCGGATATGGAAGTGGAGGTGACTATAAAACAGGAGGAGCTGGACGAGGAGGAGATGGGGGCAGTAGGAGGAGGCTTCCCTCAAGATGTTAAACTCTTTTCTTCCAACTATGGTGATCACAAGATGTTGAATGGCTTTTCTTGGCTGGAGCATATCGACCATGATCACACGTACAACCAGCCCTGGTCCTCCTCAGTCTCCTCTTCACCCCTGGAAGAAATGCCCACCAAAAATACCAAATCCCCTCAGCAACGTCACAACCCCAAACATTACCACTACTCCTCCAGACACATCTCCCAGTCTAGAATGTGGAGCCGAGATGAACGGCGCGCTCAAGCCTTGAAGATCCCTTTCTCCAATGAGCTGATTGTTAATCTGCCCGTGGAGGAGTTTAACGACTTACTGACGAACTATCAGCTGGGTGAGCAGCAGCTCGCCCTGATCAGGGACATCCGCCGCCGTGGGAAGAACAAGATAGCTGCCCAGAACTGCAGGAAGAGGAAAATGGATGTGCTGGTGGGACTGGGGGATGAAGTGTCCGGTCTGAGACGCCGGCGTTCGCGGCTGCTTCGGGAGAAACAAGAGGCCCTGAGGAATCTGCAGGAAATGAAACGCCGACTGAACACCATGTACCAGGAGGTCTTCTCCAGGCTGAGGGACGAGGCCGGAAGGCCGCTGGATGCTGAAGAGTACCTTCTTCATTTTGGGGACAATGACAGCGTTGTGGTGGCTTCACGCCAACAAGGGGAGTGGCCACGGACAGGAGAAAAGACAAACAAGAAACAGAGAAACAAGAAGAAGTGAGGAGATGGATGAACTAGGAATGTTCTCACGAGACATTTGGACATTAGAAAAAGGGAAGAATAAAGAGATTTTTTCAGAGGAACAATGCAGCTGTGGATGAAGGAATAGAAGGCGTCTTTATCTGGTGTCTAAAGAAGATGATGAAAAATACCACTAACTCCTCAAACATCCAACCAGAAATCTCTGACAGCGATGTTTTTAAAATAACTGTTGACTCGAGTGGAAGTCAAGACAGAAGAGAGAGGAGTTATTTTTTAAAGAGGGTGTAATTAACCTGATGATGTTGATGATAGGCAACCCTTATTCAGGATGTGTTGCCTTCCACTTGCCATTAACATTTTCTGCACTGGAAAAAAGACTTGAATCCAACTCTTATGTTTACACAACGCTGAGATAAATCTAGGCTGCTACTTTCTGGAATTGAAACATAAGACGATAGATGACCTGGGACCAGCGATTAAAATAAACGTTCTATGCAAAAATTCTGCTTTCTCATACATCAGCTGCCAAAGAAACTTGAAAAATATTGAGTAAACAAGCCATCAGGCTGATAGCAGGCTGGTCCCTAGCTATCAGGTCCTTCAGCCAGTCACAGACACTACAAACACTGACCCAGCTCAGAGGTCGCTGGCACCGGTTAACTTCGGCTGGCTGAAAGAGAAAGTGGAAAGATGGAACGTTTTTGTCTATATAAGCTATATCATGATGTGGCATCACTTGTTAAAATACAAATTTGATGTTGTTCGCGATGATAAAATGATCAAAACTAAAGCAGTGTTAAATCATTGTGGATATCTGATCTTTGAGAACAAGTTGGGATGATGTAAGAAAACAAGGGCGCTTCACGGGTTTTCACACCTGGACACTCACTGCAGAAGATGGGACGACCGTTTTGACTGGATTCTTCAACCCACCTCCCCTTCCCAGCTCATGGATTTAAACAAACTATTTGCTTACACTGAAACTGACTGAGGAATGACCCCATTACCCATTAGTGATGCTTGCATTTTTTTTTCTATGTACTGGAAGCATGATGCAGTGGGTTTTTACTGTGCCTTTTTAATGTTTTGTGTAATTACTAAAACACCTGTTTGTCTGTGAAGATGCTGAAATCCTATTGTTTTTTTCAAACAACATGCAGTGTGGCATTGGTGTTCTGAGACCCAAAACCTGCAGTCACTCTGTGCAGGTCTGCAACACACACAAAATAGGCAAGCTATTGATGATTTAAGATTGAGGGCGATGGTTATGTATGTCAGGTGCCATAAATATACCTGGAGATAAAAGTAAAATGACTTGGACTCCAATATCAAGGCTATATTAGCGTGTCACCCTCTGGTGATTGTACACAAAACTGAGCAAGAAAAAACTCTAGAGTCTGATGACATTACTACCAGGAACTGGCTGCAGTTTTGATTTGTATAGTATTTATATAGTGAATGTAGATTCTAGTAGAAAAACACTCAAAGGCAGCAGAGGTTAGATACTGAAATCAATTTAGTGTCTCAGGAATAAGCACAGCCAGATGAACGTGCTTGTCTATTAAAGTTGCACAATGTGCAACCAGAGAACACTCAGGAATGTAATACAAGGATTCAATTTGTTCGTTGTTGGACTCTTTATTTAAAAGGACATTGTCAGTAGGTGAACAGTAGCAAATACCTTAATTTCAAATCAAACTGGTACTGTACTGCATCAGCCTGTAGTACCTCTTGTATAGCAAAGACACAGAGTGGAATGAAATGGTTTGCACCAAAATCCTGCCTTTCAAAAAGCCTGCACAAATGCCTGTCACTACCACTGATAGAAAGAAAAAAAAAAGGTATGAAATCATTTTTGTGGTTATTAGCTTTCATTTTTATGAATGCCCAATGTTGTTGTTGGTATTCAAAGACTTTGGACCTCATATTTTGTATTATTAAAAACTTGTGTGGAAGTCTGAGTTGCCTCTCTGGTATTTACAGTTAGTATAAGTTGTAGAAAACAGGAAAGTGTTAGTTGTACTCAGACAAATACTGTGCACTATTGCAGTTGCAGTTGTAAACACTAAGGTTAAATGCCCATAACAGGGAGTTTTTTGATTAAGTATTTTTCTTAAAAAAACAAAACACAACACATTTAGTCAATTTCACAGTCACACAGGGCCCACTGGCAGCACAATATTGATTCGTCAGCTATGTTTTTCCCATTGTGTGCTATTCAAACAAAAAAGAATGTGACACCACAGTACAAGTAGATATGAAAACGAAAAACCTTTATTGTCCAAAACAGACAACCAAAGGAAGATCAGCCATGACAGTGACATTCCAAGGGAAACCAATATACAAGCAACAAGACAACACAAGCTAATTGGCTAAATACAGAGAAAAGTTTCTGAGACGAGATAGAAAAATCTAACAGCAGACCCAGGTACAGCTAATTCAATCCTTTCATGCCAATGGAGAATTATAAACAGAGGGTAGTCATAATACTGACGTACACAGTAAACAAACAGGAGCGTCCCACTGGAAACAAACAGACGGGGTGTCGGATTAGACCCAAGGACAGAGATGCTTTAGTTACCTGGTCATACACTTAAAGTTGTAAATACTGGAAACCATTTACATCTGGGCTGAAAAGCCAAATACTAAATCACATGTTGACCTACAATTCAGCCTCAGACGTACTGTGAGAACTATGGTATGCTTATGTAATCTGTGGTCGCCTGTCGGACTGCGTACATGTCTGGGTTTGGGGGTCGTTAAAATACTCGTCAGATTCTGTGAAAAAAGGTAAATATTTAAAAATAGCTATAGTAGGTTGTAACATGGGGTGGGTGAAGCAGATGGATCACAAATGTCCACTGGAAATAGAAAAATATAATCAAGGAAAAATATTTGAGTTAAACTCTCTCTTCATGATCAGTTCTCAAAACGACAGCAGGCCACCGAAGCAAACAGCTCAAGAGACGGAGTTGAACTAGCTAACCCAGGTCCGCTAACAGAGGAAGCTACAATATTAGCTTTAATACAGTATACCTGGAAAGAAGCACAGCCGGGCTACATTCAACACAAACGTTAAGGGTAAGCAAGAAAAAGACCTCTGGTGTAAAGTGTGTTAATCATGCTGAAGTCAAGAGACCTAAACTTTTTTTTTTTTGCAAATATCAAATCATGTTGAACACAGGATGGTCTGCAAGCAACAGGAACCATGAACTACTGAGAATGTGCTGGACCATCATGTCTTGAGTGTTGCCCGGCCAGTGCAAGCTAAAATAATACAGTTTAGAAAACACACGTGCCATAGTGCGTGTGTGTGTGAGAGAGAAGGGTAAAAACAAATGATTATTTAAAGTACTTTCATTTATGTAAAAACACAGTCTTGTTTCGTTGTGGAGCACATAGCTACTATATGTGATGCAGAGGAAACCTTTGACCTACCAGCCAAAGTGGCATGGGAATTTAACACTTGATCCAGCTCATCTAAACGCTCGTTGGCTGCTTTTGTGCTGAATGGACAAACAAATGGCAGCCAATGAGTGTGTTCGGTCGGCTCCAACACAAGTGGTCGCAAGGCAACGGTCCCACAGTCCTGAGCCGCACTGTTACAGGTACAAGAGGCGTGATGCATGTGATGATCACCTGTCAGGAAGCTTTGTTACAGCAGAGTCAAAGTCGTACCTTGTGTGTAAAATAAAGTTGAGTCAAACCATCCCAACATAGGACGACAACATTTTAAAACACCTTGTCGTCTCACTAACCCACTTTAACTTTTTGTTACTAAAAGGATAAAATATATCATAGTACTAATTTATCTGCAATAAGCCTATATTATCATGGCTGATGTATCAATTCTCCTTCTGCTTATCAGTGTGAAGGCCATGGCCCCTTACATCACATTACCACAGGACAACTGAGCTCTGCACTGTGACCTGTTTCTGTCCGAGTGATTGTCCGTCTCTAATCTATAGGTCAAAGGTTTGACATGAGCCTTGCGCTGCCGTTCCTCACTACCTGATCTGGTGCTTCATTAACTGTTCACCTCAAGTCGAACAAGTGTTGTGTGCATCAGTGTGTGGACGTGTGGCAGATTGCTGTAGCTGTTCGGTGTCCCGGCAGGGAACCGGCCGGCCTTCGATCCAGTAAAAGAAAAGAACTCCAGAGTTTGTGAATTAAAGCCTGGCCGACGCTACCTGGAAACAAACCGAGACATGCCTCCGTGGGAAAAGCACAGGTGCTAATAACATTAACCAACGTCTGTTCTATTGAGTATTAACGGGACCGTGTATCTGATTAATCTAATTGACACCTGTGGTTCCTACTGAGACATGAGAGCTTCTCTGTGGGAGAGGTGATTAAACAAACACTCTGGTGAAAGTGATCCGTGAGGCTTCACTGTTGTTTCTTACTGCGAACCCTAACATCCCATTTTACACCTTAACATGCAGTTGTATCACATGAAATATGGCATAGCAACAGTTGTACATTCATGGGTTTGCCTCTAAAAGCCTCCACCTTAAATCACAGTGGGATAAAATACAGACTTGGTTCATTAGATTAGACTGGAGATGAATGAGAAGGGAGAAGCTGCAGCATCATCCACACCTGGAATGAAACAACAGCGGCTGGCTGCCATATTGGCTGGTAGGACGTACAGTA
This sequence comes from Trachurus japonicus, assembly GCF_045865225.1. NCBI lineage: Eukaryota > Metazoa > Chordata > Actinopteri > Carangiformes > Carangidae > Trachurus > Trachurus japonicus. The sequence continues at coordinate 31,856,963 of NC_140914.1, read as the reverse complement.
TAAAAAAAGGTCAAAACAGAAGAACTGTCGGTCTTCTCGCGTAGACTGTGACCCCGCCCACTCTTTCCTCATCAATCGGTCCACGTCAGAGTGAAAATGTACAGTTGTCATTTGGTGTTTGAGAGTTTCAAATGAAGAACAGCATTACGTCAACAATAAAAATAAACCAGGTGGCACAAAGAGAACAGATACTGAAAGAGACAAAACTTCACTCACTCCTCAACAAACGCCCTCGGCACGCTTCTTTCCCTTTCAAAAGAGGTTCCCTCCAGTGTATCCTGTCCAAACGGGGAGGGAAGTTTGTCTTCTCCGAACCGCCAACAACCGCCTGCCTACTCATCGGCTCATACGCGTCAAAGAGGGCGCGTCCTAAAAAGGACCTGCGATTAGGAGCAGAGACAAACTTGCCGGCCGTGGTGGCAGAGCGAGCTCTCTTCTTGAGAACATACATATTAAAGAGGTAGCTTGACAACTCATGTCATATTCCTGTTATTTCTGAAACCATGCGCTTGCCACCAAATGTGGGAAACATCACTTGATGGTCATATCATGGTATTCAGCTCCATATTCATGGGACAACAGTAGCAGAACAAATTTTGCTTTTCCACTGGCGCGGCACGGCGTGGTGCGGCCCGGTGCGCTTTTTTAGCTTTTCCACTAGGCCTAGTACCTGGTACCAGGTACCATTTTTAGTACCTCCTCAAGCAATACTAAAACGTGACGTCAGCAGCGGCCGCTGATCTGTATCCGCTGAGGAGGAACTAGAAGAACTCAGCTGTAGTGGAAAAGCATCTTTACCGAGCCGTGCCGTGCCGTTCCGTGCTGTGAAAGTGTAGTGGAAAAGCGCCAAAAGGGACCAACTCTCGTCATGTGACATGCTCTTGGTGAGGAAAAAAAATAACAAAGAAAAATACCAATGAGAGACTAAGTGTCAACATACCTCTTTAAAAAAAGGCTTTCATTTTTAGTCAAGACACAAGTGGGAGCATCTTTTGAGGAAAGTGTGCCTACCTCCTTCCAGGGCAGGAAAACAAACTTTGTTTTTCCTCCGTCAGCTACACTGGCAGTTCACTCACAACCATTTTGGAATCTTCTCATCTGCCTCTGCCAAAGTGGCTGCTAGAGTCAACTAACTTAAAACAGTTCACCAGTATGTAGTCGATTTCCCGCCCTACAACCCCCCGCGCTCCGCCTCCTCTTCTTGTCTAGTCCTTTTTCTCCTCCTCTTTCTTCTCCTCCTCCTCCGTGGGGTACGAGTGCCAGGTGAGGCGCTCCTCGTAGAAAGAGATGACCACCTGGGGACATTTGACGTTGGCCTCCTTGGCCGGGACCAGGTCGGCTTCATCCGAGTTCTTCCTGTTGATGTGGAGGCAGGAGGGGAGGGATGGAGGAAGGAAAACAGCAAACAAAAATGACAGGAAGAGAAGAAGGGAGAGGAGAGAGAAGAGGGGTGGGAAAAGGGAACAATACATCAGAAAATTGAAAATTATTTGTTGTGGATTTAAAGGACCCATATTTTACACTTTACTTGAGTTTTATTTCTAGTATTGATCAATAAGAAAATAAATGAGTGGTATTGAGAGGCAAAAAACTATCACAGTGTAGTTTTAAATTCTTTCATTCAGTTGGTTGGCGGGTCAGACAGACCAGTGGAAGGTAGCTGTGCTGTAATAGGAGTAAATGTGAGCGTGTGTGTTTGTCCCTGTAATAGACTGGTGGCCTGTCTAGGTGAGCCCTGCGTTCTCCCCCTTGTTAGCTGATTGGCTCTACTTGGAGTCTGAGCAACAGTATCTGGTCTGTTGGATGGAGCACACGGGCCAGCCTTCTCTCCCCACGTGTATCACTGAGCCTGTGTCACCACCGTTCCTTCCTTGGACCAACTTCTGATAGATCCTGACCACTGCAGACCGGGAACAGCCCACAAGACATGAGAGACCAGTCGTCCTTGGAGAACTGGATCAGATCCTTACACTGTCCAGTTTTCCTGCTTCTAACACATCAACTTTGAGGACAACAAGTTCACCTGCTGCCTGATAGCGAAGGGTGCGCGGTAAAAGCGAAACTCCTACATCCCGATCGCGGACTCCCCGCGCCCCCCTCCCTCGTCGGACAATCAGACCACCCGCCACAGTCTCCTTGCAAACCTGGGAAAACACTGGTTCCGCTGCTTTATGTATCCATAGATGTAAACACGTCCTCGTGTTGTCTTTTTTTTTAATACACTTTGCTGCTGCTCTCTGTGCACTCGGACGCAGCACAGCATGCAGATTGTAAGCGAGGGTGATGTCCTGCACCCCCGGCTTAAAAATATCCTAGAGCAAACACTGGTCTGCCTCATGACTATACTAATGTGCCTATTCAAAATCATTGTGCTAATATTTCAGTGTGCACTCTCCAGGTTAAAGCAAACTGATGTGGCACAGTTTTTCCCCTCCAAAAAAAAAAAAAAAGATTATGAAGAGGAATGCACACCAGAAAGAGTATCTAAAGAATTTAAATAAGAGAAGTGTTTTTTGTAAATGACTAATCAACCAAAAAATAATCGTTAGATTAGTCAAAAAATTAATCGTTAGACTACGTAATTGAAAAAATAGTCGATAGATTAATCGGGAGAAAAATAATCGTTTGGGACAGCCCTAGTTGCTTTAACTAACTTTTAAAAATAATACACAACAGAAAGACCAATCCGAGCTGCTGCAGTAAACAATCCAAAAGCCATGAGACAATAACATGAAGCAGTGTTCCTGTGTATCTGAACTTCACCGTGTCTGTCCCTTAGACCAAACTCTGGCAGAACAGACTCCACATCAGTTCTGACATCATGATGGATGTTCATCAGTGCTCCACATCGGCAGTGTCAACACTGAACAGTAAACCACCAAATCCCTCCACAGGACTACAGCTGCTGGCACCACTAAACCCTATTATATGATTTGCACCTATCTATCCTACCTAAGTGTTAATCTTTTGTTATACAAGATTATCTCTGTTTTTATCTGATGTTTTCCACCAAAATGCGTACAGTCAGTTATTTGTACTAGTAAACCCATTCTCCCATGTTACTGTGATTCTCATACTTTTACTGCATTTGTTTTGCATCTTTACTGATCATTTGTTTTGTTTTTTTATTAATACAGATTGTCTTGCATGGACTGTGTGTTCTTTTGTGCACTTTGTAGGCATGTTTTAATGTTTGCTCTACATGCTTTAATAATTTGCCCCCAAGAGCAATTTTGTGGAATGAATTTGACTTCAGCACAACATGAAATGATAAAAACTTTTAAAATCTACAATTTAAAAAAAGAGCTCGTACTGGTGTGAAAATCAGTTTGAAAGCAGTGATTTGTAGAGAGATTTTTTAAAAAATGGGATGACAGTCCACTTCCATTTGATTTGTTCTGTTTTAACTACATGATTACATTTGGTATAGCCTGCCTAATGCAGATCCACATCTAACCCAATTATAGCCCAAGTTTAGATAGACTAGAGATGAGACAGAGGTACAAATGAAATTACATTAGCCTAAATCCACTTTGCATTGTTTGTTAAAACATATTGTTAACCTCTGACACCCCCCGCCATCCCCTACAAAGCAACGTCACTGGATCTTTATCCACAGGCAGCGAAGACCCACCACTTCATGAGGAACATCAGCTCTCCACTTGAGTCGGTGGCTCCAATAATCCTCTCCGGCTGCAGACCTCGACCGAACCCTCGGGCCTTCTCACCCTGGAGACAGGAACAAGACCACACATGAGCAAAGAGGAAAGAACAGACTGAGGGAAAATGTTGTTTCTACACTAAACGTTAAAGCACTTATGTATACAGTGCAGTGAAAAAGTATTTGGCCCCTTCCAAATTTTCTTAAGTTTTTGCATATTTGTCACACTTAAATGTTTAAGATCATCAAACTAATTTTAATATTAGACAAAGATAACCCAAGTTAACATAAAATCATGGCTTGACACTAAGTAGCACTGTGCTACCATGCTGAAAAACTCAGCAATTTTGGTAAAGAGGACATTTTAACCATTATGTTAACCATCCGCAGAACATTTTACCCTCTTTAAATACTAAGCACCTAAACGAGCTTTCCCACTGAGGGTTGTAAAGTTTCACAGTTGCAGTGCCTTGGCTGCCTCCTGCATCGCCCTCTCCCTTTCTCTCTGATGGAACCGGCTCATCCATGCCCTCCTCTACCACCTCGCTTAGCGCCCCGTCCTCTTCTTCGTCCATGTCGCTTTTGTTTCTGTCTCTCCCATCATCTTCCCTCTAATCCTCCTCTCTTGCTGTGTTGTGAAAGTAGACAGTTATGGTTTCATTTTCACACTGCCGACACTCTTCCGCTTCTCTGTTTTGTTTTTAGTTTTGCGCTGCAGTCTTCACTGTGTGTGTGTGGTCACGTGTCTGTTATGGAAGGACTGCATTGGTTAGACGAGAGATGCTCTGTATCAGATCTGATTACGTAGCTACAATGCTGCGCTTGAATTGGTAGAGAGAAAGATTCAGAATCGGTTGCCGAAAGGAAAAACTAGAAAAAAAATACTGCTCAGGCTTAAACAGCATGCAAAACGGTGCATGTACTACAGTTTCTGTCAGAGTCACACTGATGCGACTGAATGTAATTTTCTATTTGCACTGGAAATCATCAACTCACAAACACGAGCCCTGAAAATTAGGGGTGGGGGAAAAAATCGATTCATGTAAGAATCGCGATTCTTATCCTCTAAGATTCTGGATCGATTCATATCATCAAAAATCGATTTTTATTCACGTTTCCTCCGTCTCAATACGTGCCCGCACAGCGCCGTTTGCAGCATGCCATGGCACTAAGGCGCTCGTTAACCGCCTACTAACGTTAACTGATCATATTTAAATGTTCTATTGGATGTCTGTGACTAGGCATGTGCCCATCAGCAACCCAACCCTCTATTGAGGAGAGAGGACGTTTGCTGTTGTGTTTTTGTTTTTTGCCGTTAAACACACACACGCTCCAGCTGCACCTTTGTTACAGGTGATACATGTCTATGTGCATGTGCATATGAGAACTGATTTTGAATCGAATAGAGACACCCAAAGATTCACATCCCTACAGTACAGGCTTTTGAAAAAAAAGAGTATAAAATCAGCTACATGTAGCAGTTTACTTTAAAATGGTTCAAATATATTGCTGCTGAATAAATCTGATTCATGTGATGTGCTTTTTTTGGGGGGGAAATATGGCTTCTGATATAATAGTCTGTAGACATCATCATTATTCAACTTTTTCACAAGGTCTGGTGTTAATAAAGCAAACTAAAAATCGCAAAAAGAAAATCATGAATCAGCTGAATCAAAAATCGATTTTGAATCGAATCGTGACTAGGGATGTCTGATATTGGAAATTTCCGATTCCGATAATAACCGATACCGATATGCAGGCTTTTTCCCCCAAAAAACTAATTAATCCTGTCAGAAATTAACACATTACTGTATGACTACATCTATTGCGATGCCCCACTGGATGCATTACACAAATTAACATTGTTCATTTGTTTACAGACACTTATTTATTTAAGCAGGCTTTTAGTTAATGTGTTAAAGCAGATAACAGCGGCACGGCCGTTTCGGCTAATGCTGTGTTCAAGGCAGGCTTTTGAAACCGTAAGTTACAGCTTCAAGTCACAACTACGACTTAGTAGCGTTCCAGGTAACCCGTAGCTCGTGTTTTTACCGTCCTGTTGTCTGTGAAAGTTCCCTATAACGGCCACTCGTAACTTCCGACCCGTGAACTCGTACCAGATCGAACTGGTATGACTTCACAGGAAGGAAAAACACAAAGTACGAGTTTCCTTGAACGCACCATGAGTTAGCAGCCCCCGCCCTTGTCAGGCATCAATTGGTCCTCGTGCTACGTCACCACATTCACGCGCATCCCTTGGCTGCACACACAGCCCTTCATGCCGTTCTCTCCCCTCATTGGATAACACTTGTATCCCACAAGGAAAATTTTCTCCTCGGGTTACAGCAGAGCAGAGTGACGGAGAGACTCGTGTTTAGGCTGAAATACTTCATGTAAGTGATTGCTGACGGAAAATAGGACTATTTAGGACTTATATTAACAAAAACATTCCACTGATATCTGCTTTAAATTGTTTTATTCATTATATTTTTATGTTTTTACTGTTGTATTTTATTTTATTTTATTGTGAAGCACTGTATTGTAGCGACCCCGCAGTAATGTTCTTGTTATGATGTTTAAGCTCAGGGTGCTCAACCTGGTCAGTGGGTGCTCGTGCACTGTGATTGACTTGAATGGGGCTGCTGGTGCGAGATGGCGACGATCAGATGAGGAAATCTGTGAGTGAGCGAACGGACACGTGTGCTCTCTGTCTGGCTCATTGAAACAGCCTACATCTTATCACTGGATGCTACGAGTGACCGGCGAACAGTCAATCATGTAACAGCTGTGTAGTTCGGTTGCAGCACCATGGCCATGCCTGTTTGTTTACAACAGAACAGCTGTAGTAAGAACACGGACTATTATTGTGAGTCTGAATCAGTGACAGCAATTGTTAAGTAGTGAATTAAGTATCAACTGTCCACCGCTACTTAATTCACTATGAAGGCACGTTATCGGGTTTTCATTATCGGCAGAAAAACCGATAACGATATGGACAGATATTACATTTTTATGCTACTATCGGCCGGCCGATATTATCGGTCGGCCGATATTATCGGACATCCCTAATCGTGACCCTAAAAATCAGAATCGAATCGTGAGCCACCCAAAGATTCACATCCCTACTGAAAATGCAGTTTTTAAATGATTTCATTTTTTAAGGTAAAAAAGCTATCCAAACCTACCTGGCCCCGAGTGAAAAAGTATTTGCCCTCCTTGTTAAATCAAAACTGCATTTTATATTTACTTGGGTTATCTTTGTCTAATATTAAAATTTGTTTGATGATCTTAAACATTTAAGTGTGATAAAGACGTAAGAAACACACTTTTCACGGCACTGTATGTGCTGTATGGGACAGGTCACTCTTCCTCACCTCCTCCTTCTTTCTCTTGCTCCCTCGCTCCTCCGAGTCTCCAGAGGCCTCGCTGGCAGCTTTCCTCTTGCCCTCCTTCTTCTTCTCCTCCTTCTCTTTGTATTTCTGCATGAACTCTGCAATAAGGTCGGGGCAGTCCAGGTTCTCCTCTGGTTCCCATGTGTTATCCTCACTGGAACAGGCGGGTGCAGACGGTGGATGTTTTAGTTTTAGTTTTAGTAGACAAAAGATGCCAGCAACGTTTAGGATCACACTCTAATAAGTTACAGCGTATTACAGAGCCAGACTTATACTCACTCTGAGAACCCCTTCCATTTCAACAGGAATTCCACTTTGCCCTTCACAATCCGGCGTTCCAAAACCTTCTCCACCACATACTCCTCCTCTTCCTCCTCCTCTGCTGGTGCTGGTGCCCCTGCTGCTGGGGGTGTTCCTGCTGCTGGTGGTGTTCCTGCCGCTGCTGCTGCCGGTGGTGTTGCTGCCGGTGCTGGTGCTGCTGGTGCCGCTGCCGCTGCTGCTGCTGCTGCAGGTGCTGCAGGCTGCTCCTCCTCCTCAGCCTTCTTGCCTTTCTTTACTGCTACGGTCGCCAGCTTGACGTCTGCGTAGGGCCCCTCTGGTGAGCCCAAGAGGAAACAGGCAGAGATATGGTTAGAATATGCACTGTGGTTTAGGAGGTTTTAACGTTTAAATCTTCTGTTTGAATGGAGAAAATAGATGGACTGATTGAAATGTTCAAAAAAAAAAAAAAAAAAAAGATTTTCTATTTGTTATTGAGACATTACAGTTGTAACCACTTTTCAGCTGATCTTTATAGACATGTTCTTAAAATCTTTTATGTAACATTCATGTGCAAAATCTGGGCATACCTGTCACTCAACATGGTGGGGGTACATGTTGAGGAGATTTGAGAAAATGAAGCAACATCAATTCTGTTCAAAATGTGTTTTCTTTGAACTTACAAACTAGCTACTAGCTACAAACAATACTGGCGTGGGAGTGACCAAAACAATGATTTTCCACCACTTTTCGGAAATGTCATGTAATGCCCGTTCAATCACTCTTTAGCCACATCTGTCTTCTATCACCGACACAATTTTTCTGATAGATAAATTAATTCAGAGTTTTCTTGCAAGCTATTTAAATCTGCCAAATTTCCAATAGGAGTTTCGTGACCATTGTCTGGCAAACCTAGCAACAGTAAGCGTGGAGGACTTGACAAAGGGTGAATTAACACTTTTAACAACTTATTTATTGTAATGATCTCCACTGTGCACTTTAACATGCATGACGCACTTTATTTGATGAGGCTGCTCTTCCCACAGCAGGTGACCTGGTATTCATGTTATTTTGGTATTTTTGCTATTTAGCTTATCTTATTATCTTCCTTTTTTCCCTTTCTATATATTTTTATTGTTGGATTTTATTTTTTATCTTACATTTATTGTCTGAATCTGAACTTATCATGGAATGTTTGGAATGAGTGTTTTGTATTGTGGGCTCAGCTGAAACAAACTCCAATTGACCTGGTCAACATGGCAATAAAGCATTGAAATCTGCATGTTTTATCTGCTCAGCAGCCTCAGCACTCTTGGCCCCAGTGGCACATGTACTGGTGAGAAAGCTGCAGTCCTCGACAGTGGAATTACAGTGTGTGTGTGGGATAAGAGCTCGGCCTGCAGACGGGACCACCAGGGGGAGGACAGGCCAGTGCAGAAAGTAAACTTTCAAATGAAACCACTTACACTACATCTTAACATAACAGCATACAGCACTGTCCAAACACATTCTCCATCTGAACTAGGAAAAATGTGCAATTCCTGAACAGAAGACAGAACTGTCTGAAAGTATTGTCAAACTATGGACTACACCTTCGAGACAGACAAACAGAACATAAAGAAGAATCACACTGTGGTTAATTCTTCCAAAAAAGACATCTGGGTGATCTTGACGTAAAGTAAGATGATCCCTCACCCCTACCTCCTGTAACATATGTCACTTGATTAAACACTTTCAACCCACTCAAACAGCTTAAAGCAGAAGTAAGGTGAATGTTTGTGTTAATACAAGTCTTAAATAGTTGTATCTTCCGACAGCAATCACTTCTATAGAGTGTTTGGTCCGAAACACGGGTCTGTCAGTCTGTAAGCCGAGGAGAAAACTTTCCTTGTATCCTACGACCTTTATCCAATGAGGAGAGAGAACGGCAAAAAGGGGCAGTCCTCTCTGTGTGTGCAGCCAAGGGATGCGCGTGCATGTGGTGACGTAGGGACGAGGGCGGGGACTGCTAACTCCATCTGCTGACCGGAAGTTAGCCAAAAACGACCGGATCGCTTACTTCTGCTTTAATAAACATGCTAGATCAGTCTAGTGTTTTGTGTAATCAATGCATGAATGATTATCAATGAGGTAACTGACTCTAACTTCTGCCTGAGGACTGAGGTGACTGCTGGGCGCCTGGTACAGGGATACAGGGTGGGTAGAGCAGCTAACAACCTCTGTGTGCATCAGTTTAACCACGTTACTGTATTCACACGGTTAATGTCGCATTTCAATGGCTACAACCTCGGTGACCAAGAGCCAGGATGACGGACAGCAGTCACATCTGCAGACCAGTGGTGGTGATGTGGCCGCTGCTGGCTAGGTAAGGTAGGACCGCCGCGGGCTAAACATATTCAAACAACAACCACCGCCATCATAACAGCTCCTCGTGCTACCTCCTGAACACCTATCCACGTGCAGCAGCAGCAGTCTGAGCCTGGCGACCAGCGTGGCCTAGGACAGAAGGAGCGTCGTTTAAAACGTCCATGTCTGCAGGTTTAATGTGGTGGAAGTAAAACGCCCCCTTCCATGTCTCCTCGGTGTGAGGACATAACGTACAGACGGCGGCTACTCGCTACACTGCGGCAGCTGCGACGCTGCACACACGTGCACAATGAAACATCACAACTCCTAGCTCTAAAAGGTGAATGTATCTGAACCGTAGAAAGCAAACAAAGGCTAATTGTTCCGGGCACCGTGTCAGAACAGCGTCAACACCGCCGCGCGCTGCTCACCCTTTTTACATCATGCCCGCACGCGCTGCAGCCTCGCGCGCTGAATGCAAAAAAATAAAGTCGGGCAATTTCTTTTAACACGGTTTATCCGCCGTGTGCTGCATTTCATAAAGAGTCGAGCACAGGCGGCCAGTCGGGCGGCCTGCCCCTGCAAAGCGGAGGGCAACATGGCTGGCATGTTTCCCTCCAGCAGCTAGCTTCAGCCCTTACCTTTGCACGGAAAGCTTCGGCTCGGTTGTATGGGCTCGCTGCAGGCCCGAGTGCACTAACAGGCTGGTCCCGCTGCTGTCGGACGGTCACAGGCCGAAGAACGCACCGGCTGCAACGCTGAGCTATCCCCGGGGCCTGCTGGCGATCTTTGGCTGACTTTCCTCTATGTGCTTTGATGCTGAATAACACAATAGCCTCGACGTCGCTAACAACCAGCACCAATCTAGTTCTGCCCGCCAACAGCACCACCGGAAGTGACGTTAGTGCATGGACAGAGCTGCAGGGCATTGTGGGAAATGAAGTTTTGGAATACAAAAGGACAGAGTACAATAACCGCTTTGTTCCTGGGTAAAATGCTGTATGTGTTCATTGTTCTCCCATTAGGCTACACGCATGTATTTTTTTTCCTATCATCATAAATAAATATATAATAGATGATCTTACTTATTCATTTGTTTTAAAATTATTATTATTTTTATTGTTTTATAATGATAATAATAATAATTATTATTATGTGGGCTTTTTTTTTTTTTTTTTTTAGCTGGTGAAGGTGAAAGAGACAACAGGGATGAAATGGGGAGGTAAAAATGAGGCAACCACAACCCCCTAAACTCCCTATCCTCATATTTCCTGACTAGTTCTTCACTAGTTTTGTTTTTTGCTGGTGTCCTTATAATGGTTCCATGCCTATGTTCCCACAGTTCTAAGATTTTTCTCAAAATTAGGCCCTATGTTCCCACTGGACTCTCTCTATCTGTCTGGCCTGTTTAGCCTCTACCGAGTCTTTTTACTAAACTTAACCAACTCTTTTCTTCATTGCCCAAACCCAACCAATGGTGGGACCAAAGGGCTGTGGGAACATAGGGCCTAATTTTCAGTGACAACAAAAGTTAGAAATGTGGGAACATAAGGCTGTGGGAACATAGGAATGACCCCCTTAAAATGAGGCAATAATCCATCCCAGTCTGGTGGCACAGGTAGTCCAGCTCTTCCAGGAGGGCACACCCAGTTGCAATAAGGTTTGTGTCTCCGTGTCTCTGTCCTAATCCAGGTCTGGGAAGATAAAAGCCGACCCCAGGACTGAGTCACATTGCTATGATGTGATCATCCTGTGATGTGAATGACTCACAGTTGTGAATCCAGCTTTAAATGGGTTGATGATTTTGGTTTACATTGATAAATAACAGTACTGGCCTTAGGCAACAAAAAAGTAAATAAGAAGATAAAAAATATTAAAAACATCAAACATCAACTCCACAGCGGCCACAAACAGACAAAGGTTGTCAGGCAGTACAGTAATCGTCTGTGCTCTCATTTGTACACCCACTCAGCTACAACTATTGGTCATTTGTTGCATTTATATCCAGCTGAATGAACTGAAGCCAAAACAAGGATCATCAGGAACAGCAGCTGCACACCTCACTGACTGTACAAGTGAACATACAAATCAACACTGCAGCACCCACCATCAGCATTTTAACATTTAGCATTTAGCCCAGCCCAGAATAAATACACCTGTTGTGTGTTTGATTTGACACACCTGTGGCTGCAGAGTGGTGTATCAAATTAACTATATGACATCAGGACTGTGTTGTCTCAGCCCTTATGTGGACTGACAATAGGGGGTTGAACAGAGTGATGGCCTTCTTACCCCACTGGTAAAAAACACACATCTGCATTCCTCCAGTGGTGAGTCTCTGTGTCTGATGAAAGGGTGATTTCTATTCCAGGAAAGTTGTCGTGCAGATTAGTTTAGTTTGATAGAAAGTTTATTTGTATCAGGGACAAATTAGTCTCAAAATGAGATGAGATGCTTTGTACCGGATTTAGCTACTTTCCATCCGTAGTCTCTGGACAGGCGAGTAAGAAAAATAAAAAGATGAAAATCGTCAATGTACATAACAAAACAAACATCTATAGGCATATAAACCCACTCACACGTCACAAACATTCAGGTATAACATATTTCATAACAGAAGGAAATAGGAACATAACGTTATTAAAATCTATACTTTGACAAAGTTAAAAATAATTTAGGTTTAAGATTAATGCTGACAGGACTAATTCCTTAGGATCAATTTTTTGACTTCACAGGAAAAAACATTGAAGTCTGTACAAAGTTTCAGATTAGTTAGGAGATTGTTCCATGATTTGATGGTTTTAAAATATGATATTTGTGATATTTATGATATTTTAAAAATGATGGTGTGTTCAACATTATGGATTATTTTGTACACTAAACAGACATCAGCATACATCATTAAATTGTCGAAGCTTAGCGTTTCACATTTGTTAAGTATTACACAGTGATGATACTGTCATGATTATGTCTAAGATTTTCAGGTCTTGTTTGTGGAGTGACCTGACGGGTTTAAAGACAGATACTTGCCTGAGACCAACATGACATACAATAGTTATAATAAGACAAAATCATGGCATTGAAATAAGTTTTAGGGGCTTGAATTCCTGATGTTTCTAAAGTTTGATGTTTGATGTTATATTTCGATGTGTGGCTCATTTTTTTGATATGGCTTTTGAATGTGAGAGTGGGATCTAATATTACACCCAGCAGGTATTTGAACTCATTAACATTTTTTATTATTTCTCCATTGACATAAATATTTGGAAAAACTGTATTCCGCCGCTTGTTATATGTTAAAACACATGGTTACTGTTTTGTCAGTATTTAGGGTGAGACAGAAATACTGAAGCCACTGTATAACTTTTTCCATTGCCATTGCCAACTTAGCAGCCACTTCTGCTGCAGGTGCAACAAGTCCTTCTTTATCACTGATAATGATAGCTTATGTGATCGCTGTTGGGCCACTTGGACCATTAGTAGATGCTGGCTGGTCTCTGTCTCACTGCTGGTTTGACCTTCCTTCACATTTGCTCTCCTCCCGACTTCCCTAATAGTGGCTGGGTTTCTTTATTTGTCCACAGATCCTCCCTGAAGTGTGACAATGGTAAAGGCAGTGAGAGTTGTCTTCACATCAACCACCTTGAGCAGCTTGAGCTGTTTTAGTCTGGTTTAATCTGGTTCTGACAGGCCAGAGTTCTCTGGTCAGGACAGGTAATTACAGACAAGCTCTGATTCTGTGGTTCAGTGTTCGTTTTCTGTCTCTCTTCTTAACGGACCACAACACGCCTCTGGGAATAACTACAGCAGCAGCAGCACATCCACAGCCAGACAAGCTTCTGCATGCATTTCCTCCAGTGGAAATGATGCTGCCTGTTCTATAGAAGGCGTGCCAAGCAGGGCCTTTCCCTGATCCTGGTGGCTCCCCGGTGGCTGGCGGAGTCGTGGTATGCTGAGATAATCGGGCTGTTGGCAGCGACGTCTCGGAGGGATGAGATTCATTCACACCTGTAGAGCTTTGGCAGCTAAACGCCTACCTGCTGAGAGGTTGGAAATTGATAGCGGATCTCTCAGTGGTGGTTGGAGGAGTTCCCATAAATGACGTGCACATAAACTAACATTAAAGTGCAGTACACCTTCATTGTAGTATACCTTTATTTACTCTGCAGGTTCATACTCATCAAAACATTCAGTGACCTGTGGATGGGGTAGCTGTTCCTGTTTCAGTCTTTTCCTTTACTTTCACTGGCTGGATTATAATGTAATATAGTATAGTATAGTATAGTATTGTATGCTAGTTGGGAAATAATTAATGTTTAAGAAGGATTTAGTGACATAGATTCTAGAAGATGTTTGTGTCTACTTTCCTCTCTCTGTTTAGTCCTATGTCACACTGCCATCTGCTGGTGACTTCTCACCGGCACAGGAAAAAAAAAGAAAACCTTTTATATTCTGATTTCTGGAGGAGTAAATCTTGTTTGCATACTAAGGATGATGTATTCACAAGACTACAACATTCTTAACTAAATGCAGTGCATTACATAGAACATTAGGATTGGATGATTTGATGACTCTTCAATTGGAGTGAACAGCAGCGACAGCATCAGAATCAGAATGCGAAATGTTTTTATTGCCAAGAGCAGTAAACAGTTTGCAGCACAAGGAATTTGTCGTGGTGTCATGCAAACATAAAGGTACCAAAAAATAGTTAGGTAGGGATAAAATCAAATTTGAAATAAAATAAGATAAAATAAAATAGAATAAATTAAAATAAAAAATAGTCAAGCGCAAAAAACAAAACAAAACAAACACGCATACATTTAGGATTTATATAAAAAGAATAAAAATAGAATAGAATAAAGATAAAGGTAGTTATATACAGAATACAGAGAAAGTTGCAAACTGTTGTGGTTGTACAGAGCGACTGGAAAAGAAAAACTTTTTTATTGTTCACTTTTTTATTGTTCTATTTACCTATGGTACTTTAGAAGTCTAGCCTACTTATGGGTTCTGGGGTATATTGTAATTGAACACTTGATGCATTTTATTTTTTATTTTTATTTATTTTTATTTTTATAATTTGTCTAATATCTGTGATTCCATTTGTGATTCTTTATTATTTCTGCTTGAACGACTTCATGTTATTGAGTGATTGACCAGAGCTGTGAGTGTGTATACTATTTAAGTACATCACTTCCTGTTGAAGGTTACACACTGAGGAAGACGTTGTCGAAAGCGGTCTGTGTGTTGTAAGTGCCAGCTCAGTTTGCAATAAAAAGTCAATAAGAAGTGCTGCTGGCCTCTCTTTTTCTTTTTTCAGTGCAATTTTTGGCCGTGCACCTCTTAAGTTTTTTCTTTAAGGTCTTTTTGTTTTTTCTTTGATTTGTACAGAGTGACTGTCCATAGGTTGGGGGTTATCTATAGGCTGACTGCAGGGGGGAAGAAACTGTTCTTGTGGCGTGAGGTCCTGGTCTGAATGGACCGGAGCCTCTTGCCAGAGGGACGGGGGTCTGGAAGAGTTCATGTCCAGGGTGAGAGGGGTCAGCAGCTGCACGTCTCCGGGTCCTGGAGATGTACAGCTCCTGAAGAGACGGGAGGCTGCGACCCATCACTCCCTCGAGTGGATGAGTTTGGCCTTGTCCTTGGCCGTAACTGCAGCAAACATGGAAGATGTGAGGATGGACTCAGTGGTGGCAGTTAGACACATCACATTTTGGAAGGTACAGGATGTGTCTCTATACTTTCATACTATTAGATAATGAAAAAGTTCAAGATGAAATGATTGATTTAGTGTAAAATGTAAATGTTATAGGTTGATTTGCCCGTATTAACCACATTTTCCAAAGGGTTATGACAAATTATGATAATTTTGTTATTAGATCTCTCTACATCAACCTTTTTATTTAAACACAGATTTGAATTGTATGCATGTCCTATACAATATAGACAAAATACAAATGGACCAAGAACATACTAAGTTGAAACGAACTGATAAGAAATAACATAATCAATACAAATCATGAATTATTTTATTTAACTCGTGTGCTCATGCTAACTTTTGCTGCTGCTGTAAAAATGCATATACAACCATGCATCTGAAATGACATAAGACCAAGCCTTCAGTTACAGAAGCTAACAGCAGGCTGGTGTGATGCCACTTACAAGCACCAGGTGGCACAACGATTACAACTCCCAGCCTGTCCTCTGTGTTTACTCATTTCACTGTGAAAATAGACTTCAAGTGCTGCTCAAAGAAGCAATAGTCATTCATTTCATGTGAAAGTCTTTACCAGAACAATTGTACTTACAAAAACCCTACTAATTATGGAAACACTCTCTAGAATATCACATTATTATATCAATTATTATTTAAAACATAAGTATTATCATTATTATTAGTAGTAGTCGTAGTATGATTATTATTATTATATATTCCATGCTAGTAGCTTGTTAGGTTTAACTATTAATCCATATATATATATACATTCGCACCAAAAACTACTGTCTGTTTTCCAACCCATACTTTTTTTTTCTGCACTTCATCACAAACCCAGAAAATGTGATTGTGTTTTTAGATGAGAAAAGCTGGAAAATCAGTTATCTCTCTGTGTTTATTGCCAGTATTATTGTTTATTGATCTGTCTGAACTTAAAATCATGACTTCAAGATTAAATCACGCCTCAAGTCGTCTCAAAACCTGATGCGGGTCTGAGGCAGGCCATGGACTGGTGAGGATTTCAAACGGACACCAGGGGGCGCAGTGGTGCAGTGTTTGGAGCTTGATGTGTGCTCCTGGCTTGTGTGAGTTCCTTCTGGATACTTCAGGTTCCTCTCATAGTCCAAAGACCTGCATCGTAGCTTATTTAATATAATACCAACTTAACTCCGATCAGCTCTGTGGACAGTAGATCTGGTACCTGGGTGTACCAAAATGAGGTTTTTGAGGATCTTGCTGGGTTTGGCCCCTGTAGTAGTGAACTTGTGGCTCTGGACTGTTTGTCATCCTTGCAATGTCTTGCTTTTTAATATGTTGTCCCTTTGCGAAAATGGCATTTTGACAAGTTTATGCATTGTTGCTATAGTAACTAACTCCACCACACCTCACTGTGGTGGAGTTACTATAGCAACAATCTGGTACAATCTGCAATGGTAATAGTGACACATGATGCCAAAAGTGAGTGGAGCTGAGTGTGATGGAGATAATAAATGTAAGCTGTGTGCACTATCGTGGATAGATGGACAGCATCATTCACTCATCATTCATTGCATTAAAGGGACAACGAGGAGTTTCTCCATCCGCAGAACGAAAAATTCCATGACAATAAAAAAGTCTCATATTAATGTGGATGAATCTCCGTTACCACTTGTTAATGGTCCATTTTAGATAAATCTATGGTTTTGTCTCTATGGTTATTTTGTTATTATTAGTGGTGGTGGAAATGCTGGGCGAGCCGACCAGCGTTTCTTTACTTTCGGTTTCGTGGCGAGTCATGAGAATAACGCCGCCAAATCTCTGTTTATGGTGGGAACTACGACGGTATGTGATCGTCTTCCAACCTCTGACTTTAATTCTTGATGAATGAAAACATGAGTCTGTCTTGCGCCGGTCAAAGAATTTCACTGTGCGGAGGCTCATACATGTAGTGTGAAAACGCTTTGCTTTCCAAAACTCCTCGTTGTCCCTTTAACCTATTATTTCCTGAAAACTGTTTAACTTTGTGGCCATGATTAAATTTCTCTAGAAATTTGTCTTTGCCCTTTTTTTTATAAAGAACTTCACCATGATGGAGGCCTTTATGTGTCTGTGTGTACATGATACGTCTCATAGGAGTTACAAGGTCCTCGCTCTGATCAAGATTAAAACAGTGCAGACCATAAAGAAGACACTTCCTGCAGTCTTGTTGTGTGAGGCGCCTGAGCCACAGGAGTCATATTAAGGAACATTGCCTCCAGGTTTATTGTCCCTCTATACTGACAGTTCAGAGTTTATAGTGTTCAGCCTATAGTCTTCATACATGTTGTCTGCCTGACTGAAGCTTTATTCTAAGGATGGTTTATTAACTACTCTCTCTGCCTGGTTGTCTGTTGTCAGCAAAAACACTAAGACAGTTGAATATGTTTGTATTCTGATGTGGATTGAAAACAAGATATTAAGTTGTTTTTTTTCCCAAGCACACCCACACATTGCTCCTCACACAGCCAGCAGTCATAATCCACACCGCCACCGGTGGGCCTATCAGGTAATGTCAACACAGGTCATTTTGTGAACAGATAACCAGTGTTGGCATTTTTATTGTGAAGAGAAACTCACAACATCTTAAATAACTAATCTGTAATGTATCTGACTCACTGCTGAGCTTTATTTCAGAGTGGTGTGTGTGCCTACTTCCTGCTCTTACACCATCAGATCATCAGAGGGGCAGTTTGTCTGAGTTTATTTAGTGCTCTTGATTAGGGCCTCTGCATTGTGTTGACCTGTCTGGGCCACCGTAGTTCATGGGGCTCTACCAAGCAGCTGTTTCATACTATGACAATAAATCTGCAGGTTAAAGGGATAGTTCACCCAAAATTGAAATTTCACTCATTATCTACTCACCCTTATGTCGACTAAGGGCTGGGAGAAGTTTCAGAGTCCTCCGTGGCTTCTCTGAGTTACAGGGGGTCTCGGCGTAGCAGTGCATGTCAATATAACGGTTGCAAATGGATACCAACTGTCTTCGTAACAAAAAGACACACCAAAAAACATCCAAATACCTCCATGCTGCTCGTATGTAATGTCCGTCTTGTATTGAAGCCCCGAAATGCGAAATTGTCCCGAAAAAAATTAAATAAGTCTATATTTCAAGCTTGTTTTGTAGCGGAAGCTCCTCTTACGAAGACAATTGGTATCCATTTGCAACCGTTATATGGACATGCACTGCTATGCCGAGACCCCCTGTAACTCAGAGAAGCCACGGAGGACTCTGAAACTTCTCCCAGCCCTTATACATGAGGGTGAGTAGAGAAATTTCAATTTAGGGTGAACTATCCCTTTAAACCTTGCTGCTGGGACAAATATACCACCTACTGGCATAACTGAGGATATACCAGTAGATAACAAGTCAGTGAAGCTACTATGATTTTGTTAGAAGAAGCACCTACACATTTGGGGCTCCCATCCACATGACTGCAGCACCGAATGCTTCTGACTAAACACTGTGCATTGTTGTCTGTTTGGAAGCTCTTAGCTAAGAATGAGCATGACATAAACTCCCCCAGCTGCTCCCCACCGCCCCGTTTACACATAGCAAAAATGGTGATATTTCCATGTCTTTTCACCTTTCCTTTACACAAAAACAGAGCTTCAGGTCACCAAAAATGATTATATCTGAAAACGTCGGTCAAAATTGAGTTTTGGGAAAAACTCTGTTTTGACGTTTGCATGTAGACAGGAGGAAACAGAGTTTTAGGCTGCAGTATGAGACAAAAAAAATGCATCAGCGTCATTTGTGACCGGTACAGTAGTTTGTTTGGCTACTGTGACTGCTCGTGCCTTCTCGGAAGGAACAGGAAGTCTGTTAGCTGTTGTTGTTGTTCCTATTCACCCTGGCTCACACATAGGTGTATGTGTTTAATGTGTGCATTTCAGGTGTGTAGTAATACATGCAGATCTTTTCTGTTACGGAGCTAAAATGCTCATCTGGATGCAGATCTTTTTTGTTTTATTTATTTATTAATTTGAAAATGAAAAGGCGTGGACATAGCCTGAGCATCCGTGGATGATGAGATAATGCTTACAAAAAGTTAAGCTTGTTGGGTTGAATCATGTCTATATCAGATAAAATCTATTGTGTTTTTATAAAGTAAATCATTGTCAGATCACTATATGTGAGTTATTGAATATCCGAGCTAGCTGTGATGCTGTCTTTCCAGTCTTAACGTCAGCTGTTCGTCAATTCTACTCTGTTGTTAGGTCAATAAAGCAGACCAGAGATGGCAAAAGTACCCAGATTCTTTACTTGAGTAGAAGTAAAAGTACCTGTGTAAAAAACGACTTAAGTAAAAGTGAAAGTACTGATCCAAATATCTACTCAAGTAAAAGTAAAAAGTACAGGCTTTGAAATTTACTCAAAAGTATTATTAAAAGTAAAAAGTATTTCTATTACACGATTCACTGCAAAACAAATAACCACATGATAATTTATCTTGAATCCATTTCATCAATGTTATTGTTTGAACAAACATTGTTCACATAGCCTAAGTTTACCTGCCGGACACAAGATGTATCCTAATCTACTTCACTATGGTCAGTTGTAGGCATTTGTATTGTACACTTCAGGTTTACACATCACACTTATGAACATTACATTTTGGACCAGGATTGGCTCGTATACTATAATCAACTTTTTTAATATCACATCAGGCAACAATTGTTTCTCACTGTACAGGTGGTGTGAATGGCACACCTAGGGACTACATATGAAAATAACTACGCTTCATTAGGCTATCTGGTAAAAAAAAAATACCCCCCCCCCCCCCCCCCCGTGCGCTCAGTGGATTGAGACACTTTAGGAGGGTTATTATTTATGGTCCTCTTCCACTAGCGCGACTTGGCTCGACACGTCTCTATTCGTTTTTTGGGGGGGCTTTTCCACTAGTACTCAAGCGCGACGTCCAACACGAGAATCAAACCTGCTAATTTTAAAAACCCAGCGGCAGCAGCGGCCACTGATCTGTACTGAGACTGTTGTTGTTCTGTCACCTGAGTTCACTGACTGCTGTGTGAGTGAGTTTGGAGCTGATGAGAGGAGAGAAAAAAGAGAACGAGCCACCCCGGCGGCGTGATATGACGACCCCGACCCCCCTGAGGAGGAACTATGAAGACTCAGCTCAAGTCGAGCTGTAATTTTATTTTGCCGCGGAAACCCTGATAAAAAAAAGTAACGAGCCTTTTGGGGAAATGTAAGGGGTAGAAAGTACCGATATTTGCGTTAAAAATTTACTGAGTAAAAGTAAAAAGTTGTCCGAAAAATAAATACTTCTAAAAGTACAAAGTACCTGACAATTCTACGTAAGTACAGTAACGAAGTATTTGTACTTCGTTACTTGCTTTCACTGAAGCAGACAGATGCTAATGAGGACTAATCATACTGTTACCACACACCTGACCAGCTCTGATGAGTTCATTTACAGGGATAGTTCAACATTTTGGCAAATTGGTCCATTGCCATAATCCCTATAGCTTCAGGAGTACCTTTAATTGTCGGTGCAAGTGATTTTTAGAATGACAGCAGAGCGGCGAGCTGCTCAGAGCTACACTACGGAGGCTCAAGGAACTTCTCAGTTTCCCTCATTGAACTCATCAAATACACAATCCAACAACTCCAAAACGCTCATGGGCAAGTTGTGACCTGCACATTCACCACGCTATGAGATAATAACGAAACATTTTGGGGTAAATTCATGCAAAACCGCTGATGCGTGTTTCCATCGGGGGCAGTTTTTCGGCAGCAGTCTCTGCATTTGCCTCGAAAATGGCTCCGTCTCGTAACGTTGTGTTATTATCTCATAGCGTGGTGAATGTGCAGGTCACAACTTGTCCACCAGAGCGTTTTGGAGTTGTTGGGTTGTGTATTTGATGAGTTTGATGATGATGGGAAACGGAGAAATTCCATGAGCCTCCGTAGCGTAGCTCTGAGCAGCTCGCGGCTCTGCTCTGCCGTTCTAAAAATAGCTTGCACCGACAATTAAAAGTAATGAACCTACTCTTAAAGGGACAACGAGGAGTTTTGGAAAAGCGAAGTGTTTCCACTCTACATTTATGAGCCTCCGCACCGTGAAATTCTTTAACCGGCGCAAGACAGACTCATGTTTTCATTCATCAAGATTTAAAGTCAGAGGTTGGAAGACGATCACATACCGTCGTAGTTCCCACCATAAATGGCGATTTGGCGGCGTTATTCTCATGACTTGCCACGAAGGAAACGCTGGTCGGCTCGACCAGCATTTTCGCCACCACTAATAATAACAAAATAACGATAGAGACAAAACGATATACTGTATTTATCGGAAATGGGCCCATTAACAAGTGTGGGTAGCGTAGATTCATCCACATTAACGTGAGACTTTTTTATAACCGAATAGAAACTCCTCGTTGTCCATTTAAAACTACAGGGATTATGGCATATTGAACTATCCCTTTAAACACAGGACTTTTGCCACCCAAGTGAGGCAGCAGAGACACTACAGATGAGTCAAGGAGCATCCTCACATGACAACTATACAGTCAACTCAGCCTCAGCAGGCCACTCAAAGGATACGCTGCTATCCTCGGGTGTGAGAGGAGTGTTCATTTAAATTCATTCAAATGAATTGTGTGTTGATTTTTGGAGAGAGCGACGGCCCTACTTCACATCAGAGCTCCCATTTTCAAATCTTCCTGGTTATTAGAAAAGGAGGCGAGGAGGAAGAGATCGGAGAGAGGAAACACAGGAGACACACTGAAATGAGAACAGAGAGAGAGGGAGAGAGAGAGTGATGGAGGGATGAGAAAAAGAGAGAGATTTTCATCAGTGGCAGAGTGGCGCCTCATTTTTCCTCCCGACCTCACAATGACCTGACAATGGATGGAGAGAGAGAGAGATAATGGAAGAGGATGGATAGGTAGAGAGGGACACACTACGTAGACAGCGAGGGGACAGAGATATCGAACACACACACACACACACACACACACACACACACACACACACACACACACACACACACACACACACACACAGGTAGTTATTGTTAGTCATTTTTTTCTCCTCTAGTTTCCAACCTAATGAAGACACTTATTGGGGCGAGAACGTTGCAGAAATAAGGTGAGAGGAAGAGAGAGAGAGAGAGAGAGAGAGCTTGGGGGTGTGCAGTTCTTTCACAAGTTACCATGACAACACTCACACTCACATGTCACGTGTTAAGCCTCAGGGAGAGGGTAGCTCTGCGTTTTTGTCCAAGTTCGTACAGCGCATGTCTGAACTTTTCATCGATGAAAACGTGAATGTGGAATTTTCTCAGTGAAATTTCACTCTATTGTCATTTCTCTCTCTGTGTGTGTAAGGTTTACACAGTGCACTTGTTTGTGCAATACTGATTTCATCATTACACTGCAAAAAATCAAATATCTTACCAAGAATATTTGTCTTATTTTTAGTCAAAATATAATTTCTAGTCAAAACAAATCTCATTCTACTTAAAATACGACTCATCACATTTAAAAAGCAGCTTGTTTTTATACACTTTTTCCTTCTTTCAAGCATATTTTCACTTAAAATAATCTGTTAGTGGGGCAAGTTCTTCTTTCTTATTACAAACACAAAAAACTTGCTTTCACTGGCAGATTTTCTACTTATTTCAAGTGAAAATGTGTTTGAAACAAGTGAAAATGATCTAAAAACAAGTTAATTTTTAGGTGATGAGGCTTATTTTAAGTGGAAATGGATGAATTTTAACTAGAAATGAGACATTTTGACAAGAAATAAGACAAATATTCTTGGAAAGATTTTGAGTTTTTGCAGTGCAGTCTGCAGTTCAACTGTGTCTGCAATGTTGCCCTTAGTATGACGGCCCTAAAATGTCAACGCACTACAACTGAAAAACAAATATTCTTGGAAAGATTTTGAGTTTTTGCAGTGTAAATAGATATAACTGCCTGTCAATCTTCAGTTGAATGACCCAATGGCAAGGTTAACATTATTATTTGTTATAAAAGCACTGACCAGGTGGTCAGGTGTTTTACTGACTGTAACCTTGCAAACTGACTGAGTCCACCTCTGCCACCTGAGTAGCCTATAAGGTCACACAATTCAAACTACAAGTAAGGACAACTCCACAACTCTGTGGAGTTTTTTGTATTAAAGCAGAAGTAAGCGATCCGGTGGTTTTGGCTAACTTCCTGTCAGCAGATGGAGTTAGCAGTCCCCGCCCTCGTCCCTACGTCACCACATTCACGCGCATCCCTTGGCTGCACACAGAGAGGACCGCCCCTTTATGCCGTTCTCTCTCCTCATTGGATAAAGGTTGTAGGATACAAGGAAAGTTTTCTCCTGGGCTCAGAGCAGAGCAGAGTGACTGACCCGTGTTTCAGACCAAACACTCTATAGCAGAGATGGGGACTCGAGTTTGCGACTCGAACTCGAGTCGCACTTAAGTCGCACCCACAGAGACTTCAGACTTGACTTGGACTCGTGCCCAAAAGACTTCAGACTCGACTCGGACTCGTGTTTTGAGACTCGTGAACAATCTTTATTTTTTTTGGCTCGTGTCTCCCTCCTGACAGGACGAGCGACGACCTTTTTTTTCTTTTTCTTTTTTTTGTTTTGCCGTTAACACACCACTAGCGGAGCAGCGCCACATGGCCGGTAACGTTATTCAGATGGAGGTTAGATCTTCATATTGAACTCCTACAGAGTGCAGCCAAACACCAGTGTCTAAAGAGAAAGGAACAGCAGAGCTCCTCTGACAGCGCAGTCAGCTGCTGCGGGTGAGTGACAGGTGACTGTGAACTGGCTTTTTTTTTCTTTTTAATAGCGGCACCGTCCGTAGCCTACATGCACAACGCCCGTTTGTTGTCAGACCTTCCTTCACGGGGACTAGCTGCTGCATAACTGGCACATATCAGGCTACTGTAGGCTAAATCCTCCTGTTTATTTATGTTTTTGCTGCGAAATATGACTGAAGACTCGTATGGAAGTCTGGACGTGTCGACAGACACGCCCCCATGAGTTGACGGAGCTAATTAAAAAAATAATAACAACGATGCGGATCCAGAAAGGTTTTGCTGCACATAAAGATGTGAGCTATACCACCCAGATCTAATGACCTATAATTAACAGCCTAAATCATTTTCCATGTTGTTCATCTGGGTTTTCTGAATTCAACAAAGCAAAAAAAGAGGAAAGGCCAGTGCAGAGGGGCAGAGCAGCCTTGATTATTTCTTGACTCAGAATACAGTTTCCTTTAAAGGAAAGCTTTCATTGTGTGTTTTCTTCATATTGCATTGCAATATCCTGTTTAAAGTGATCACATAATAAACAACTAATCAATACGGTATAGATAAAGGAGTGATAATAACCTACAGTAAATGCTTTGAATCTCTTAGATATAGCTGTGCAGTATCTTTAGTAGACCGGATAGCAGCAGATGATAAAAGGGTCATTACAACCAGAAGAGACAGGAGACTTTTATTTTTTAGAGACTTGAGACTTGACTTGGACTCGTGACCAAAGACTTGAGACTTGATGAAGTCTCACCCCTCAAAGACTTGAGACTTGACTTGGACTTGCAAAAAAAGACTTGTGAACATCTCTGCTCTATAGAAGTGATTGCTGTCGGAAGATATAACTATTTAAGACTTATATTAACACAAACATTCCGCTTACTTCTGCTTTAAATTGTGATGAGGAATAGATTAGATTAGAGCAAGGGAATAAAGATGTTTCTCACCCAGGACTCATACTGGAGTTGGCCATCCAGCCAAACTGTAACAGTCACTGGTCAAGAAGTCTTGGTCAAGGAAGTGAGCTACAATAGAGCACAGTCAGTCTGACTCTGAGCTCACACAGTGACGGAGCCACAGCCCAGACAGAACATCTGTGGAGAGAGTCCACACACACTGATCCAGTCTGAGGATCTGTCAGAGAGAATGAGACAAACTGTTGAAAGTCCATGTTGTAAACTGTTTTCTTGTCATCTATTGTTATGATGCAGTGTATTTGCACCATAGCAGAGAAGCAGAACATAATGGATATGAATATTACATACGTACATTATGATTTTCTATCATGTGTGGTGTGTGTATATACTGTATTTATGTTTATGATGTGTAACAATGTGTCTGTATGTGGATAATATGTATGGTATATGTGTATGTGTTTGTATGTTACTATCTTTAGTCTTTCTTTTGCAATTCAATATATTTTGTGTCTTACAATTAACGTAATTTTTTAAATAGCATAGGCAAAATAAGCTTCGGCTTCAGCCTCCACCTTTTCGGTGTTATTTTCAGTTAGATACTTCAAGTACAGTACATGTTTACTCGTGTTTTGTTAAAGCAGAAGCAAGCGGAATGTTTGTGTTAATATAAGTCTTAAATAGTTGTATCTTCCGACAGCAATCACTTCTATAGAGTGTTTGGTCTGAAACACAGGTCTGTCAGTCACTCTGCTCTGCTCTGAGCCCAGGAGAAAACTTTCCTTGTATCCTACAACCTTTATCCAATGAGGAGAGAGAACGGCATAAAGGGGCAGTCCTCTCTGTGTGTGCAGCCAAGAGATGCGCGTGAATGTGGTGACGTAGGGACGAGGACGGGGACTGCTAACTCCATCTGCTGACAGGAAGTTAGCCAAAAGCTGCCAGAGCTGAAATGTACTAACTACTACTTTACAAATATACCTGTCTCATCTCACAGTGTCTGATAGCATAACTGCTTCAACAAAATATAACACTGAATATGCAGATTCTTTTTTTGACACTTGCACATGTAATTATTAAATTAATAAATAATATTCTAAAATAAATAATTGAAGAGGGTATCTTCTTGTGTTGCTATAATACAAATTTGAATCAATAAATTGTTGTATCATCCTGCCTAATCTTCAGTCGGTTCATTTTCTTTCTCCTCATGCTCCTCTTGTTTTTTTCTCTTCCACTCCCCTGTGCTTAATGTGAAAGCTTTGCTGATGTGATGCATCACAACCACAGATGCTTTATTATTTTCAGCTGTGAGATGTACAGTTTTGTAAATTTCTGAGTTGTTCTCTCCTCTGCACTTTTCCTCTTCTCCTCCGCTCTCTCCTTTCTCTCTCTCTCTCTCTCTCCTTTCTCTCTCTCTCTCTCTCTCTCTCTCTCTCTCTCTCTCTCTCTCTCTCTCCACGTCGTCTGGCTTTATTTCAGAGCCACAGCAACCAGAAGGTGCTCATTTGGTATATCTGCACACAAACTCACACTCACATACACAAACGCCTTAATGCATGGCAGCATGCTGTGCTGCTCGCCCCCCGGGTGTGTCTGCGCATGCATGTGTGTGTGTGTGTATGTGTGTGTGTGTGTGTGTATGTGTGATGGAGTATAGGGAGAGAGTCGTTGCCCTGCTGTTGAACCCTCTACGTTTCTGTCCTCCTCTTCCATCTCTCTCTCATGTCTGACGTCTGCAGCTCGGTGATCACAGCGCTCAAACCCTCTCTGCACGGCCTCGTTTTCCAAAAACTAAAAAAAAAAAAGAATTTATAGAACAAAATGTAAAGATAAGCTCACTTCTTACTTTCTATCTCACTCTACAACAATGCACCGCCGTCCTTTCTTTCTTTTTTACATTTGGCAATGTTAATATACACAACCACTTCTGGGGCGGAGCATCATAAAACACGCAAACAAGCCCATCTACTGCCCTTGGAGCTTCTCTCATGCAATCTGCTCCTGAGAGATGGTGATCAGCTCGTTGTTGGGCACCTGATCCGGCCGACACAATGAGCCAAGTCTGTGCAGAGCAGGGGGCACAGTACTCCACATGTTAATCCCGTCATATAAATGGATGTTCCCGGGCATCCAGGTGATCACTGTTATCAGTTACTGCTGATGCACTGTACATAAATAGTCTCAGAGGGGAGATATTTAGAACAGGAAGAGGCAGTGCTCGCCAGTGCTAATACACCTTTGTCTTGCAGGTGTAATGGACTGTGTTCTTAGTTGAGTGTGGCAGCTAGCGAGTGGAAATGGCTGAGGTTGATGTGATTGTTGTTATTAGTTTAGCAACTATTTGGTCACTAATAACCAAAGAATAGAAATGCTAAGAATAGAGCAACTCAAAGTTAATATATATATATATTTTTTAAATCTTTAATTCAAGAACTTTTACCTTTTACAAATGAATCCGTTGCTTTCCACAGGTTTTAAGGCTCCATTAACTGGCCCATTGGGAACAGTAAAACACTGTTGTGCTGCTGCTGTGAACACAGAAGCATTAAAGTCCGGGTCACCTTCTAAACTTGATAAGGCTAATGCATTAGCAAAGACATCCAGCATCATTTAGGTCAACAACACACTGTAGACTCTTCTTTGGGCTAGACTCCTCTATGGGTGGGTTCATTATGGTTGTGATGCTGATGAGAGCAGATAAAGAAGAGAAAGAAATAAAGAGACAGTGCAATTAAGAGGAATAGGAAACACTAGATTTCTGAGATGTTTGGATCAGTTAAAAAGTAGCATGTGGGGTTTTAGCTAAATGCTACCGGCTTTGTTTCAGTGTTGGATGAACATGCAGTCTGCAGTTCAACTGTGTCTGCAATGTTGCCATTAGTACGACGCACTACAACCGCAGAAAAAGCATGCAAAGACACAAACACCCTGCAAATTCAGAAAACATCTTCATTATGCATGCTGCAAAATAAATAAATAACTCGGAGGTCACACGCGTGTGTTATAGAGGTACCATGAAGGATTAATCATCCTCTCCTCTCTGTCCTTCTTTCACTTCTCTCTCTCTCTGATGAAGCCGATGTCATCCAGTGCTTTTAAATTCCAAAGTCACAACAATGGGCATTGGGCAACGAAGTCCCATGTGCATCTTTGTTTTTTGTCCCCAGGAAACACTTCTGTTGTGTTGTGTTGTGTAAATTTGCAGCACATTATGTTGTTTAAATTTGCCACATGTCTGTGTATTTCCATGTGGGTTGGAGCAGATGCAGCTCTCTGAGCAACCGTACTGTTATAAGTCTGACACCTTTCAGATGTATGAAAGTCGCTACACTGCAAAAACTCAAAATCTTTCCAAGAATATTTGTCTTATTTCTTGTCAAAATGTCTCATTTCTAGTTAAAACTCATCC
The DNA here is from genome assembly GCF_045865225.1 of Trachurus japonicus. NCBI lineage: Eukaryota > Metazoa > Chordata > Actinopteri > Carangiformes > Carangidae > Trachurus > Trachurus japonicus. The sequence goes on along the minus strand of NC_140914.1, from coordinate 31,828,459 downwards.
CTTTCCACATAAAATAAGACTCATCACCTAAAAATTAACTTGTTTTTAGATCATTTTCACTTGTTTCAAACACATTTTCACTTGAAATAAGTAGAAATGTCTGCCAGTGAAAGCAAGTTTTTTGTGTTTGTAATAAGAAAGAAAAACTTGCCCCACTAACAGATTATTTTAAGTGAAAATATGCTTGAAAGAAGGAGTTAGTTAGTTATTAAATTTAATGAGATTTGTTTTGACTAGAAATTACATTTTGACAAAAAATAAGACAAATATATTCTTGGTAAGATATTAGATTTTTTGCAGTGTACATGCAAAAACCCCCCCTGTCCTTTCTTTCTTTGGTGAACGCTTCATGGTACAATGAAATGATGGAATATTTTATAAAAGACCAAATAAAAATAACCGAATTCAAGCCAACAGTAAACAGATAAAACATAAGCTACTTAAGAAATATACAACATCAGTGAAGCTCATTAGATGAATATTGGGCAGTTACAGTTAAACTGTGTGGATCAGATATGAACTGTGGCTCTCTGCGCTCTGACCTGGATTTGAACCCAGACTGAACCTCTGCTGACCCTCCAAACAGGACACAATGGGCTTCAGGCATCAGTTAGTCAGCACATAGTCTAGATGCTTTTGTTGCTGTTTGTGATCTTTAATTGTCCTGAACTCTAATATAAGTCTGACAGTGTATGGATACATAACTCTCATTTGTAATCCCTCTCTAAAACACAAAAAAACTAAAATAACTGGAGGTGCATTGTCTCGGAGCCTAGTGGGTGATTGGCTTGACTATTTAGATACTCAATATTTCACCTCAGTGAGAGACACAAACTCAAATAAAAAATCTGCATATTTCCAAAACCTCGGTCATGAGCTTTGAGTTGGAACTCAAAATAATCTTTAGTTGCCATGCCTGCACTGTAACCATCCCCCATGATGCAAAGGAGAACAGAGACCAGAGATTGCATCTTTAGGCCTCTTGAATTTGTGAAATTATTATTTTTTATACATGTCTGAAAGGGTTTTACACAATCTTCATTCAGAAATTATATCTGCACAAGTCCCACATAGCAGAGCAAACTATCAAGAACTCTTCTGACACTGTGTTTCAACCTGCCAAAAGCAGCTCACAGATAATCTCTGGTTCATTGTATCAAAATACAGTTATAAATACTTTGTAGAATTATCACACCATTTAATTTTTTTGACAAATTATTTTTTGATTTTAGGTGATATTTTAACAGGAACTCTTTGGCCTATTTCACATCAATAGACCAGAGACAAAAGTCAACTACACTGACTTATATCTTTACACATTTATGGCACATCAACTCTACCAAACACTGACTATTGATTAATAAAAATCAGCATTTAACAGTAGTAAAGTTGTTATGATGATGTTTGATATAAGGTGGGGTGGAATTCTCTGGAAGAAGGACTTGAGTAAATCGGTAAGTAAAGAATAGGACTGAGATTAGTGAAGTGAAAAGAGGCCAGCTGTGTCCACCTGATTAACTTTCCTAGTTAATCTCCTTCATTCACTCTGTTCACTGTGCATCACTAAGAAATCAATATTTAAAGTGTTGTGTTGCTTAATCCACATGGTTTGGAGCCCAAAACCAAAAAGACGGACTGAGTGTAATGTGGTGTGTATTCCAGTCCTGAGAGCAGGTTTGTCAAGGTAATTTGGTATTTTATGAAAGAGTGTTTCATTATCATTCATAATATATTCCAATTTACATAACTTATAGTCATTTGGTAACATAACAATATTGATAAGCAATGTGAATCTAATCTAATCTAATCTAATTGAATCATCTAATCTAATCTAATCTAACCTAATTCTATAATATTGACAAGGAGCACATCAAAACAAGCTGATGTTCATTTAGAGTCGGTTCATCAAAGTGTCAGGTTTATTGTGCTTGATTAAGTGTAGAAAGCAGCTGAATCATTGTAGGGACTCTGGTCTGAACCAGCCCACTGACCCCGGTCTGAACCTGTGGCTGTGTGAGAGCCGACCCCGGGCTGAACCCAGCCGGGGTCAGAGGTCAGGGTTGAAGGCCAGGTCTCTGTGCCTGAAGCAGAGGTGCAGTGGAACAGGCCGGGTCACTGTCCTGTAGAAGGACCCGGTGTGTATGAGGGCAGAGCCACCTCCTGGACAGACCCCATCACTGCCACCATGTCAGCTGAGTCCAGCTCGGTCCAGTCTGACTTTTTCCAGTCTGATGAAACAAGATTCTTTTCTAATTTCTTGAAAATGTTTTGAATGCAAGATCTAAATCTTCAACCTTGTATATTTATGTCACAAATATGTTCAATTTAATGTAAAAATCACCACTATTATTTCCATTATAACAAGCAGTCCATGAATCTGTCCCTGGCCTCTCTCCCTCCGTCAAACCGGTTACTGAGGCAGACGGCCACCCAGTTCTGTCAGAGGCTCATTCCTGTTTAAAGGGGCCTTGTCGTCCAGTTTGCCTATAGGAACTGTTGGATTTCCAATACCTTGAGATATTGTGCGTCATAATTTGGACCTACATAAAAAGATGAATTAAACTGATTTTAAAACTGCTGGTAAGTAAATACAGTTTTCTCTCAAATGAAAACTAAATTATTTTGAATTTCGAAATACTAGTGCCATTAAACTGTGTGTAAATACAATGCTTGACCTAATGAAACCCTATAATAGAACTATAGCATTCTGTAAAAACTGAGCGAGAGAAGTATAAAGAAAATAAAAAAAATGTATACCAATTGTAAAATGTTGTAAAAAAAAAAAAAAAAAAAAAGATAGGTCCATATGAATATTATAATGTAACAGCTCAGAAATATTTTAAGTATGGCCGCTCCAATCCCATAAACATGCTGAAAAACCTATTCCAGCTTTTATTTGAGACTGATTAGATCATGGTCCACTGCTCTTCTTACTGGTCTTCTGGAGCAACCAATTTAAAGTCTTTAATTTATACAGAACTGTGCTGCAAAAGTTGTAACCAGAATTAGGAGAAGAGAGCATCTACCTACTTCCAGTATCTTTTAATCAATTTCACAAACTCTCAGATCCTCCGCACTGCCAGCCTTTTAAATACACACCATGCACGCAAGCTTTTTGTTCTTTCTATTAAATATGCTCCAAAATTACAGATCTGTGATTAACAATATTAATAATTCTTGCATATTTTAATATTCTTTCTGGGTTCTTTCTTTATTTTCATTGACATATTTATTTATATATGTATTGATATATTTATTTCACAGTGGTCCATGTTAATTCAGTTTTTATTTTTATTGATAATTTGACCTAAAAAGATGAATAATTGTATTATATTATTAAATAAAAATAGACTTCAAGTACTGCTCAAAGGAGCAATACTTTGTATTCACAGGGGAAAGCCACCAATAGAACAATTTTTTATTATATCATCATTTAATTATTCAGATTGATGCATTGCAGAGCATTAGGCTTAGACTCAGACCATTATTATTAATGTTGATAATAATATTAATAATAATAATAAGGGGTTACCCCTTGTTTTTTTAATGTTTCTATATACTACTGTACAGCCTATATATCCCAAAAAATAGATTTAAGCACAGTAACATGTAATGTAATTATACTGACCTATTATTAATTTTCTACAATTTCTCAATTTCCCTAAGGTTATTTAAATGTTCTTACAGACAAATAAATTATTTCTATTTTTTGTCATTTCGGAGATTATATTTTGAATCATTTGGATTGGGCATAAAGTGTTTGGTTGTGATATCATATCATAAAATCTCATAATTTCGAGATTTTGACACACACAGAAAAAAAGATAAAATTATGAGATTTTTCAGATGATATATAAAACCTATGATATAATTATGATGACAGATTAATACATTTGAATATTTGTTGTATAAAAAATGATATAAAAATGTTCACACTTCATCACTATGATGGCTGCAGGCTTAATATTTCATGTGTATAATGTATATAATGTGTGTGTAAGTGTGTTTGCATTTCCAGTATTATGTCTAATATTGCATGTGTGTGGACAGTCTGCATTTGACCGTTCACTGACCTTGTTGAAGATTTGCCTCCGTTACCGTGGTAATGTAGTGAACCCAGACTGACCTTTGCACTGGTCACTGTGGCTATTGTAGCCTATGTGTGTGTGTGTGTGTCTGTGTGTGGTGTGTGTAGATGGGTGAACCTGGCAAGGTTCAAACGATGAGGAGAGAGACGAGAGTCAGAGACAAAGAGAAATCATTACTTTCAAATATCAAATATCCCTCGCTTACTATTCTGATGTGTCTGTAGTTGTGGTTTCACCAGTTGTGTTTGAGAAAATCTACACAACCTGGAGTCTCAGCAACATACGGTCATTTCTGAATTTCACTATGAGGCTTTGTCGTACAGACACAGGATCAACCTCCTCATCTCAGCACAAAACAAACCATCAACCTAAAAAAACAACCAACAAAAGCACTTTTTTTTCATTTCCTTTTAGTCAACTGGAGTCACTTGTTTTTTTCCACCAGCTTTGCATACAGATGTGAAGCATGGAGAAACAGCTGGCCTGGCCCAGCCTGAGGTTAAACAACACTAATGTTGTTAAGTGAAACCAAGAGCCTAAAAAGCCAAGCTGCATTCAGTCACCTACTGTACACTTGTCAGCCAAAGAAAGTTTAAATCTAGTGACAAATGTGTTATAAAAATAGAGAGGAAAGCTGGTCTGCAATTAGACAAGATTGTCAATGTAATAAAAAAAGATGGAGCATGTGTAGTAAGCTTTAGATTAGCACTTGTTTATAAAACCACAGCTATAATAAGTATAATATAATATATAATAAGTATCATAGACCTTTTAACATGTTGGGAATTTAAACTTTTGTTCTGTTGTTTGTGTTTAGTGACATATTATTTGTTGAGCAGCATTTATGATTCATCTGTTTTCTTTAATTTTAAACAAAACAAATATTGAACTTAAAGTCATTGGCCATATACAATTTGTACCCTTTAATAAATGGGTATCTTGTCAAAAAAACATATGGTTTAAAATACAATCCCAAACATTTCACTTACTTTTATTTATTTATGTTTTATTTAACCAGGAAGTCACTGAGATCGGAAATCTCTTTTGCAAGGGAGACCATGGTAGCAGCCATATAAAATCACAGATGACAATTACTGATTCATTATTTAAAACATTGAAATAAAATGAGTAAAAACATACTCAGGGTAATGTTAAAAAATATTTTTTATATTTATATAACATGTTACTGTGTTTTGGTGACACAATATTCCTAAAATGTCTAAAAGACTACTTAATAGAGATATGTGGCTATAGGATATTGTACAACTGATTCAGAAACAACAATTTGGGGGATCTTTGTGTCAGTCTGATGGAGTTTGGCTCTCAGACAAGACAATTATATTTAAAGAGGTGAAAAAAAGCACTTATCCATGTGAACAAATAAACAAGAGAGAAAGGGGAAGTGAGAAGTGTGGGCAGTGAAGGAGAGGAGGGGGTCACACAGCAAGAATGAGACCAATGAGAAGTCAGCAGGTCAGAGGTCAGGTATGTGTGTGTGTGTGTGTGTGTGTGTGTGTGTGTGTGTGTGGTGCCTGGAGGAGCGCTGCGATCCAACACCGTGACCTCTGGACTTGATTGTTGCTGCTGTGTGATCATGGTGCAGTATGTTTCCCTCCACCAGGTGGCATCAGGGAGCAGCACAGTCAGTAGCTCTGTGAAGGGGTTTCTAAGAACTGAATCCACCCTGCAGGCCTCTCTCATCCAGCCCAAAGCCCACATCACACACGCTGCAACACTGTTTATTTATTTGTTGTGTTGTGGTGGTGCTACATTTGTCATATCACAGCAGAAAAGCACCGGGGCTAATAAAATGAATCATGGCTAATAAAATGAATCACTTGTTACTGTAGGCCATGGCTCATAAAGCACGTTTTCATGTATTTTTTAAAAATCATTTAAAAAAAATTATTTGTGCATTAAAAAATGTGGATGCTAGAAATAGAAAAAGAAAAATCACAACAAAAGTTCAGCTGAGATTGAAGAGTTGGTCGGTATGTATGTGATTTCAAAACATACTTAAGTATCACGTGACCTCTCTCAAATAAATGTATGAAAAAACAGAAATGTTTTCCACATGGAGATCTGACTATTACATCCACATTATCTTGTTGTTTTCTTCTCTTGCAGGGTTAGTGCTCGTCCTCAGCTCTTTATATCCACATAGCAGTGGTGGACGGAAACTATGGAAACAATTTTGGATGGGACTTTAGTAGCTACACACACACACACACACACACTCACACACACACACACACACACTCACACACACACACACACAATGCCTTGCCCAGCTTGTTAGAGAAGTCTATGCTGCCACTATTGTTGCAGTTGGTGTGCGTCCAGTTTGCTGTCAGACTGCTGCTTTTAAATGCTTCAGTCAGATATGAACAGACAAACTTCCTGGTTTCTCTCAATGGAAAAACAAATATTGTTGTTTTGATTTGATGAAATTAAGACAAAATTCAATTTACACGCAAACAAGTTGTCCATGACTCATTTTGTGGTGCGTCGGTTTGGACAAAACGATAGGTGTGTGTCTGCCTGCTGCACTGCAACTCTATGAACAACCCTGAAGGAAAAACTGTATGGTACATAATTTATGAATATGATGTTTCACAACATATAGCCACCTTCCAACACTCCGGTTTAGGAGGCACAACTACTCTGTTTCACTTTGGCAGCAGTGACACATTAACATAGGGACTATAGCTGCAGCTAACGTGTCATCTCCAGTTCGCTGCATGTAAAGTGGAGCGGTTTCACAGGAGCGAGGTCGGATTACGTCAGATTATCATGTATAATATTTCCAACACTCACTTACCTTGTTATTCCCGATGGAGGAAAATAAGGGTTTCTTTTCCTCGTCCTCGTTTCTCTCCAGGATCTACAGCGAAGGCCGGTTACTGTGGTTACAACTTCACAGGAGGGATATTCTACAACTGAAGCAAATTTATTTTTCTACTACAACGTTACCAAAGCTCTTAGACACAAACTATACAATGATAATAAATAAACACAAACTATTTTCTAGAATAATATAATCTCAAACCTCATACCAGCTGAGAGAGAGAAGTTTATATGCTGCAACTCTTCATCTTAATCTTATGTAAAGCTGAAAAGTTGTGTGATGCACGTTTTAATATTATTTAATATCAATAGCCCATAACTGTAACTGTTTTGGAAGAATTACTAATAATGTGTTATGTTAGGTTGGCTGCTCATTGTGACACCTAATAGATATTGATATAAATATTATTATATCAAATTCCTGATATTTCACATTGCTATTATTATGAACAGATCAGCAATACAATTGGTCGGGGGGACCATACACTATGGTCAGATGGTTTTAACATCGTTGGAGCAGCAGGAGCAACGGTGGTCATGGTGACATGCTGCTGTGGACAGGAGGAAAACATTTAGCTACCTAGAAATATGACAACCTAAAAAAAAACTCATATCAGGTTTGACTGTACTCCACATGTTACAGTTTTATCTTGGGTCAAACTGACTTTTTCTTTGTTTTTCTCAACAGCTGAACTTTTCACACACACATCATGCACCAAAGAAATCTCGTTATAACTGTTTTAAACAAACATTTTGTGCATGTTAATAATGTTGTTTCTCACTTTCCTCTAAAACTGATTTTGGTTATTACCCCTGATAACTGTCAAAGGTAACACTCTTACCCAGGGCCGTTGCTAGGAATTCTGGGCCCCCTGAAAGAATACTAAAGTGGGCCCCTGACTTTTCCACTTTTTTTCTTTGACTACGTATGTATTATCATTTATTATTTAGCCTACTTTGTTTTGATGCTAATGAGTATTAGTCAGGGTCTTATGCAGAATAAATCAGTCATACAAAGATCAGACTACTGGGGTTTTTGTGGGCCCTACTGGGCCCCTAGAATTATCATCACCTTTCTATACAACGGCCCTGCTCTTACCTTTGGTTTGTTTTATGACAGCTGTCAATCAACTGGTGGTGTGGACTCAATCAATGGTTCTTAAACTCCGGGTGTTTTCCAACCTGCACAGTTATACCAAATCCTGTTTCTTTTTTTTTAAGTATATTTTTTGATAGTGTAGTAGTAGAGAGACAGGAAATGGGGAGGCAGAGACAGGGGAATGATGACATGCAGCAAATGGCCACCCGAGTCGGGATTCGATATGGGGCCGGCAGCAGTGAGGACTAGAGCCTCACCGCTCTACCAACTGAGCTAAACGACACCCTCAAATCCTGGTTTCTTTTCTTCCTCGGTATGATTGGTCCACTTGGGCAGGAATCAGCAGTGCCACTCTAGTGTGGACCAAAACAACAACACTGAGACTCGTGTTTCTGGTGTGAAGAGTTACGAACTTGATCTAAGCCCAAAATCTGTTGAAATACCAAGTTTGATCCAGATGGTTTCTGCAACCTTCTCCCTGATCTGTGTGTATTTCTGCTCATTATTTGAGGTGTAAACTTGAGCTCCTATCGTAGCAGCTGTGACTCATATTGTTATATTTGTGTTACACTTGATTTTTAGGGTTTATAACATGAGGTCTATTGGTGGTGTTAAATGATGATGCTCTATTTCAATATTGTAATATCATTCTTCTTTCACGGACACATCAGGTTCAACATAGATTGGATTTTAATGTGAGTCCATGTGGTAGACCATAATGATGCAGGAGGACAGTTGTTCATGTTGCTTTCATTGCTGTGACTCACCAGCCACAAAATAGCAACACCTATGGTGAAATGGGCTGTCTGTTGTTATGGAAACAAGGTGTATGATTGACTTTGGTGAAAGAAAAAATGAAAAAATGAAAAAAAAAAAATGGAAAAGATGTGTGAACACAGTCTCAACACATTCTTGTCTCCTCTGTCACACAGAAAACGTGATATAGTGTAAGTTTAGAGGAAGACGAGGGAAAGGAAAGAAGGAGGGAAGGAGGGAGGGAGGGAGGGAGAGGCAGATATGGGAAAGGACTGGGAGAAAGGCAGTGATGAGAGGAAGAGGGAGGGGGAGCTGAAAGAGTAATGATGGAGAAGATGGAGGGATGGAGAGAGAGAGAGAGAGAGAGAGAGAGGAAGAGGGAGGTGTAAGGAAAGCAGATGAATGATGCTATTGGACAGTATTTCATGTCCGACTGTGCTGCCTGCCACAGAGCTCGCAGCAGGGTGTGTGTGTGTGTGTGTGTAAATGGTAAGTGGGGTGTGTGTGTGTGTGTGTGTGTGTGTGTGTGTGTGTGTGCATTTGCTCATTCACATGGTTGTCTTTGTGTTTCATATGGAAAACGCTGCATGTGTGTGGATATGTGAGAGGGAGCACATGTCGTCCTTGGGTTACAAAACCAAAAAACTGTGTGTGTGTGTGTGTGTGTGTGTGTGTGTGTGTGTGTGTGTGCATGTGCCCACTGTGAGATTAATTCAGCTCAATTAATTGGGTTGAGATTAAAAATGAGATGAGGACACAGCTGAGCTCATCCCTCCTTCTTTTTCCTGATTATCTCTTTCTATCCCTTCCTTCGTTCCGTCCCTCCTTCCTCCCTCCTTCCTTTCCTCACTCCTTCTTGTGCTCATTTTCTCCTGAAGGCAAAGGCACGTTTATTTGTAACAAGACAACTCAAGGTGCTTTACATATTAGCAAAATGAGAACATAAAAGCAAACATTATTTAAAAACAGATATAAAAAAGAAGTAAAACAGAAAGGGAGATGGAACAACTAGCTCATTTGAATCTATCGAATCTGCCCTTTGATTTCCAATGGTTCCCAGGCATTTTGCACAAAACATCACACATCTGGAACAATATGGTTACACACGCACATAGATGGCTGGCGTGCTTTAAAAAAAAAAAAAAAAGAGCAGCCTTCACAGGACGACATGCAGAGAGAGGCGTGAAGTGAAGACTAATAGATTTGTGTGTGTGTTAATGTGAGCGGAGAGATGAAAATGTTTAGCAATGACCTTTTCAGAGAGAGGAGATGGACCGGTTTAACCCCGCCGGATCAGCTGAGTGTGCGTGACTGCGCGTGTGTGTATTAACAACGCTTGCTGTTTGAGGTGTCATGGTGTTACTGGTATTAACGGGAATAATTGAGTTGCTCAACAGACCGAGGACCAATCAACGCGCTGTGTGTCACCCTGCGGAGAGAGAGAGAGAGAGAGAAAACCCTCCAGACACACACACAAAAACATACACACACACACAGACTTGTTTCACTATCCCTATGGGGGTCGTTCATTGACATAATGCATTCCTTTTTCCCTAACCTTAGCTATCCCACCTAAATGCCCGACCATGAGCCTGAAAACAATTCCCCGCCAGGATCAGAACACACAAACACGCTGATTTAACAGGCTACTTTTGGAGACGTTATGAAGTATTCATATCCTGGAGACTAACCCAACCAAAACCATAATCACTACTTAACCTTAAAGGTCTCATCATCTACTCTAAACCTCTCTGTGTTTCATTTGCAGTGTTGATCCCTAAGAAGATATATTTGTGGTTTCCGAAACAAAAACCATCTCGGTGTAGTTTTACATCTCTCTCAGGCTTTTTCTCTGGCGCTCCAGTAACAACCGGTCCATTTCAGCCAATCAGAAGAGAGGAGGCACCGAGTCTCTCTTGGAATTGCTTTGACTATTTTTTTAGTGATTGAAAAATGATTCTGCAGATTTCACAAGCAGGAAGACAAAATCCTGCAAGCCTTGCTGCTCCAGGTGGGCGGTGCTTGGAGCACCAGACAGTGACTTCTTTGTCATGACATCATGAAGTTACAGAGATCCTGACGGCTTGTTTTACAGCCTATTTCCTAAGGTTATGGGAACTTGCTCTGCCCCCTCCTGGTGACTGCAATGAATGTATGAGCAAAACACAAAAATGTTATTTAAGCAAAAGATATTCAGCATAGGTGCTTTATCAGCAAATTTGCAATATTAATATCACCATGCTCATAATAAAATGTTAACATATTGATAACTTGCACTAATGTCCATCTTCATTTCTTGGATTTGAAATCAAATGTAATGTATTGCTGTGTATGTAATGTTTTAAATCATATTAAACACACTACTGTGTTAATTTATAAAACAAAACAGTAGAAAAATGTAAATTTTGCCCTGATGACGGGACAATATAAAACATTTTCAGGGATTGTCATAGTTAAACCATTCAGCCATTCATCCTAAGGGGGACATAAAGGTTAAATGAAATTTCATGGCAACCCATCCACTACGTGTTGAAACATTTCACTCAAAATGACAGGTGTGAACATCACAGTGGCAATACAGGAAGTTAGTAGGATTTACTGTCTGGATGCCATGTACAAAGTTTTCTGGAAATCAGTTATGTACACTGAGATATCTCCATCTGCAGCAAAGTGGTGAGGCTACCTACAGACATGCACAACAATGACATGTGAGAAAAACATAAAAGTATTATTAAACGGGCAGCTAAGTGTAGATCAGTGCTGTGAAGTTGCTGTTTTCAGAGGTCTATATATTGATGCTAGCATTAGCTATTGTTAGTAAGATAATTTACACTGTCTGACTGGCGAAGTTAAGGAATATCATTCATTATTCTAATGTCATAGTAATTACATGAAAGTTTAATCTGAAATTGAATCCTGTCAGACTGGTAGCAACACTTTATGCAACAGACATTTCCTTTACTTTGAAAATCCCATGAGCTGTTACAACCTCTGGTCAGACAATTGGCTGATGCTGCTAAAGGGTAAAATTCAGAGTTTAGCAACAAATGTTGTGTATACTGCATTGTGTAGTAGTGTAGAGTATATTTTATTATTTATGAAAATTAACTTTTGACTGAAATCTTCCTTTCAATAAAAATCATTATTGCATTTCTTTCTTTTCCATTTCATATTTTGATAATGTTCAAGCTAAACTAGTGTAAAATAATAAAAACAGTCCAGGGTCTAGATCTGATAATACAGTATTTGGGGAGAAAACATGCTACTGTTGGTGAATCTGGGGTCGAAGTTCAGTTTAATTATTAGAATTTCAGTGTTGTTCTTGCTCCATAAATGTTTGTCTGTTTGGATGAGGTCAGAGATCAGACGGAGGGAAAGAGAGGAAGACGAGGGGGAGGAGGAGGAGGGATCCCTGCGGAGGAGGACAGGATGGATGGATGGCTGGATCACACGCCACGGAGAGGAGGGAGTGTGGGAGAAAAAATGGAAGAAGGTGAAGGAATGCAAGACGGTGACAAGAAATGAATGGAAGGCTGTGTGTGTATGTGTGTGTGGCAACATCCTCTACAAGTTTACGGCTCAGGAACTGGACCGTGCCCTCGACCACACCCGTATACACACACGCACACTTTGGCATAAAAGGCTGACAGAATACAGTATTTTTATAGGCCTAGTTAGTAATTGTCTGTGTGTCTTTGTTCCAAGTGGGTTATGCATCCCCAAGTATTTTCTTAAATGTCTCTATGCAATATAAAACCAGTAAAACCCCAAATGTGCAGCTCCATTTACAATGTAATGCATTCGTAGAACAATTAGCAGGTGAGAATGTTCATAGGGTAGTTTATGTGTCTGTGTGGAAACTCCTGTAGCCTACTACACAGAAAAGGAAATTTATGGTTTTATATATTTGTAGACCTACTTATATAATTATAAATAATACAATGGGCCTAACTCATTCTCCTGTTCTTGTTGTTTCCATGTTTCCCACACTCTGTGTCATAAACTATAAACTGTTTTCTTGTCTGTAACAACATCTCTGTCCCGTCTGTCCGTCCTGGGTGAGGGATCCCTCCTCTGTTGCTCACCCTGAGGTTTCTCCAATCTTTCCCTGTTAAAAGGGTTTTCCATGGAGTTTTTCCTCAGTGGATGTGAGGGTCTAAGGACAGAGGATGTTGTTGTGATGCCATGTAAAGCCCTTTGAGACAAACTGGTGGTAAAAACGGGCTATACAAATAAAATTGCCTTGCCTTGCATTGCTTTCTTATTTTTCTCTGCATGCTAACATGGATGTGGAAAGAATAGGCTACCCCTGCAGCACAAGTCTATGGCATAATCTACAGATGCTAGCACATCTATGAGGTAAATTATAGCAAAGTGGTGAATTGAGCTAATGCTATGTCAGCATGCTAACATGCTTTCAGTGGAAATAGCCATAGCCTACTCAAATGCTGGGGTTTGGCAGGTGTCACTTTGTAGCTTTCTTAATTAGCACTAATTAGCAAAGAGTTAACTTGAGACAAATGGAAATGTGAATAGGTGATTCATCAAGTGGAAGAATATAAGAGTTATTTAGATGACACATTACAGACAGAAGTGGCAGTGTTGATACTTGATCTTGTGCCATGTTTTTACATTACAGCCAAAAACTGATGGCAACATCAGTGTTTGTGGATACCATGAACATGATAGAAATGATACAAATCACATTACTGTTATCATTTTGGATGCTAATGTCAGCTGTTCCAAGATGGCCGCTGCTACATCACCTGAAGTCTGTCATTTTCTCATGACACGTTGATATTCACTCTCGGTGTCACACTTCCAGTTTCACCAGACAGAATGATAATGTGATACGTTAAACGACACCCAAAGGAGGCTGTGTCTTTTATTTTATGTGAATGAAAAGAGAATAAAAGAGAGAGAGAGAGAAAAAAAGGGAGCGAGAGGGAAAAGCTGGAAGACAGATCAAATAGAGTGAGAAAGTATGCAGCGGAGACAGATCGATGTGTACGCTAGCTCGCCCCACGCTGCGTCGACTCACTGGTGTGTGATTGTATGATTCTCACAGTGCGAAAAATGTCCCCGGCGTCTGAGCAGGGGGAGAATTATCATCATGAACGTGACCTTCCTGACACCTCAACTCTGACCTCTGCCGTGACCCCTGAGAGGAACCGGGGGCTTCAGAGGATATGCCTGTTTCTCAGAGAGACAGTTACAACACAGCGGGAGCTAAGAATACTCGCTGACACACACGCAAAAACACACAAAGAAAATATCGTGAAGTAGCTTTGCAAGCACAAATACACATACACAGGCTATACATAACGTATATACACAAGTTAAACGACACACCGCACACCCTGGGAACTGCTGGTAGAACATGAGGTATGTTGAACTCATTTCCCTTAGCTGTCTTACTATGTTTGTGTGTGTGTGTGTGTGTGTGTGCGTGCATGTGTGTTTTCACCACCTTGTGACATTAAATACTCTCAGAATAACACTGAACAAATGTATGGTTGTGTTTTTTTCTTCTTTTTTTTAAGGACTGTTTTAAACGAGCTATTTGTAAGTTTTGCTATTGCTGCAGCAAACGTTAGCATTAACTGCTGTTTAGTCTGCAACAAACGTCACACATTCTGTATTCTATTTCCATCCTTTCTTTTCTTTTACTGAAATTAGCATGCTAACCAGCTGCTCCTGGCTCAGTTGTGTTGTTTCATCACTTCATGCGTAGCGCTGCTCTGATAACGTATTATATCTGTGTCTTCATGTTTGCATTTGCTTGGCAAGGACTGAGAAGATGGCAACGTTGGAACAACCACTGAGCCAAGCTGCTTGGTTGACATTACTGTATAGAGGCTACGTCCATTTGCCCTTACAGTCTATCGTAAAAGCACTCAGACTTAAAGGGGACATATAGTGGAAATATCACTTTTTGACGACCCCCAAAATATGAAAATCGACAAAAAAAATCTTTAATTTTCAGGCTCCTGAGGCTGAAATCCATGTGGTTTTACGAACAGTTCCCTCAGTTGTCATACAATGATGTCTTAAACTTTCGAATTTGCACAATACCAACCCTACCTGTGATTATGGGTACTGGTAGAGGGGGCGGAGCAGTGGCTCATTTGCATTTAAAGGGACAGACACTGAAACCAGCCGTTCTGAACAGGGTGGATGAAAAGAGAGATGTGATGTTTGATCCTTGAGGTATTTTGACCGAAGCATGTCACAGACACCTGGGAACTATTTTAATTTGTGGAAAAAGGGCGTAATATGTATACATTTAAGTGTATTGGGCAACTGCATTTTGGATATTTCGAGGTCCACTTTTAGTGGGCCGTGTGTATATGTTTTGGGTGTTACCTACTGTACATTAAACTGAGAAAGCCCCCTTTCTCTTTACAGGCCAGGAGTGCAGCACCTTGTTGGTTTGCTCATGGTTCACTGTGAGGGGCAAAGCAGGGCTGAGAATCAATGCACTGTCCATTGACTCTGCAAAGAAGCAACATGACATTAGAAATATGACTGGTGATGAACACCTTTCTGCAGAGACATACACGCAAACATCCAGAGACAATGTTATGTAACACACAACATGCCGCAAACTCCACTCTGACCTGAGTGTTTATTGCAATATTTCCAACATTTTGACCAAACATCTGATACACAGTTTGTGTCCAACAAACATATAGGGACATCTTCTGCATAATTCATCCTCTATATACTGTAATACTAGTACTACTGTTTTTGGATAAATAGTTTTAGTATAGAAAGAAAGAAAGAAAGAAAGAACCTAGGGATGATATGTGATCCAGAGGAGGGGAAAGTGGGTTAGTAGATGAAGTGAGGGATGAACAGATGAGGAAGAGGGGACAGAAGAGGACAGGGTGAAGGGAGGGAGTAGAGGAGGAGAACAGACTGTTTGAAAGACACAATTTGATTCAATTTTCCACTCAATAAATTCAACCATCAGCTCTGCATACATACACACACTCACACACACAGTGTCTGTCTCCAGAGTGGTGTTTTAATTGAAGCAGGTTACGGTCGTGTCTCGATGAAATTGGAAAAATTAATCAGCTGGAAAACGGTGTGCTTCCTTCCCTCCGGCCTTTCAACCATCACTCTCTCTATCTATCTCTCTCTCCCTCTCCACCGGTCTGATATGAGATTGCTGGCAAATTAATTTGTGAGCCAACTTTGTGTGCGTGATTGTTTGGATAAAGTGCGTATGGATACATTTCAATTTGTTTAAATCAGTGCGTGCGTGTTTTGTTTGTACTGAATGTAGCGTGTTGACACC
This sequence comes from Trachurus japonicus, assembly GCF_045865225.1. NCBI lineage: Eukaryota > Metazoa > Chordata > Actinopteri > Carangiformes > Carangidae > Trachurus > Trachurus japonicus. Next base: position 31,812,363 of record NC_140914.1, on the reverse strand, counting down.
AAACCCCAGATCCCCGAAGTCGCCCTTTACACACAGTTACACATTACTACTCCTCCATGTGTGAAGCCTTTACAGTAGCAGTGACTGACAAGTTCATTAATCAGCTCATTAGAGGGTGATGTGACAGTTGTAGTGTAGGCTACAGCTGAATAATAGGAGAGCAATATTTAGGTTTTTAGTTGGTTACCATGGAAACGGCGAGGGATTAGGAAACACTGAGGTCATGAGTCTAAACCCCGCCTCAGATAATGGGGAGGAAATACTGAATAAGTGCCAATATGTAATATACAGTATGTGCAAACATTGTATTTCCCTACAAGTTCATACCATCCAAAATATAGGTTGATAAGAACAGTGTCTAAGAACACTTTCCCAGAATACAGAGGGAGACTAACACAAAATAATTCAAATAAATATTTAAGTTAAGTTAAGGGTTAGGGTTATTTTGTGTGTGTATCATTTGCATGAATACATATATTAATAAAAAAATTACAGATATTTCTGAAAAAGGCCTATGTAACCTACATATAAAATGTTCGCTATTATATAACTGTGTGTCTTATAGAGTCAAAGAATGTGAATGTATAACAGCAATACATCCTTATTGCTAACATATAACAAATTATATTATCGGTACACTGACTCCAACTTTTCCTATTGCAGCAGAGACTGATGGGGATTTCACTTATTTTTCTGGTGTTTGGTGAGACCAGTGTGAAACTTCCTTGCATAACACCATTAATACGGATTCTCTCTTTTTAAAATTCCTTTAGTTATTTGCACTATGTTTATTGTATTTTATTTAAACTTACCTTTTAAATATTTTATTTTATATTTTGACCAAAAGGTACATAAGAATTTCACTGTAATTACTCATAATTATATGTGACAAATAAACTAAACTTGAACTTGAACTTGGACTTGATTGTGGTCATAAACAGTGTACAAAGTCAGGTCTTTCAGCTCTTTCTACTTCACCCAACTGCATCCAACAAAAACAAGGAGAGCTGGGTGCAATGGTCAGTGGCCTCCTGGCTGTATCCATACATTTAATCAGCACCCGAGACTTAGTAAATACAAAACTGCAACACATAACATGACCATGCCCTGGTAGGCAGCTCCCCAGACTGAAAGCAACAGTGCACTGAACCAGCTGATGTGATTGGCTTTGGCCTATAATACTTCAGCAGTTAGTTCATTGTCCGCTGTGATCACAGTGTGTCAGGTTTTCAACAAGAACCTGGACCCAAAATGCAGACTCACTCTAGGAAATGACCACACAACCAAAGAACACACGGACAAGAACCCTGATCATGAACAAAGGGCATCAACGCAGATGATTCAACAAAAGGCAAAGGGAAAACAATTAGATATACTGTACATGAGGAAACGAGACATGGTGGTGGCAATCAAACACAAGTGAGACACATGAGAGAGAGCACAGGAAGACAAGACAGGATCTTCAAAATGAAACAGGGCATGAACAGGGAACAGGAGACCAACCATGACACGGTAGAAATATTTTTGAAAAAGTAATTGTAAAGGTGGTGGTGTGGATGCAGCCAGAGGCATGAAGAAGCACAGAGGAGAGGTTAGAACTTCAACGGTCCTCCTCAGAGATGTTTTCTCTACCAACTTTCTTCGTCCAAAAAGACACACCAAAAAACATCCAAATACCTCCATGCTGCTCGTCTGTAATGTCCCTCTGGTATTGAAGCCCCGACATGAGAAATAGTTCCGCTGGAGCAGTGAACCGAGACACTGGGAGCTTCCGCTACAAACAAGCTTAAAATATAGACTTATTAAATTTTTTTCGGAACAATTTCTCGTGTCGGGGCTTCAATACAAGAGGGACATTACAGACGAGCAGTATGGAGGTATTTGGATGTTTTTTGGTGTGTCTTTTTGGACGAAGAAAGTTGGGATCCATTCACAACCATTATATGGACAAATACTGCTGCGTGGACCCCCCCCCCCCCCGTAACTCAGAGAAGGCACGGAGGACTCTGAAAATTCTCACAGCTCTTAGTCGACATGAGGGTGAGTAGATAATGAGTGAAATTTGAATTTTGGGCGAACTATCCCTTTAACAAAAAATCTGATCCTGTGTGAGTGTGTGTGAGAGAGTGTGATGGATGTTACATAGATGGTAGCCTATCTGATTGGCCGTCAGAGTGCTGTCAGCATAGGCGCCGATCCCGTGGGTGCTCCGGTGCTCGAGCACCCACTGGCAACGCTGAGCACCCACTGGCCAATCAGGATGGCCGATCAAAAAAATAAAATAAAAAGAGTGAATAAATGAAACTTGTGGTGAAACTGTATATTTAAAATGAACTGCATTTACTTAAATCGTATTATCCAATCAAAATCATTACAGCTCTGTGCGTGCACACGTTAGCGTAGTCACGTAACCAATCAGATGATCGGATTTGGCTGCGGAGCTTCTTCTCTGGAGGAGGGTCTGGCGAGCGAGACAAGCTACGGCCTAACAAGTTTGTAATAAGAAAACCAAGTGGAACTGCGTCTACAACCACCAATGCTCCCAATTTAATCCTAAAACCGGCTATAAAAGCGCCGCTGTTTCACTATTTTAACTTATTTACAGCTTGCGGCACCTTTACTTTGAAAGTCCAGTGGAGCTGGATCAGAACGGAGCGTTTGTACGGAGGGAGAGATCAGCTGATCCGTTGCTGTTGACTGAGCGTCTCCGCTGAGAGTTGTCTCCGCCTACAGATGTTTTCCTCACCCGTTGAGCTGAGCGTCAGGAGCTCATAATATATTAATCTATATATTTTACTTTTATATACAGTCAGTGTCACACTGAAATAAGTTGTGTGCTCGCAGCAGGAGAGATAATCAGATGGATAATCGGTAAAGTTAATAATTTCACTTAATGTGGCCATGAATAAATTCATTTAGATCAGTGTTGCCCAAACGCAAATCTTGTATAAATCTACACTGTTTTCACATTTACAAAGGTCTTTGTTGTCTTTGTACAGAGACAATATGAGATTTGCTTGTAGCCACAGCACCTAAAAAAATCCACTGTTTCCATACGTAGCCTAAACGTCATCCAGCCTCGCTGTCAATCGCTATGCAATAAAAGTCAGTTTGAGACAACCATTAGGTGGTATTCATTTAATTTGAGCACCAAAAAACAAATAATAATAATAATTGAGCACCCACGGGCAAAAACATAAATCGGCGCCTATGGCTGTCAGAGTGACATTTAGACCACTTCACTGGAGCTCATGGTTTCAGAGTAACAGACAGACAGGAAGTGATGTCATCCTGTGTTGTTTAGGAGGAGGAGTGGGGGGGGGGGCACAGAGATTGTCACCCTTGGGGCTGAAAGTGGATGACTGATCATCCAATCACTGGAAGCGTTGCTGTCTATGCAACATTACTTCAGCCAACTGAGCGTCACCTTGTATTAATATGGCCATCAGTCTGCCCGCTAACAAATAGACCAGATAGTGATACTGTACCACACAACAGGAAGAGAAGAGGAGTCTGCTCCAACTGCTGCAAGGACGTCGAGGAGCACAACGCAGGCCGAGGAGAGAGTTCAAATCAAGAGCGTTAGTCGTCGTGAGTGTTTGCTAATTAGGGGTGAAGACAAAGTAGGGCTGAGGTTGACAGGAGTGTCGTTGGTTTGGCAGCTATTTGGTCATACATCAAAGTATTAGTGGTAGATGGAAATCAAGAGGTTCCCCAAAGGTGTTTCAAATCATCCTGTGAGTGTGTGAAGCTCATTTCCTGACAAGCTGTCTGTGAGTCCCGTCAATCAGGTGAAATGACAATTGTCAGTAAAGTAGTTTATCAGCTTGGCTAACAAGAGCTCCACGAGTTTGTTAAAAACTGTTTTCGGGATTAATGTCTCCGTCCGACAGGTTTTAACCCTTTCATCTTGATTTCCAGTCTCTTTCTTTGCAGTGAATTTATTATATCCATTAAATAGCTTCTGTTTGTGAAGGTTCTCAGTCACCCAGGTCATGGTACAGTACTGTAGTGGTTGAGTGCTGAAGTTGATGATGTAATAGATTTCCACCTCATGATGTAATAACATCGCATTTTGTAAGAATCTGCCACATTTTGTAATAAAAATTCTTAAATGCAGTATAATCAACTTTGGCATATTTTGTAGTGAGTAGTTACATAATGCACCACATTATTACATTTTCTTCATGGAAAAAAGGGCAACACCTGCATTTTTGATGCAATTTGTAACAACTTATCACAAATTGCGGCTAAGTTTATTACATATTGCGTTAAAGAACTTTATTACAATGTGTCAGATTATTACAAAATGTGGTGTTATTACTGTCAAGGAGAGTTGAGGGTCCCAGGCTCAGCCTTCAGATGTATCCTGTGATTTTTGCTATTTTAATGATAGTATGATTAGAGGAAGTGTTTTTGCTCAGTGTAACCTGTGAAAATGTATTAAGAGACATGATGAAACCCGAACTGATGGAATAGTTGCCGTAATCTGTTAAAAAAGGGAAGAGACAGGGCAAAGGTTAATGTAATGAGGAACCTGTGACATGTCCACAAGACATGGTTAGACCACACTCCTGCGAGGACCCCGAGAACTGGTGCATTTGAAGAAATTGGCCATTAGACTTAGAAGAAAAAGAGAAGACTTGCCCTCAGTGATTTGGTCTCGGGTGAACCCCACAACCCACAAATCGGGCAACTATTCAACAGAGGTAGTGTTGATTGATAGAGATAAATTGATTTTAATAATTCTGTTTGTACGCTCTGATGCTGCTTTGTCACTGCTACATCCCTGCAATAAATATTCAACCTAAAAGACAAGAGAACTGTTATCCTCATCTTTTTGTCTGAGGTTTTAATTCAATTTCCATTGTTATGCTGAACTGATGAAATAGTTGCTGTAATCTGTTAAAAAAGGGAAGAGACAGGGCAGAGGTTAATGTAATGAGGAACCTGTGACAGGCTGAGGCAGGTCGAGAAGAGAAGGCCGCAAGGTCAGTAAAGGTGGCAGAGATTTGAAGATGGGGAAGTACACATTGACCAAATAAGGCAAGTACTGGTGTAAGATGATGGAGAAATTGTCCCATGATGCAGGAGAGGAGGTTGGTTGCTCCGGGTCTATAAAAAGGTAATCTGCCTGGAAGACGAGGAGTGTGCCGCGGGACTGGGAGCGAGAGCCGGGCCGGTTCGACCACACTCCTACGAGGACCCCGAGAACTGGTGTATTTGAAGAAATGAAGAGACAGAGAAGACTTCCACTCAGTGATTTGGTCTCGGGTGAACCCCACACTCCCTGCCATCGGGGTCGGCTGAGCCTGGTGAAGAACCGGCCACCAATACCAGAGCGGTTATTCCGTTCTGAGGAATTCTCAGCCCTTGGGCTACCAGAGCGGAGCAAGGCCATTCTGTTCTGAGGAATTCTCAGCCTGAAACATCAGAGGGGGTTCAGGAAGTTCGTGACTACGGTTGATTGATAGAGGTAAATTGATTTTGATCATTCTGTTTGTACGCTCTGCTTTGTCACTGCTACATCCCTGCAATAAATATTCAACCTAAAAGACAAGAGGACTGTTATCTCTGGAAGTCTCCTGCTGGGACTCCTTTTAATTCTGTTGGTCTGGGCAGCTTCTACATTTCTGTCATTTCTGGCCCCCTGAGCCCCTAGCTGGTTCTTGAATAGCCAGGTGAAAAGCCCACTCTGAAGTGCTCCAGTGGCACCCTCCAGACCCATGGTAAAGTGGGATTGAGCCACTCCTGATGCCTGGCTGCTGGCCAGGGTTCACCCCCCTCAGGGACTGGAACCATGTGAGGTCTACCGCTGTGATTACAACTCTGGGTCTCGCATTCAAAAACAAATTCCAAAAACTTGTTTTCCACACAATCTCGTGTCTGAAGCAGATGTGATGACGTCATCGACGATAGGACGGTAGAGCGTAAATCTCTACCATCGGCCAAATTTTCTACCGTCTACTGCAAATACAGCGTATACCACGCAGCCCTAAGTAACACCAGAGAACTGGCGTCGGAAAGGTGCCGTACAACTGCCTGGTTGCTGGGTAGGAAGAGCAGCCACTCCCACTTGGCCTGATCAGACGCAAAAGGTGAGTGATGGTGAAAACAGTGATGGTACACAAAAGTGGAGGAGAGCACGCACATCCAAACAGGTGCAGCAGGACCAACAATCAAAATTAACAGGAGTGAAAAAGGAGTGAAGTCCACAATAAACATTAGAGGAGCTGGAAAACAGTGACGGTCCCATTTGTGATCATGTACACCGCGGGAGTGGAGGTGACCAAGATAGAGGAGGTTGGGGTTACTCCAGGGGCTGAACATCTGGAGGGAAAACCCCGCACAGCACCGATTGTGGAACAGAATCAAGAAAGCTTTCTCCGGCTGGGGAAAAAGAAAAAAATGGAGAAAACCCTGCAAAGCTGTGACTGCTGTTGCCATGTCAACAAGAGTGAAAAAGAGGAAGAACACACAGAAATTTGCCCTATTACCAAATTGCCATCAATCAGTCTCAGAGAGGGGAAGTTGTGGTTGGATCAACAAAGAAGGGATTTGGTTTTCACGAAGACAGGATGGAACACAAAGTGTTATTTCTGCACTATTGAAGAGTATGAGGGAAATCCAGACTTGTCAGTGCTCAGAAAGGCTCTGACCTCCTCCAGCTATTTGGAAATCAGGAATCCTGTTCAGAGATCGGAAGGTGCCAAAAAAGGCGGAAGTGTTTGAGCAGCAGCAGGAGTCACAGCCAGAGATGCTGCAAGAATTGCAACAGGAAATGCAGCGCAGAGTGAGTTAATTATGTCACAACAAATGAGTTCAACCAGGCGTGTTGGACTGTTGGAGCAGGAGAATGGCACGAGATTATGTGGAAAACAAGTAGCCAAAATTGGCTATGTGCTTTTGGAATTTGTTTTTGACTGTGAGACCCAGAATTGTAATCACAGCGGTAGACCACACGTGGTTCCAGTCCCTGAGGGGGGTGAACCCTGGCCAGCAGCCAGGCATGAGGAGCTCAATCCCACTTTACCATGGGTCTGGAGGGTGCCACTGGAGCACTTCAGAGTGGGCTTTTCACCTGGCTATTCAAGAACCAGCTAGGAGCTCAAGGGGCCAGAAATGACAGAAATGTAGAAGCTGCCCAGACCACCAGAATTAAAAGGAGTCCCAGCAGGAGACTTCCAGAGAATTGATGAGTGTTGTGGCCAAGGAGAGAGAGATGGGAAAATGTAAAGGCCAGTCAGAAAGTAAAAGGCCTGCGCAGCTGCTTTGCATAAGCTTAAAGGCAATATGTTATAAGGAAGAAAATATGAAGGCGGTGATGGTCGTCTGATCCCTGTTGTACCATTCAGTCAGTGGCCACGGCTGCACCCAACTACGGAAGAAGATGGCATGATTATCCAAGGGGAGGAAGGGGGTTCGGCAGCTCGGGAGAAGGGGGAGATTCGGTTGGAGAAGAGGACGGCGAATGCTGATCCACCAGGAGACAGAAGGGGAGGTTCGGCAGAGATGAGAGGCGTCGCCGGGGAGAGAGAAGACAAGGAAGACAAGGAAGACAAGGAAGACAAGGAAGCCAGGGTTCGGCCTGGACCTCAGGAAGAATCCAACCCTCGTCCGAGTTTGAATGTGGAGCAGTTCTGAACCTCAAGGAGAGGGTGTCGAGGAAGGTTGAGGTTCCCAAGCTCTGCCGTCTGTCAGGATCCTGCTCTGTGTCCATGTTTTCTTTCCCCCCGGTCTGGGCGGGGCGGGGCCTTCCAGGACCTACTGCATCCACCCTCTGCTCACCTGCTGCTCATCTACCTGATTCCCTGGTCTCCACTGCAGTCATAAGCCGGTCTCTCCCTCCACTCATCGCCAGTTCGTTGTTTCACCCTTGTGGTAACGCCACTCGGCTCCTTGACTTTGTGATCGAAGCATTTTTTGACTCCAGCTCTGTTCTTGCCTTTGCTCACCTGTTTTTTGTGTTTTCTCCTCCAGCCCTGCCATTTGCCTGCCCCCAGCCCTGCCTCGCCCAGCCCTGTCGTCGGACAGCTTTTGTTTCCCCTTTTTTTGAATAAATTTCCCTTGATCTGCATTGTGGGTTCAGTTCAGTTTTTTGAACTCTTGACACCGTCAAGAAGAAGCAGTTGGCTCAAGATACTGTAATCTTCAAGTGTGATTTTGCTAAAATGTTAAAAAAGCAGGAGTGAGAAGGATATCCTGTGATTTTAATCTCTGAATGTGTTTTTGCTGAAAATGTTAAAGACAAAAAGGATTGTCATCTGTGATTTATCATTGATTTGTTGGTGAGAGCAGGGTGAGCAGGTGTTTTGCTTAATGCTAAAACAGATGATAGTCATTGTAACTCATGTTAAGAGCAGACTGATGAAGGCAGCCTGGAACCTGTTGTTGCGTGACAGAATTCAATTTCTCAATGAAGACAGACAGATAGTTCCTTTGCTTTTTAAAATTTGTTTTTTTTACTTGCTTTCACACACAGACACATAACATGAATGACAAACATTTGTAGATTTAGAGAGTTGAGGGTCCCAACTTTATTACAATGTGTCATATTATTACAAAATGTGGTGTTATTACTGTCAAGGATCAGCCTTCAGATGCATCCTGTGATTTTTGTTATTTTATGATAATAATCAGAATGTGTGATTGGAGATGCTAAAGAGTTTTCTGTGATTTTTGCTATTTTAATGATAGTATGATTAGAGGAAGTGTTTTTGCTTAGTGTAACCTGTGAAAATGTGTTAAGAGAAATGATGAAACCTGAACTGATGGAATAGTTGTTGTAATCTGTTAAAAATGGGAAGTAGGAGAGACAGGGCAAAGGTTAATGTAATGAGGAACATCTATTCATCAGAGGTAGGGTTGATTGATAGAGATAAATTGATTTTAATAATTCTGTTTGTACGCTCTGATGCTGCTTTGTCACTGCTACATTCCTGCAATACATATTCAACCTAAAAGACAAGAGAACTGTTTTCCCCATCTTTTTGTCTGAGGTTTGGGTAATTCAATTATCACTGTTATGCTGTTCATGATCGTAAGAAGCTAAGCCATAGTGTGCATAACATCTTAAAGGCTCTTAAGGGTTAGTCTAGTTTTGTGTCCACTTCAAAAGATAAACAGATCCCTAGGGTTAGAACTTGAGAATTTACCCTTTAAACGTTTATTGATAGATTGTAGTAGATAGTGTAGCTGTTGACATATTCTATTCTCGCTAGCTAACACTGGCTAGGTAAAAAACTAAACAAAACTGCAGTATATGTACAGTATACCAGACCAGCTGATTAATGAATGTTAAGGAATCTATGTGCTTTTGTTTTTCTTTTTTATTTATGAAGCTGTAGTGTAACAGTCAGTGTGTCTGGTCCTAGTCAATCCTAAATGAGAAGTCAGATGGAAAAACTGCAGAACTGAAGCACAAGTCAAATATCCTAGTGATGTATTATGTTTGTTTTATACAGTTTAATACACTCGACACACCCTGGTTAATAATGTTTGGTATGTTTGCTCTGCAGCTATCAATGGTCTATGTGTGTGTGTGTGTGTGTGTGTGTGTGTGTGTGTGTGTGTGTGTGTATGTGTGTGTTTATTTGTGTACTGTGTGTTCAAGCCCATGGGTTAGTCATTAGTGTGGAGGTGCCAAAGGGAAGGAAGAAGCCAGTGGATTGTGAAGCACATTAGTTCATTAGTTCAAGAGCTGCTAGAGTGAAGCAACACACACACACACACACACACACACACACACACACACACACACACACACACACACACACACACACACACCACACAAATACACACATACAGAAATACACAAATGCATGCACACACACTATTCTCAACAATTCCCTGTTTAGCTAATATTTAAGCAGTGGACGTGTAACCTGGGGCAACTGCACTTGCACTTGCTGTGTGTTTTTCTGTCAAGTAAATATTCTCTCTCTCTCTCTCTCTCTCTCTCACACACACACACACACACACACACACACACACACACACAAACACACACACACTCACTCACGAGTGTGCACATGCATATCTATTGTGTTCTTGGACAAACATTTTTATTCACAGCATTGCTCACGCACTGCATTGCAAATTCACTCATACAGACACACACACACACACACACACACACACACATGTACATCACCAAAAAAAAAAAAAAACCCAGTAAAAAAGTGAACCAGGTCTGAGTGAATCCAAGCTGGAAGCGCTGATGAGGATCTAAGTTTAAACCTCATTAACTAGCAGAAGCCCTGGAGAGTAAGAGTGAGCGAGATGGAAGGAGGAGGGCCGGAGAGAGACTGCTGAGATAAAGAAGGTAAATACAGAGCTGGAGAAACCAAGTAAAAAGAAAGACGTAAAGAGACCGCCGGGAACACGGAACAACTTCATTGGAAACAAGCGTCCCATGAACAGATGTTTTCTTTAGGATCCTTTTTTAATCATCCTTTAATTTCCACTGAAATCACCAAGTGGGAGGACGATGATAGAACTGACTAAGGGCTGATATATTCTGCTTGACAGAGATTGAAATAAAAGAAGTAACAAACACGTTTTAAAAATCCAATGCTATTTTCATCTTTTAAATCAAATCCTTCATCTGTTCTCACAATGTTATTCCTGATTGGTGTATGTTGTAACTGGTTGTAACATTCAACTGGACAGAAATTTAAAAGACTTTATCTAATGTTTTTATTGACACGTTTGTCATGAGGAGAGAATCATTTCTACTCCTGAAACCGAAACAGTTAGGATTCATGCATTTTTATTTCAGTGTTGATGCACAGGAATGTGAGAAGTGGTTGAAATGGTTATGAGCCAATCACTTGAGAGAGCAGAGAAGCAGCACTTGAGCAGAGGTGGAGAACCATCCAGATCAGTTAAGCATTATTATTAACTATTAAGCATTAGTTAAGCATTAATACTGAATTCTTCATCTGTAACACATCATTACTCATTAGTATGTAGTTTATAAATACAGTTAGTGCTTATCAATGGTGAGTAAAACATTTTTAACTGTGTTTATAAACTACATACTAATGAGTATTAATGTGTTATAAATGATGAATTCAGTATTTAATGTTTAACTAATGCTTAATAGTGTGTAACCCCTCCCACACACCGCACTGATTTGCTAAGCCACCGCCAATCAGAATAGCCATAGTTAGCACACAGCCAATCAGAATCCCAGACGAGCACTTATAGGGATAGTTCAACATTTTGGCAAATTGGCCCATTGCCATAATCGCTATAGTCATAGCAGTAGGTTCGTTACCTTTAATTGTCGGTGCAAGCTATTTTTAGAACGGCGGAGCGGAACGGCAGGCTGCTCAGAGCTACACTACAGAGGCTCATGGGATTTCTTGGTTTCCCTCATCAAACTCATCAAATACAAGATCCAAAAACTCCAAAACGCTTTCGTGGACAAGTTGTGACCTGCACATTCACCACATAACGGAACGTTATGAAACGGAGCCATTTTTGTGGTAAATACAGGGTAAATACAGAGTCTGCTTGCTGAAAAGCTGTCCCTGAAGGCAACGTGCATCAGAGGTTTTGCATGAATTTCCCTCTAAAACAACTCTGTCTGGTAACATTGTGTTATTATCTCATAGCGTGGTGAATGTGCAGCTCACAACTTGTCCACCAGAGCATTGTGGAGTTGTTGGATTGTGTATTTGATGAGTTTGATGAGGGAAACCAAGAAATTCCTTTAGCCTCCGTAGCATAGCCCTGAGCAGCTCACGGCTCTGCTCCGCCGTTCTAAAAACAGCTTGCACCGACAATTAAAGGTAACGAACCTACTGCTATGACTATAGGGATTATGGCAATGGGCCAGTTTGCCAAAATGTTGAACTATCCCTTTAAGCGGAGAATATCAAGATCAGACTCTGTCCTGTCTGGGTCTGGAACTCTAACTTCTGGATTATTACTAATTAGAACACGGCTCTCTTGAATACTCGATTCTGATTGGTCAATCACCAATATTCTGCGGTGTTTATTTCTTGATAGACCACCGCTGAGCGGACCGTTGCTAGGGACTCCATGTATTTTGTGTAGTCGTACCTGTCATAAACAAGAGATTATGGGATGCGTTTGTGTCAGAGAGGAGAGGAGCTGTGACACGGTCAGAGGTTCTGATGCAAGTTTACTTTTCAGCCACGATGTGGAAATAACTTAGGAGCCTCCACTCTCCTTGTAACAGGTTACAAGTCGTTTATCAACATCACTATTAGTCCGAAGCTATTTAATGACGGTAAAAATGAAACGTAAAGTAAATATCCTGCATACTTTCTCTTTTCTGTGCTGCGCTGGTCAGAGCGGCGTCCCGAGCAACGGTCTAATTTTACATGAATAAAATCTCTTTTTATCATTATTTTGTGTTACATTATTGAATGATTTAGTTGTAGGCCGTGTTCTAAGCGGGATAATGTATAGTTGGTCGGGGTTTCGCGTCGGGGTTCCATACAACCTGTCGGGGTTTATTTCTCCATAACAACCTCCGAACTATACATTATCCCTTACGTATTAAACCATCATGCAGCTTTTCTATTTAGTTTAGTCTTATGATGCTGCACCAAATCATTAAGACATGAGCCTCAAGAGGGAAGAAATGTATAATGAGAAACACCATCCACCATCAATAACAGGAAGGATGAGCATGGATACACCACCAATATTAGAATGTGTACGTCTTAAATCCCATTTAGAAAAATAAGAAAAGGAGACTGTTCAGACTGAGAGAACACAGATACACAACTGCAGGGAACAATGTCGTCACATGCAGCCACAGGGCGCACACGCACACACACACACACACACACACACACACACACACACACACACACACACACACACACTAGGGAGTATCTTCACTGATTCAAAGAGTGAGCTGTAAAGTGGATCTGTTGAGTCTGGTCCCTGGGGCGATCCCCCTGTAGGAGCCTCGTTCTGAAACACTTTGGTCGGTGTGTATTGAAACGCATTGAGTGCAGCGACGGTATTTTAGCTTTAACTGCAGTGTGTGAGGCAGGTGACAGGTCTGTGCTCGGAAATACATCCCAGAAAAGAGGGTGAAAAATAGTGAGTTCAGTTGGTAGGACTCCATAAATACCTGTGACTAGTGATTTGATGACATGTTGTTAACAAAAGCCAAAAGCAAAAGGTTCTTTGTCCAGTGCTCCAAAAGGCCTTAGTGAGTGTCAGAGCTGAGATGCCATGGGATTTATCATAGATAAGAATAGAGATCATGGGGTCAGGGGTCAAGGGTCTAGCACAGACAGGGCTTGAGGTCCAGGTTGTTGTTGAAGATGCCGTGTCAGTTCCCATCACATGTACTTGGTTTAGTGAGGCAGAGCAGGCAGGCAGAGATGGGGAAATCCTGGCAGATGAGGCAATCCTACATCAGAGAGGAGTACGAGGAGATCGTAAAGTATCAGGGTCTGGCCCCAGGACAGACAGGTTCAAGATGAGACCGAGCTGCTTGGGCGAGGCAGACTGGTTTGCACGGGGGGGGGGGCAGCAGGTCTAATGGGAAGTTGAAAGGCATAAAACACAAGATAATGAAGCCAAAATGTGTGTATGAACCACACAATGTGGTGGAGAAAAGAGTGGAGGTGATTGGCAGGAGAAGAACAGGTGTGCATGGCAATTGGCAAGAAGCCACGTCCAGACAGACACAGAGAACACACTGGAGACAAACAGAACGCGAGGCGAGGAGGTCCTGGTAAAGGGAGGGGGGGGGGGGGGGGTAGGAACGTCCTCTCACTCGGCCGTCTCGGTGGTGGTCTCCACCGGGCTCTTAAAGGGATAGTAGCATTTTTTTAAAGTGGGGTTGTATGATCTACAAATAGCCCCTAAGTACTTTAATTGCAGTAGAAGACTCTCTGCACTCCTCCCGTTAGCAACGCCAGCCCATAATAACCCTGCCCAGAGATTTACAACATACAGTGTTGGCTGTGTGTTTTATTTCGACCTAACCAACTCACATATCACTCCGGCCCAGGGTTAGCGCCCTGCGATCAGCAGCAAACTGTGTTTTTCCTGCACTTTGAAGGGCTGGAAAAAATTATATTATAGTGAACAATGGAACTGTGTATTTTCTTTTAGGTAAAACCTCTTTTAGGCCGTGAAAATAGGCCGTTTCTTTGGGTTTGTTCACAACACTGTATGTTGTAAATCTCTGGGCAGGGCTATTATGGGCTGGCGTTGCTAACGGGAAGAGTGCAGAGAGTCTGCTACTGCAATTAAAGTACTTAGGGGCTATTTGGAGATCATACAACCCCACTTTAAAAAAACGCTACTATCCCTTTAAGCTTTAGTTAAGCATTTATTAATACTGAATTCTTCATTTACAACACATGATTACTCATTAGTATGTAGTTTATAAATACAGTTAGTGCTTATCAATGATGAGTAAAACATTTTTTAACTGTGTTTATAAACTACATACTAATGAGTATTCATGTGTTATAAATGATGAATTCAGTATTAAATGTTTAACTAATGCTTAATAGTGTGTACTTACTATATTATTGCTCTTGTTATTTTCCTGGCAGTATAGATGCTTTCTAATGAAGCTGGGTTTTTAATTGCCATTTCGATCGTCATCATCGCGTATTTATCATACTTTTTCTTTTTACTACTACTACTACTCTCATATGTCTTTTGTCGCTGGGTTTTTAAAATGCCGCATATTTCGGGGCTTTCTCTTAGCGTCACATTCCGCTTTGAGTAAATCTCAAGCCCCAGTTTTTCGGGGCCAATCTGAGTACCTACCCCGAGACAGGGACTTCTTTTGGCCGTGTAAAAGTTCCTGTAGATGGTTCCTGGCTTAAAAGATGAAAAACACCAATGTGAACTTCGCCAAACTACATCTCCACAACATTCCACCAAAGTGTGTGTGTCTGTGTGTGTTTGTACGGAGGAGGAGCAGGTGAGAAGATGAAAGGACGGAGGGAGTGTCAGGGAAGAGAAGAGAGAGAAATGATAAAAGACAGGAGGAGAGAAAAGAAGCAGGACACAAGACAGATGTCAGCTCTATCTGTCCATCATTTGTCAGCCATATTTCCCTCATCACTGTGTGGGTGCGTGAGTGTGTGTTCACAATTGTTTCTTCTGTGTGTGGGAGAGAAGCAATCAGGTCAACACCTACTGACATACCACAAAAGGTGTGTGTGTGTGTGTGTGTGTGTGTGTTTCAGTTTGTGCTTTAAGAGCTTTGTTAACGGAGGAATGGCCCTGACTGTGGGAAGACAGCAGAGGACAAGGGCAGCCATGTCTGTGAGTGTGTGTGTGTGTGTGTGTGTGTTTGAGGGGTGACACTGGGGTCCCTCGGTGTCTTTATTGACAGAGTATTCTTTGCTCTTTGCTCTTCCTCGTCTGTCTACTCTGCTGGTCTCTGGCTGTACTGACAGACGAGGGGAGGACGGAGGATTCAAGTGAAGCAAGGGAGAAAGAAAGAAGAAGGCAAACATCAGGTGGAGGCTCCAGCCATCACAAAACATCATGTCCATGTGCATGTAAACATTTGCCGGGGTCAATAGAACAGCTTCAGGTCTTGGAATGACAGGTCAAAGGTCAACTCCATGCTACACAGTATATACCGTGCTGCAAGAATGCAGAGTGGTAGCATTTTATTTCCCACGTCTGAAATCTTTCTGCTGTTCGCACACAACACAAGATTATGGCAGTTTCATTTTTTACTCCACAGATAGTTGTCTGATATTTCAACATTTTGGCAAATTCACCTATTGCCATAATCCCTATAGTTTTAGGAGCAGGTTCATTAGGTTACCTTTAATTGTCAGTGCAAACTGTTTTTAGATTGGCAGGGCAGAGACGTGAGCTCTGCACAGCATGTGGTATTTCCGCCTTTCCCTCATCAAACTCATCAAATACACAATTCAACAACTCCACAACACTCTCATGGACAAGTTGTGACCTGCACATTGACCACAATATGAAATAATAATGCAACATTACCCGACAGAGTTGTTTTCGAGGCAAATGCATAGCCGGAATTACACTATAGACGCAGCTGCTCGGCAGACTGACTTCATGTGTTGTAATGTTACATAATACGTTATTATTTCATAGCGTGGTGAATGTGCAGGTCACAACTTGTCCACCAGAGTGTTTTGGAGTTGTTGGATTGTGTATTTGTGTGTTTGATTCGGGAAACATGGAAATACCGTGCAGCTTGCGTCTCTGCTCCGCCGATCTAAAAACAGATTGCACCAACAATTAAAGGTAATGAACCTACTCCGAAAACTATAGGGATTAATGACGTGGTGGATTTACTGAACTGAAGTTCCAGAAAAAACGCTGCACTTGATTGAAAACCGTGTGTGTTTAGAGATGTTAAAACAACATATTAATGCTATATCATGTGTCTCCTGCCTTTTTTGGATAAGCGGGGAACATACGTAGAACCCTTTTTCAGGTTAGTGGGGAACATAGAACCCGGGGAACATCCGGTTGTTAAGTCCTGACGTCACAACTTAGTTAGCAGCTAACGCTTGTATCAACATATTGCCGTCACAACGTAGTTGTCGGTAATGGCGATTACGGTGAAGATGGCTTCCTTTTCTCTTTTTCCAGCCGGGTTTAGACTGAGAATTGTCACTAATTAGATGGACCACGTTGGGTCTGGTACTCAACACCCGCAGGTCGGACCGGGTTTTAATTTTCAGGTCTGTTTATAACTGTAGCAGCAGCAAAGACAGGAGCAGCTCCCGTATGAGGAGCGTGGCTCTGATTTCTTTGGAGGCACCAGAGTTGAACCAGTAAAGCACGGCTACACTCTCTACTCTCTACTTGAATTATATGAATTAAATCCCTTTCATACTCTCAGAGATGTGTCATGGAAGAAAGAGGTTATAGATTCACTGGTTCTGCCATTGTTTACAACTTATAACTGCCGGTGCTGGACCTGGAAATGGAATATTTGCCACGCGTGACGTCACGCTTAACAGCCGGATAGGGATGACCCCTTCTGGTCAGAGTTGGCCTTGGGTGTTGAAGATTGGGAGTTTAGTGAAAAGTTTCTGCTTCTTGCTGTAAACTGTGTCTGTTGGGTAACAGCGTCCCCAGCAACAAAACCACTTGGAATGAATCATGGACTTGTGGTCAGCTAACTGCCCACTGTATAGTCAGACATAAATAACAGTAGAGGATGAGCCAACAGCGTTATTACAGGGCTACAGGTTTGCAAGAAATAGGCCTATTCCTATTCATTACACACAACATAGATAGGTGTTTTTCAGTGTAACAAAGATTAAAAACATGAATGACAATGTAAGCAGCTGAGCAGTGTTACCTCAGCTTCAAATAACTGATTTATTCATTCCTTTTGGATGAACTAACTCTCTGCTCTACAGGGCCATTAATTGGCGAAAATTATCACTTTTTTCCACATTCATGTCAGAGTCGGCCTCATTTTGGCTCAAAATTTACACATATTTGAGGACCAGCAAGACCACTGCTCTCCAATTACAGATGAGAAGCTGTTATTGCTCTCTTCTATGTGGAATCCACTGTTAAGACTACTAATAAATTTGAGTGGTATAGTAAATGAGCTACTATCATCACCATAAACTGCACACTCTGCGGGGAGAGAGAGCTTTATGGAGATTAGTGAATGGTCAATTGTGTCTGAAACTACTATTACTGTACAACTACTTCATTACCATGTACTGTAGATGTTCTTCTGCAAAACTAAATTATTGTCATGCCCCATAAAAAGAAACATTTCAAACGTTGTGTTTATTCAATCACTAGAATGTAACTATTATTGGATTGAAATGATAGTAGCATGGATGTAAAACATGACATATTAACTGTGTAATATGAAATCTGTAATTCTAATCTCATTAATATGCAATATAGAGTTATAGGAGTTACTAATGCAGCATACATTTTGTCCATCTACAATTAATATCCTTGGATGACAAACAGATTATTTTTCTTTAGAATTGGACTGATTCACTGTGTAAAAAATGTAAATCTCTCATTCCTTAAAGGGATAGTTCACCCAAAATTCAAATTTCACTCATTATCTACTCACCCACATGTCGACTAAGAGCTGTGAGAATTGAAGCCCCGACATGAGAAATTGTTCCGCCGGTCAGTGCAAATCACGCGAGATTTGCACTGACACAGGAAGAGCAGTGAACTGAGACACTGGGAGCTTCCGCTACAAACAAGCTTAAAATATAGACTTACTTAATTTTTTTCAGAACAATTTCTCATGTCGGGGCTTCAATACAAGAGGGACATTACAGACGAGCAGTATGGAGGCATTTGGATGTTTTTTGGTGTGTCTTTTTGGATGAAGAAAGTTGGTATCCATTCACAACCATTATATGGACAAATACTGCTGCGTGGACCCCCCGTAACTCAGAGAAGCCACGGAGGACTCTGAAACTTCTCACAGCTCTTAGTCATTCTGTAAATTGTCTTTCCACAGATGTTCTGTGGGTTTTGAGTCTTGGTTTTGGTGGGTCAGAGATCATCCTGAAGCCGCTTTCTGGCCGTCTGCTTCAAGTCATGCTCACATTGAAAGATGCAAGGAGCTCTCTGTATTTGGCTACATTTGCCCTGTCTCCAGCTTCAGTTATAACTTCTTATCCTCAAGACCTACAGATAATTCCCTGAACTACACAGACTGTTTTTTTACTGTAACATGCAGTGTGAATTGTAGGACCTTTTAAATGCTGTATTTGCTGCAGGTAGAATCCAATCAAGCTCTAGAGACATATCAGTGATAGTTAAAGAAAAGAAGAGAGAATGCAGGACTCATGGAGACTTATCTAAGAAGATTTATAGCTGAAAACAAAGTCCTGAATTAAGGGCTGAGAGTTATTCCTTTTAAGCTGCAACCAAACCATTCCAATGCACAACACAACATCTTAATGTCAAATCAGACTGCTGTGGGTGGCCTGACGCTCGACGGCATCCGCCTGGTTGAACATTTTTCCAGCTAACTGAGCATATGTTCTCAAGAGGGTGAAGGAGATCAGAGAGGCTCCGGGCTGCCACCTCATGAGCATCGTGACAGTTTTATAGTGACAAGGTGTGGAGGTGAGACAGGATGGAGGTACAGGAGACAGAACATAACCCAAAGAAAACACACAACCAACCATTAGAGGAACAAATAAAAGAGACAAGGGTGACAGGGTCGGGCCGGCTGGGGCTTCAATAGAGATACTATCTGTTTGTCTCTGAGCTGACACTGACATGGATGAGAAAAGGTTTAGAAGAAAGAAGAAGAAGCAATTTATTCAAGAAATTAAAAGAAATATGGAAACAAAGAAAGGGTCAAGAGAGACACAGGGAAGACGGGAAAGAGAATGACAGATTAACTTTAAATTAGCCAGATAAAAGAAAGAAGTGAATAATGGAGGGAGGACAATAAATAGGAGAACTGGACAGACAGAAACACGAGGAAGGGCGAGACAGAAAGAGAGGGGGAGGAAGAGACATGAGACAGTGGATACCCAGGGGGCAAAATCCCAGTTTTTTGGAAAACAGACACGGAGCGTTGTAAAAGGTTTGACACCAGAAATGATCTCTAGGAACTTCAAGGATTAAAACCTGGGTGGACAACCCGGTCAACTAGCTGCTGGAAAGCTACAGGGGCCAAAACCCCTTTCTGGGGTCATTTTGCTGGCGAAATGATGTAAATGCAAATATTTAGGTACTACAATGGCATAAATAGTCATACAACTATAAAATTTGGCAGAGAGTATCTGGGTTGACTGTTTTCTGAATGGTGAAATAAAAATAATGCAGATTTGAAGGAAAACTCTAAGAGAAACCACTCCTGAAAGTTTGGCTGGTGGGTCCAGATGAGCAGGGCTGTGGTTAATCATACTGTAGGGTCCCGATGTCTTTGTTGTGACATCACAAAGTTACAGAAGCCCCGACAGCCAATTTTAAGGCTCAGAATACAGATTTTAATCACCGACTGAAGCTTTGATACAGTATTTTCACTGTATCAATATAGAACCAAGACCTGCTTTATAATCACACTACTCATGACCATCTACCTTTATGCTGTGTGTTGGGACCTTTAATGAAACTATTGGTATTTGTATATCTCCTGATATTTTGATAAATGATGTAACATAATTTCAAATTCTTCAGCTTTTTATTCTGAATAACATCAGAACATATGTGTTTAGGTCTTGATGTGGATCAATAAGACTGACTGGGAGTCCTAAATATTATTTATTTTTCACCACAGGCTTTAATCAATACCAGAGGAACACAGCCAGGGAAATCAGTGCAACATTCTTCTTCTTTGTCACATAAATGTGGCAAGTCCATCTTGTACATTTTACAACTGCTTTTAATACATGGGTGAAATTTGAGAAGAGACATCAGAATGACATTCATCTACATGCATCCCAATAATCCTCCATGCAGTCCTCATTCTGAAGCATCCTTGGGCAGGATAATAAGCCTGAACTTTCCCACATGTTGATGCATGGTGTTGATGTATCATTAGTGTTCATGTGTATTGTAGAAAGGAAAGGAAGAAGCTGTGTGGATGTGTGACAGTGTCTTCCATTGAGAAGCCACTTTTTGACTGGTCAACACAATAAGACTAGAAACACACAAGACTCGGTAACACTTTACAATAAGGGTCCCTTAATTAACATTAGTTAGTTCATTATTAAGCATTAATATATAAAGCTAATGTGTCAATGCTGAGTATGCTGAATAAAGTATTCTCTACTCTTCTCTACTCTAATGCATACATAATGATAACAATTACATTATTCAACTTTTAAATTCATTAACTAACTTTGAGTAGTAAACATTAATTGACTAATAGGCTACATTAATTCATGTGTTTCCTAATCCTAAGTAGTACATAATAATTGTATTGTATTATATTGTATTTTATTAGCACATGAAAGATAAAACAGCATATTAAAAAGTGGAACAACAACAACAAAAAACATACAAAGTATACAGTAGATAAAGCAAATGTGCAGGAGAAACCAAAAAAAAAAACCCTTAGGGCTTGTCAAGTGGTCCTCCTGAAGACAAACATTCAACATAAATTTAATTTACAGTAATGTGAAGAACAACATAAAACAATTAAAAAGAGAGAGAGAGAGAAGAGCAATATTGTGTGGTGATATAAAGAAAATATGTGGATTATGCGTCGCTCAACTGGGCCAATAGAAAGTGAATTATTTGTTTCTTAAATTAATTTATGCAATTTATGCAGTTTCTAAGGTGGATTGGTAATGAATTCCAAAAGTGTGGACCTAATTGAGAACTGAGAGAATGTAGACTTGAACAAAGTGGGATGAAGATTATTTACTGAGTGTTGAAATTATGAATCTGGGAATTGAACTGAAATACAGTTTGGAAACAGATTGGAAGTAACTTGTGAATAGATTGATAAACAAAAATACATATTTGAAAAGTATTTACAGCAAAAATAGGAAGAAAAAATTGTTAATATATCTGTAAACAGTTAATTAATGCTTAATAATGTACTAACTAATGTTAATTAAGGGACCTTCATTGTAAAGTGTTATCCAAGACTCTTTACCATACAGTACCCCTCATTTGGTGTTGTGACGAGGATGGTGGAGTGTGTCTGACACATGAGGACCGTCTCACTCTCATCTACTGACGTCTCTTTTCATAGCTGAAATGCAGATGTCCCTTTAGCTCAGACTGACACAGCAGCAGCCACTTGGACAGTATCTCTGCCTGAAGGTCCATGACCTCACCATGAACCCTCTGTCAAAGTCACTCAGATCTTTTTCCTCCATATCCATCGTGATGCAAAATCAGAATGGACCGAGCCTGCTCAGTCTTTACACACCTGAAACAGAGCGTGATTGGATATTTATTGCTTTAATTGCACCATGCAGAGCACATGTGTGGAAGCATCTGCATGCTTTATGTGTCTCTGGTCATTTATTCAGGTTTTTCCTTCAGTTTCTCTCTCATCCAACTGTACTAGACAGCATACAACACGGTGACGCAAACACACACACACACACACACACACACACACACACACACACACACACACACACACACACACACACACACACACACACATACACATTTGTTTTACTGCCTACCATCAGGGTGTATTGTCCAAACAGCAGGTTGTGTTTTGGATGGCTTACTTGCTAGCTGGAGGGAGACAAATGAACACACACACAATCACACTCGCACTCAAACACACAAACACACACACGTGCACACAGACACACACATGCAGTACTTCATCACTGCCTGCGGGATGGGACCTACAACTGACATCTGCTAAGCCTGTTTGTGTGTGTGTGTGTGTGTGTGTGTGTGTAAATGTCTCTATGTAATTAGATTTTCTCCTCTCCATAAACTTGTCTGTCTCAGTGTCTCTGTGTCTCTGCTGCCAACACAATGGATCAGTTCAGTGTAAAAGGCTGTTCCTGGGCCAGTCACAAATCTTTGTTTCTCTCTTCAGATTAAAGTGAAAATAACAGGATATCCAGTGCTAATGCTAATCAGTCTCCTTATTTATCCATCCTCACACAAAAGAAAGGTTGTAGTGTGTACGTGATGTGTGGTGCTGTGGATCTTGATAAAAGAAACAGCTGAGTAGATTACATTTTACTACAACAACACTCTCTGTCTCTAAGTCACATGTCGCTAGACTAACCAATCAGAAGCTACAGGAACCGAGTCGGGGGGGGTGCGGGGGGTTCAGCGCCCTATTCCATCAGTGAAGATAAAGGAAAATCCTGGCTCATTATGTTCAGTCTTGCTAATAGAAATCAGTTCTGTTCCATTACTGTGGCTTATAGGATTCCCTGATTAGTAACCATGGTTACCTACACTGCTGAACTATCCTGGATATGTGTCAATGTATAGGTGCCTTTCAATGAATATCGAACAGAATGTGTCAAATGTCTTGCATTCATTTTACCATTACATCTGACTATTGAATACAAAGAAATAAAATTATGTTTTTCTGAAGTTCGAAAAAAAAACCCACATCTCTTTAAATGTGTAGGTTATAGTATGTTAATGAATTATACACCACTGATTGATATGGTAATTTGTGGCTATTTGTTTGACATAGTGGATTGCCATTCATCATTCATCATCTATAGATAATAACCATTATATGAATTATAATAATATAATAATCTATTCACTATCTCAACCCTCTGCCAAATCCAAGTGAATGCATGGAATGTTAACCTGATCAATCAGTTGATTATTGCTTTGTTACCTATATTTGTTGTTGTAGACTCTAATGTAGGCCACACTATATTGATAAGCTCACAGCATCATACTGCTGACTTTGCCTGATGAACCAGGGCTATAGTCATTATATATACATTTTACATGCATTATACTGTTCACAGCACAGTAAATGATTATTATCAAATACACCCGATTAGGACTGGGATAGATGTTGGTCCTTATCAGGAGGGTTTGCTCTTCTTTTCCTTCTTTTTGAGACAGGATCTATGATTTGACAGTCTCTGCTCAGTGCTGTTTGCATAATGCAGCTTTTTCAAGCCTGGTTTGAGTCAACATTGACTCACCGTTGCTAAATGGTCTTAATGGAACAACCTGAGCCTGAAGTGAATGAAGATGTTAAGTAAAATTGTGCTTTAAGTACAGATCTGTTGATGCAATACCTTTCAGGAGATTTTTAGAACTGTTAACTTGATCAGCATAGAGCCTGAAAGACTGAAAGTTACATTTCTGCACAATTCATGCACATACACAAACACATATGTGGCTTTCACCAAGACAATGGTAAAGTTCCTGAATGCTGTGCCCCTACAGGGAGTGGATGTGGGCTCTGGTTTGACTTCACTTGTCCCCTTGGAGGAAGAGGTCACTGTAAACCCACATGACACTGAGTGATCACCTCTATCATGATGAATCACTGCAGTGGCCACACAGACACAAACCTGGACCGCTGCGCCTACCTGACCTGATGAACACGAGCTCTGGTGACCTCAGACAGTTGTTTTTTTAATTGGGTAAACATGATATGATTTACCACATAACTGGTTTATTTCAATACATTTGCAGTCTGAGTCTCGTCTACATCGGAGCACTACTGTATGTATCTGATCTGATCTCTGATAACGCTGACTAATAAACCACAGAGGCCTGCTCTGCAATAATCCAATACGTGTCATGTTTTTCACTCACCCAGCCTCCCCTCCTCCTCCCATTAACATACCCTTCATTATCCCTCCATCCCACCACGGTTGCCATGGAAACAGAACGGTGGTCCTTGGAAAGTTGCTCAGGCAGAAAAGTAGACCGATTAGACTTGTATGATTGAGTTTTAGACTGTTTTTAGATCTGCAGTGTCATATTTTAAATACAACAATGTGTCTGCGTAATCTATTAAAGTGAGAGAATCTGTTGTATGTGTTGTGACTTCAGAATTCAAACTCGTTTTCGTTATATATCACATTGTCTAAGCTGAATTATATTATTTTATTTATATATTTCTCTACACAGATGAGATATCCGTTCAATGATCAGACAAAGACCAACTTCCACACAAAAATGCAGCAACCATTAATCTGCAGAACTCTAAAACCTATTTCAGCCTCGACTGTATGCCTACAGATTATATTTGTGATGTGCGATACCACTGATTTTCATTTCGATACGATACCAGGTAAAACCAAAGGTGGGATTGCCGATGCCAATACCGATACATTTTACAAAAGCTTCATGTGTGACGGGGTAAACAGAAAAGTTTCAAATTATAGTTACACAATGACACTGAAACACAGTCTGTCTTTCTTTGGTTTCATTTGAATGGTCAGTGGCAATAAAACATTGAAAATATAGAAACTAAACATGAGGGTACTGTATATGAAATCCCTG
This sequence comes from Trachurus japonicus, assembly GCF_045865225.1. NCBI lineage: Eukaryota > Metazoa > Chordata > Actinopteri > Carangiformes > Carangidae > Trachurus > Trachurus japonicus. Next base: position 31,787,463 of record NC_140914.1, on the reverse strand, counting down.
CCCCAGAATTTTTTCAAGTGCATTTCCTACAATTCTGTATTACTGTAATATATGAAAATGAGCAAATTTAGAACATAGTTTTGAGGACTACATTGACTGAATTCACATTAAATGTGAAGGAATAGTCTGCAATTTCTCTCAGCTAGCAGCAAATAAATCACAGATGATCTTTGTCAGTCATAACATCCCAACTTTAATCCCTCTGCTCTCATCAGGTCTATATATGAGTTCAGCCAAGTGTGTATGTGGGAAAGGGCGCACAGATTTACACAACTGCAGTTCAGCTCAGAGGCGTGAACAGATGTAGTCCCTTCAAAACTAAATGACTGCCTACGTTTACATGCAGTCAATATTCAGGTTAAGATCAATATTCCGGTTTCTGAAACATGGTACAGTATAGTCATTGTCTACTGTGATGAAAACAGTTGTTAATCCCAGAGGAGTGCAGACTGGTGATGCTGTCGTGTCGATACTTTATTTGGAGTATTGATCCTAAAAGAGACACATTTGGTATCAGGAGTATCGATACTTGAATATTGATCTGCACATCAGTAGATTATACAGTAGTCCTCCACTTGGAGATCTTCATCTGCTCTTGAAAATAGGAAGAACATGAGGGATTTATTGGCTTTTGCAACCCCGCCCCCTCCCCCTCCCATGGTCTTTTATCTCCTCCAGCTTTTTGATAGCCTCACTAATGTTTTTGTCAAAGTAACAGAACATGTTGCACTTGCCTATTAACTGTTTTTTTTTTTTTTTAGACTAGTTGGCCGGAGTTGATGGTTGGCTGAGTCAGCAGGGGAGGTTTTTTACTAACTGCAGATAGAAAACACACTCCTGACTCAGGTACTTCACAGACTGCTGTGCTTTCCTGAGATGAGGTAATCTGCCTTCTGCTGCTTTAGAGTGCAGTATGCATTGACTGTAAAAAACGATGGCTGCCCAATTTTCATATTTGGTCATAGGTTTTTCAAATAGCCTTGAGCTTATAGCCCATTGTTTCTAACTCAGTGCAATATTCCCAAACGTGTTGTAGTGGATCACAGTGATGTCTGACTTTTTCACTAAAGACAGATCAGCTATTAGAGTTCATTTGCAAAAGCAGATCAGTGCCATTTTGAAAAAAATGAGCTGAGGCTTTGTAATTATTCTTTGCATAGTGTTGTTTTCAATAAAATGTTTTAGATATGTCTGTTTTGTTACATCTCAAAGTCAGAGTTATCTGCTTTTGCAAATGAACTCTTCTGGTGATGGTGCAATTAATTTCTTCTCAACTTCATTCAGTTTTGTACATGTAAATCAAGATGTTAAGTGTTAATGGGTGATTTTTTTTCTTTCTCTCTCTCTTTTCGTTGTCTTTTTACATGTACTAAATAAAATCATTCAATCTTCTAAATGAGGTTTGTCACCACATCCCCTGGCGTTCCTGTCGGTGTCCTGCGGGGACTTGCAGTACAAAAACACGTCCCCCTGTAGTTTTATCACATAGACAGTGACATTGTTCATAGTAGTGATTACCTGTGCAGTTTGGCCAAACGCTCTGCTCTCGTCTTCTCACAAATAATCCCCCATTGTTGTCCACCTCTGTGCCACTCCCAGCAGGTTTCTGGGACAACAATGACTCCACCAGGATCCAGTGTCTTATCTATTGTACTCCAGCTGTCTTTGTCACGGTGTCTGTCTGTGTTGACACTTTCAAAGTTGGTCAAGGCCCCCACCCCTCTTTATGAAATGAGATCATTTGCACCTTGGCTACATTTTTTATTTCACATTTTCACTCTGCAGCGGAGGTCTTCATAGTAGCTTTGACCTTAAATGATTGAATTCCTTGCAAGAACAGGACCAGTTAGTATACGTTCCACACTGTTAAAGGGATAGTTCACCCAAAATTGAAATTTCACTCATTATCTCCTCACCCTCATGTGGACTAAGGGCTGGGAGAAGTTTCAGAGTCCTCCGTGGCTTCTCTGAGTTACAGGGGGTCTCGGCGTAGCAGTGCATGTCCATATAACGGTTGCAAATGGATACCAACTGTCTTCATAACAAAAAGACACACCAAAAAACATCCAAATACCTCCATGCTGTTCGTATGTAATGTCTGTCTTGTATTGAAGCCTCGAAATGCGAAATTGGCCCGAAAAAAATTAAATAAATCTATTTTTCAAGCTTGTTTGTAGCAGAAGCTCCTCTTCCCGGTTCGTCCAAATTTGACAAACCGGGAAGAGGAGCTTCGAGAAGCTTCCGCTACAAAACAAGCTTGAAATATAGACTTATTTAATTTTTTCGGGGACATTTTCGCATTTCGGGGCTTCAATACAAGACGGACATTACATATGAGCAGCATGGAGGTATTTGGATGTTTTTTGGTGTGTCTTTTTGTCACGAAGACAGTTGGTATCCATGTGCAACCGTTATATAGACATGCACTGCTACGCCGAGACCCCCTGTAACTCAGAGAAGCCACGGAGGACTCTGAAACTTCTCCCAGCCCTTAGTCCACATGAGGGGGAGGAGATAATGAGTGAAATTTCAATTTTGGGTGAACTATCCCTTTAATAGCTGAATTAATAGAAATTATTGAAATAAGACAAAAAACTGAAACAGACAAACAGAAACAAAAAACATCATGGAACATTGATAACATGGTTCTGAGGAATGTTTGAATGATTAATATCTGTCTTCTGTTTTCCTCTTTGTAGTGGAGAGACACACAAAGTAACAAACTTCTCACAATCTATTTATATCCCTCTCTTCCTTCTCCTTGTCTTCCTCTCCTTCTGTGTCATCACTTTAGCTTTCTCCCTCACTCATGTCTTGCCTATCAATCAGACAGGAGATGGACCGCCTCTCAGCCAATCGGGCCAATCCATGATTGATGCCACCATTAATTAAGAAGGATATTCTTTTATTTCAGAGGGCCCATCTCCCTGCACAGTCAGCCTAATGACAATTACAGTTTGTTCATTAATAGATGGCTTTCCTCCTCCACTCTGATAGGTTGAATATGGAGGGTTGGGGAAAAAAAAGAGAAAAACTACCTGGCTTCAAAATGAAAGGTTGAAAAAAACAGAGCAGAGGTGACAGCAGAGGGATCTCTATAACCTCTGAGTGACCGGCCCACTTTAGTACTGAAATAATGTTACCAGTTGCTTTCCTTTGTAAATACAGCAATGGTTCACATTTTTGATATTTATTGTTTATGCTTATTTATCATAAAATGTGGTGGGTACATGCCTTTTAGGAGCCTAAATATAGGTTGATTGGTTTATTTTACAAGCTGTTTATTTGCAGATAAAACCTCATGGATGATGAGGCTACACATTAACAGGTGTTACTAAATGAGATGCCAACTAATATCTCAATTAGTCTTTTAGTTGTGAGAGTGCTATGTACTGTATAAACATAAATATATAGGGGGCGATATTGCCCTTCAAGCTGTCACAGCCCAGAGTGTTCCAGGCTTCACTCTTCGCAACTTCTTTTTCAGCCTTTGGTATTTCCCGATTTATCACTACGGCCACGTGTTTGTGTGTGTGTGTGTGTGAGAGAGAGTGTGTAGATATAGACAGAAAAATAGAGTGATGAGAGAGAAAGAAATATAGTAATGGGCTGATCAAACAGTGGTGCAGGTGAAGAAAGAAAGAAAGAAAGAAAGAAAGAAAGAAAGAAAGAAAGAAAGAAAGAAAGAAAGAAAGAAAGAAAGAAAGAAAGAAAGAAAGAATATACTGTAATCTATGTCTGTCATGCAGAAACGGATGACCATTCACTCTCATATTGTACCCAGATTATATACTGTAGTATATGAATATATACCCATTCTCATGAAAATTATTATTTTTCAGCACTTTATGGAGAATATCTATGCCTAACATGTATATAGAAAACCTCCTTAATTCATAAACTTCCCAAGCTATAGCCTTTCTGTCTCAAAAGCCCCACTTGCTGTGGCCAACGGTCTTCTCTATCTATCTGTTCACTTTGGGGAGACCAGAAATAGAATGGTTTCTAGTTTTTCACAGTAGGTGTTGCATTGTTTGGAGACAGCCTGTAGCTTTCCAGTAGCTAGTAGAAAGGCTATCTTGGACTCAAATGGAAGCTTATGAATTAAGGAAGTATTCTATATACATGTTAGGCATTGATATTCTCCATAAAGTGCTGAAAAATCATAATTTTCAATTTTGCGAACAGTACTTTTTTGTCTTTTTTGGGATGTTGAGGGTGATATCTTAAAATTAAGTTGCAACAAACCCCAGAATCTTTTTTTCATGCCTCCCCCTATGTGTCAAGATACTCTCTGCCAAATTTTATAGTTGTATGACTATTTATTCCATTGTAGTACCTAAATATTTGCATTTACATAATTTTGCCAGCAAAATGACCCAAGCTCACACTGTCTCTACTCTCCCGTGTGCAGCCTACATGTGGTATAAATGTGAACTGTCAAAAAATATTCTCAGATTAAAGAGGAGGTAAAAAGTGGGACAGGAGGAGCAGACCTCTTCTCTGCTAGGATTTGATCAGAGTGTCAGATCATTACATTCATATTGAAAATGAATTATTATTTTTTATTATTAAAAATTGTTCAAATGTATTTGTAAAAAAATATATCAAATTTCATACGATTGTGCAGTAATGTTTAGAATTTAGCCGTTATATGTAAACGTGACAAGTAGAGTAAAGAGTGGACACAGAGTTTGGTGACTGTGGAAGTGAGAATATAATTTTAATGTGGTCATGAAATGTGTCTAGTGTCAAATCAGTGAAAAGTGATCCACAGTCTAGTCAGTAACAGCTGTTAGACGGAGTCTGGGAGAGATTAAGAATAAAATGTGAAGCCAGTGAGGATATTAGTCATTTAAGAAACTGTAAGAAATATTAAATGTCAGTTAAGAATCCTGATGAAATATTGTAGATGTATTGAAAAATGCCTGCAATCCTGAATTAAATCCTGATGAAGAAGGGCAAGTCGAACCGTGACCTACATGTGGACGGAGTGAAAGAGGGTTTGAGGCTGGTTCTCTCAGTGTGGCCACTTAGAGGCGCTCTGATACCACACATCGCCTCTCCCTGCTCCTCACCCACACAGGCTGAAGCCACTCGCCTCACCCCCTCACCAGTCTGCTCCTCACCCATATCGTCTCCCTCTGCCTCGTCAGACCATAACTTTTTCAACACATTGTAAGAGGCACACTGTTTGCACGTTTATATATACAGCTATCACGTATAAATCTAATCATAGCTACAAAGCATCAGATTCTGCATCATTTGAGCTAAAAAAATAAATGAATAAATCATGTGACATTTTTTATTCTTTATTGTTTTATCCCCATTAAGTTGTTAATCAATTAACCAAGAAAATACTCAAGAATTACAGTAAACATGGAGATAGATAGATAGATAGATAGATAGATAGATAGATAGATAGATAGATAGATAGATAGATAGATAGATAGATAGATAGATAGATAGATAGATAGATAGATAGATAGATAGATAGATAGATAGATTCATTGAATAAAAAACACAACAAAATTTTGTTTGTAGCACCACAACGTTGGATCAAAAGCAGCATAAAAAGGGCTTAATGATAAATGTATCATTGGTCATTTCCATATATTCGCCACACTATAATTTTACAAATTTGGTTGAAAATCAGAAAAGCTTCCCTTTAATGAATGTCAGATAGAAAGATAGGAAGGTAGGATAGGATATAAAGATGATTTGTTGGCTGTGAGCCTTGTGTGTGTTGTTTCAGGATCTACTGAGCCCAACACCTGCAACGGTCCTAACCAGCACTGATGGAAAGCCATAGTGGCAGCAAATAATGGAGAGATGGATGTGTGATTGGCAATGAGCAGAGTATTAGTGACTCAACGGGTTTACAATGTCCCTATACCCAAGTCAGCTGAGGAAAACATTCTCATTTTTGGAGACATTCACAGAGAGAGGGAGACAGGGACAGAGCATGGGAGAAAGAGGGAGAGACAGATAGACAGGGTGAGAAAGGGAGACAGAGAGAGATAGAGGGAGACAGAGAAAGAGAGACAATTACTATTATATTATATGTATTAGAAAATTATTTTGTGATTCTGTTCCACTTTGCTATGATTTACATGAATTGAGTAAATGTAGTTTAAAGCTTGATTTTTTTTTTAAATCCATTGTTTTAAATCTATGAAATATCTAATATCTATCAAATATCTAAATCTATGAAATAAAAAGAAATCCATGAATTGATAATGCTCAAATAACCATTTATTTTTGAAAAATGACTAAAGAATCATTTAAAAGAGGTTCTTTAATGAACCAGTAAGAACTTTCTTGAAAATGGTTTCATAAAGAACCTACTTTTGTTATAGTTATTTGTAGAACCATTAATGGTGCTTTAAAGAACTGTTATTTGATGGTTCTTTCTTTACAGAACCATTTGCTGAAATGAACCTCTCACTAAATGTTGTTGTTTTTTTTTTGTTGTTGAACCAAAAAAGGTTCTTCTATGGCATCACTCCAAAGAACCATTTTTGGTTCCACATAGCACCTTTATTTTTTAGGGTGCAGAATCACTATAGCAGTTCCATATAAATCTTATTTATTTTTCTTTTCATGATAATCTTTGAGAGAATAAAGGCATGATAGGGGAGGAGATGGAGGAGAGAGATGAAACATGAAAAGTTGCTTATTGTTGATTTGTAATTATTGCAAGGACATAGATATGTATTTTAGCCGAAATAATTCCATGAATGTGTAATTTTCAATGACCATCATAATAACTAGCTAAAATAAGATGATTTAGTTGGGTATCATGACACCCAACACATTTTTAAGGCAACCAGTCATCACTATAGTGTTGGGGCAGTTTTAGCTATGATATCACAATATGGATGTAAATGTTGGAAATAAAGAGAATGAATAGTCATGTGACATAATCATGATCATCTTTGGCCCAAAGTCAAAAAGAAACCATACCATGTATAGTACATATAGTTTTAATTTTTTTTGCTACATATTTTCATTTTTCCACAATTATCTTTTCACTACGATAAAGAGGCAAATATTGTCATTGTACTAAATTCATAGTTTTGTTTCATATGTACTAGGCCTGAGTGTTAAAATTCATGTTACTGATGAGCAATACAACACAACAAAAATCTATACTTTTAAAGGCTCCAACAGGATAAAGGTAGATGTTTGTATTAAAGCTACAGGATAAAGGTAGATGTGTATATAAAAGTTCCATACAGTATAGTAAGCTTGTGTGTATAGACGATTGAGAGGACAATCGACAATGTTCTTTTTCTTGCTGCTATTTGATTGGCCAAATCATTGTAACTGGAAGAGTCGCGAGCGCAACGTCCGACATAAACACACCGGCAACAGGGACCACTGAGCTGTACTGAGACTGTTGTTATTCTGCCACGCGAGTTAACTGACTGCTATTTGGTAAACCACGCTGTGGTCCGTAGTCATGGTGCAGACGAGTGAGTTTGGAGCTGACGAGAGGATTGAAAAAAGAGAGATGAGAAAGACGGAGCGACCGTAGCAGTCGTGCTACGATGACCCCGCCCTTGCTGAGGAGGAACTATGAAGTACTATTGGAAAAGGCCAAAACCGAGTCGAGCAGAGTAGACCTGTAACTGTGTATTGGAAAAGGGGCAATACAACACATGCTACAATTGTGCAGCACACTAGGGGCCGGATTTACTAAAGGTTTGCGTGTATTAAAACGTGTGCAAACGTGATTGCACGCGCAAACACATGTGGAACCTGATCTACTAACCGGACGCACCGAGGATTGCGTCTCTCACACGGGCAGAATAGCACGTGTGATCCATTTAGCGTGTTTGCCTTGATGAATATGTAAATATGGGCGTTTCAGCCAGAACGTGCAGAATACTGGGAGGAGTAGATGCAAATAGATTTATTTAGCGCGTGCAATGTGATTTACCAAACCAGGAAGAGATTGCGGTGGCTGTTTTTGCGTCTTTATTTACCACGTCTGAAAACCATGTACTAACTGATACAACTTTGCCAAAACGTATGCGTTTATTGATTTGATACCTGTCAGAGCCCCGTGATCTTACATCTCTGCATTTCCTCACGTCTGGGTCATTCTCTAACAGTTTTTCAGCCGTGTTAAAAGTCATTTACGCGCCGTTACGCACGGGGCACGTCTGTCCTGCAGTGCGCTCCTCTCCTCTCCTCTCCAGTGCCTGGCTGCTCAGCTCCGTCTCTCGGTCCCGGTCCCGGACTGAGACACGTCACCGCTGCCTTTGCCCGTCGTTGATCCATTTGGTCAGTGGTCAGAGCGTTTAGATCCATGTGTCCCACCTGAGCTCTCTATTAATCCACTCGATCATGGGCGGCACACACACACACACATATTACAGGTGTGTGATTGTCGCTGCAGCTGCTGCCTGTTAGTCACTATGACGAGTTGGGCACTGTAGCGATTTGTGTTTATTTATCTAAACAGAGCGCGAGAGAGATGAACACACATGCTGTCATTGTAGCATCGGATCAAATGTCATTCTGTCCCTTCGTCCGTCCAGCTCTCTGTCCACTCTCTCCATGGCGGAAACGATTACACGCGCAAAACCCTCATTTACATATTGCGGTTTGCACGTGTTTTCATTTAGCGGGTTACTCTTAGTAGATCACCTGTTTTGCGTGCACTAACCAAACTCGCAATATTGTAGCGGACGCAAACAATATAGCGCCCGCTATCTGGGATCTTAGTAAATCCGGCCCTATGTATTCAGAAACTGAGCCTTAAAACCAGCCGTCATGACTTCTGTCACTTTGTGATGTCACAACAAAGCAGTCACCGCTCTCAGACATCCTGCCTTTCTCCAATCACCCAGAAAACAGTCAATCAGAAGAGAGGCTTTGAGCCCCTCTTCTGATTGGCTGAGAAAAAAGAAGCGAAAGAAAAGAGAGAGGAGGACATTGGAAGAGGAGTATTACGGTGGAGGAGGGGAATAAAGGCTCTGAAGCTCTGGATAGAGGGGCTATGGATTTCAACTTCTCACCAGCGGGGTTACTGAAAGGGTTTTATTATTCTTTTATATGTGACAGTATTATCTTATGACTATGTGACTTCATGACTATGACTATTTGATTTCAGTGTCATTAGACAAAGCCAGGTGATATTATTTGAATAACCTAAGATAAATATTCTTTATCTTAAATGTCAGAAAACTGATCATTCTATTACATCTTTTAATACGTGATTAAAAAAAAAACCTTGTTCCAGCCCAAATGAGCTGTTACCTGACAGATGATTGGACGCATGTGCTTGGCCAGAGTTGGGTCAGTACTCACATACAGCCAGGACACTTCATAAGTCTCCCAGTAGGTTATTCGCCGGCCCATCTCTAACCTTGACGACTGGATTGACAAGCAGCTCAGTGCTCAGCAGCGACATGATGGACTCAGGCTGGTCAAGGCCAAGGACAAAAATGATGAGTGAGTTGTTGTGTTTTGTCTGTGGCGGTGTGAAGACTTAATCCAGTTTATGTACTTTTATCCTATGCTTTGCCGTTTTAATGTCGACACCATTTTCATGGAAATGCTTTATTCCTGTTTTAATGACTCTTTTATCTACTGGCACAGGTCAGGGTTAATTCATGGTTACTTTATTTGTACACAGGTAAATTTGGTTAACGATGAATCAGCCTCCTTTTACACAAACACTTTCAAACAGAACAGGACAAGAACATGTTAAACAAAGTGACGCCAGTGCTCAAGGCTAAAAGGAAAACCCCTGGTAAAAACAAGAAACTGAAAAATCACCTGCACCCGATGAAGCTGCAAAATTACAGGTAGGAAATGACCTCCATGACCTGTACAGGGTCAGGTGTCCAGTGTGTAATAATATGGGGGTAAAACTGTGACATCTAGCGTTCAGACTCTAGATTTCAGAGCTCATTCGCTCGCTCACACTCATTCCTCCTGTCGGCAAAGTGACGGTGGCCTCTGACGACAAAAAATCTTGTTTACCACGACTGGGACGACTGGGAGCATTTCAGGAGCATGGAGCGATGAGGTGAAGATATAAACCATTTTACGATATGTTTGCTGTTTCCTTCGTTGGTTTATTTATGCACATGAAACTTGCGAAACATGCTCTCTGGTTGGCTGGATTTTCCGTTCGGACTGCCGTACAAACATGGCGGCGCTTATACAAATATATTTAGTATATTCAGATTTTGCCAATAAATCTTGCCAATTATTACGTACTGGACCTTTAAATGTCAATGTTTCTACATGTTTGTCAGCCTGAAAATGTAACTCAACCTTATGGCTAGTCTTACATGATTCATCCATGAGTCTTAGCCTACATCATTTTCAAAAACCTCTTCATTTACACAAACCCACATAGGCTACACCGTAAGCTACTATAAGCATGCCAGACTTCTGCCAATCAGAATCCTGGAACAAACAACAATGACGAATAACACAACTTACTTTTTCTCGTCAATTAACATTTTTCTAGTGACTGTGATGTCAAGTCTGCCCAGAAAATTTTACTCCTAAGAGGATGTATTATAACCTTTTATTGTAAATGCAACAATAGCGGAAACTTTTGCAATGACAGCAAAGTAAACAGCTGTTTTTCCTAAGTCTAGCTAGAGCGATAGGCTAGCAAACCTAAAAACTGCCACTTTAGTTAGATTCGGTGGTTTTGTCTAACTTCCTGTCAGCAGATGGAGTTAGCAGTCCCCGCCCTCGTCCCTACGTCACCACATTCAGGCGCATCCCTTGGCTGCACACACAGAGAGGACTGCCCCTTTATGCCGTTCTCTCTCCTCATTGGATAAAGGTTGTAGGATACAAGGAAAGTTTTCTCCTGGGCTCAGAGCAGAGCAGAGTGACTGACAGACCCGTGTTTCAGACCAAACACTCTATAGAAGTGATTGCTGTCGGAAGATACAACTATTTAAGACTTAGATTAACACAAATATTCTGCTTACTTCTGCTTTAATATTTCCATTTGTGTTGGAACTAAGGGGTCCAGACCAAGACCTTGTCCACACGAAAACGGAGCTTCACCCAAGACAATATTTTTCTTGTTTGTTTTGAAAAAAATCTCTGTTAACACACCGTTTAGCGGTGTGGCTCAGGTTACAGGTGAGAGCGGTGGGGGGTATGACAGCATTGTTTCACAAAATATCTGTTTTGGGTGTTTACACAGAAACGCTGGGGCAGCATTTTCAGATTTTCCCATTCTGTGGCCCAGTTTTCACCACCCGGAAATGCTGTTTGCGTCTGGACGAAACGCCGAAACATAGATCTAGGCCAAAAGAACACTTACGTATGTGGACAACAAATACAAACAGTAAAGGCACATTATGAAAATGATATAAACAAATTGAGCAATCGTCTTTGAAAAGAGAGGGAGCTACTTAGAGTGGAAAGCAGGTATAGAGAGAGGGAGACAGATGGGTGGACAGACAGACAGGCAGTCAGGAGGTTAGGCTACTTAGTGTGTGAGTTCAATACTGACCCACCCAATATACTGCTACCAGCCTGGCGTCACCAGCACACTGTGTGTGTGTGGGGGTGTATGTGTGCATATGAAAATGTCTGGCGTCACTCAGACAAGCCACTTGTCCAAAACACAGTGTGTGTGTGTGTGTGTGTGTGTGTGTGTGTGTGTGTGTGTGTGTGTGTGTGTGTGTGTGTGTGTGTGTGATTGATTTAGGTGGAGCCATGGAGGTAGAGACGCAGAGTTGTTGCATTTTCAGCCAAACTGCAAAATCAATGCAAAGTGGATCTGAATGAAAGGAGTACACGTTGCTTTCATCCAATGTATTTGTGTGTGCGTCTGTGAGACCCAGCTGGTAACCCACGGCGACAGAGCGCTCTCGGCCATTACAGCTCCAGCGTCTCTGCGGCGACCATTAACGATAATGTTGTTGTTGCCGTGGCTACAAATACACTCGTTCCACTCCATTTGCATTTGGAGGGAGACGGTTATGGAGAAAACACAGAAGTACAAGATAAGAACAGGGGAGAAACAGGAACAGAAAGAAGAGAAGATATTCATTAATAAGTATGTTTTCTATTTGTTTACTTGCTTTAATCCTTTTATGACTCATTGTACATCTACTATCAATGTATATCTGTACACGTGCAGGAGGCTTTCAGTGTGTGACATCAGCATGATGCAGTTAAAGTTATGGCCAATCCAGTAATCACTCGATGGCCGAAAAACATTACGAGTCAATTTAACACTCGTCATATTGATGCACTTATGCACTTTGCTGATATGTCCATGGGTGAACAGCACCGACCTTCATTACCATAATAGGTGCATCCGCATGAAGAGGAAAGATGGAAAAGCTGTAAGAAAAGACGAGCCATGGCATCCATCAATATTTCACTTGTGTGTCTTTGGATGGGGCCAAACTCACCCACCCTGCTGCTAATGTCTGCCACTGTTTATGATTCTTACTTAGTATATTTCAACAACTTTTATTCTTTTCTTTTTTTTAATGTTCACATTTTATGATATGTATATTTTATATTCTAATGCAGTCTTATACCTACCTGTATGTTTCCACTTCAGGAAATCTCCATGATTACCAGGAGAAGCATTTCTAAAACTTTACTTCCATTTAAATCAGCTTTACTACAATATAAATTTGACACTGTAAAAAAAAAAATAGAGAGAGAGAGGAGAAGAACATTATACATTACTGTAGATCATAGCCATATGTAGGCCTACAGTTGTTAATATAGAAATATGGATTAATGTAGCTGCAGAACTGGAGATGAGGTTATGGCTTCACCTAACAGTGAAACTGGACGCTACTTTACCTTATCTTATTATCATTGATTATGTCTGACACATTAATTAAAGATCTGTTATTAATTGCTTATTCACTAATCAGCACCAACTTTAAGACCACTTCTTTAAGGTTTAACAGAATTGCATTGAAAGGACACCTGGATGATAAATGAGATAAATGATGGACAAATATTTTATATCGTACATGACTCTTCACCGAAACCTGGCTTGACGCAGAGTAGACCCACCACCAGTGTGTGAGTGATGGCGACTCTGGAATCTCCCTGGACATCCCAGTGATGGTGGTGAAGGTGGTGGTTTCGGTTTTGCACAGTAGAAGGTCTGACAGACTATAGATTCCAATCAATATTTTTAATCACAACAATGCATCAGATCATATTTTGTGACATATGAAGCTCCCCCAGAGATGAAACTTCAAAGAATTATTTTTATTTGAGCCTGCAGGTTTATTGATCTTTGAGTTCCAGCTCACTGATTTGCTGTCTCACCTACAGGATGGCCCAGCTGATCAACATACCTGTTAATAGTTGGAGATGACGATGAGAAAAACAACTTTTAATGAACTGTTTTTTAAATATTTGGACCCGGGATCAGACACAACATGTCAGTGGAGGTGTTAACTTCTAACATTGTGTAACTTCTCCTGTTATCTATTCACGAAAATCGATTATTTTGTATGTTTTTCATTAATCAGTAATCCCCCCCATCAACAAAGTGAAGTGTTCCTTTCAGCTCTGAATGAGCCGTTCATATCATTCATATCTCCATGGAGACGGTAAGCTCTGTGCTGCTGCCATGTGGTGTCGCCATGTTTTTACCTTCAGTGGCAGCGTTACGGTAGGTAACCACGGTAACTCAGCGGAGACACCGGAGCTGTCGGCTCAGTCACCGCGGTAACGCAGCGAGGAGGAAAGGAGCATTACACTGATGCTGCATTCACCTGCAGTCGGGCAGACGGCCGTCGGTAACAAACCAGATGTCATTTTAGTCACAGAAGTCCAGAGGAAGCCGGTAAAACGTGGGTCAGGTCAACAATACCACATCGCCATGACAACATATCGTCACGTGTATTGTTTTGCCTCGTGCTGACGGACCACTTGTTTACATAGAGGCTTGTTTATGCCGTTACCTGCAGCGGCTGTCGTCCGTCTGTCGTCTGCCCAATTTCACGTGAATGCAGCATGAAAAATACGATTGAGCTGCTTGCGATATACAACCGCAACGCTAGATGGGAGTAATTCCTACACAATGTACCTTTAATAGTGTTATGGTAAAAATGGATGGTGGTTAACACAGGAGAAGCAGAATAAACTACGGTAATAGGTAATGAACTCTGAGCAGCTATAGGCTGACAGTCTGCTGATGAGTGGAAGGAGGCGGCTGAGGGTGATGCACTGATTGTACACAGGTGTGGAGACTTGCCTGGAGCCGTGAAGCTAAGCCCCGCCCACTGATCCCACTTCAGAGTGTGTTCCAGATCACCTGCTGGTTCCCTGGAGGTGGACTGCAGTGTTCAGTCATGTTAAATTCCCCGGTTCAAAGGAAAATGTGAAATGAAGAAGTGAACAACAGTTCATCAGTTGGTTGACAAGAAAATTACCCAGCAGTCAATGCGCCTCACTCCAGCATTTTTTTTTTTTTTTGCTGATTTTGCCTTAGTAAGGCTGACAACAGGGCATGCAAGACCTGGAATTAATTTCAGGGATATTAATATTATATAATTAAAATCTGTAATTCTAAATAGTATAATAATCTGTATCATGTGAATATATGAAAGAATAACTTTTATGCATGTAGATCCAGATGGTTAGAAGAACCTCCATAACTTCAATGATACAGAGTTTCAATTTCACAAGTTCAACTCAGAAGTCCAGACTCACGAGGACCAGAGATCTTTTATTTATTTGACCAGCAGCAGCTCCCTGATCTCAGCTTGACTCTGAACCACCAGAGGCGTTGCAACAGGGCAGCCCAGCCAATTGCCTATAGAGCTGGAAGGGGGCCCCCAGGGGCGGCTGACATTGGTCCATATCGGGGACCTGATGTTGTCACTGGCTGTGTACATCGAATGTTGTGCATAGTCTACTCAGTATCATATATAAAAATGTAACCAGAAAACATTACCGTTTCAAATTATTCTGGCTAGGTCTGAAAAAACAACAAGCAAGCAAATGATTATGTACATTCACTGAGTGAATATTATGAAAATAAAATATTTCTTGCTAGAAATGTAATCAAAAAGCATTTTTATGCAGAAACTAGGCCTACCTCAGAATATTGATTTTTCCACTAAATATTATAGAAATATTTGCTATGTTTTTTGTTCTCACGGCGAGAAACTTGACGCAAAACAATTGAAAAAAATAATCAGAAAAAATGTAACAGTCATACAATTTATGAGCCATTATTGTAAACCCTCTATGTTTTTGCACTTTGGACCAACGTAGCCAAGGTACGTTTTATATGAGACTGCGTTGACATAGTATACAGAATTGAATCATCAATAGTTTGGGATTTTTGGATTCATTAACAGTTAATGTTTGTGGTCCCGGTTGGGGGTGGGGGTCCTCCAAGTTACCTCTTGCCAGGGGCCTCCAGAGTGTCTAGAAACGCCCCTGTGAACCACTGTACCTGATTGTGCTGTTCATCCCTTTTTAAGGGATAAAAGGCTATCCAAGCCTATACGTGGCCCTGCGTGAAAAAGTAATTGTTAAATCATGAACTAACTGTGATAACCCTTTTTTTTTTTTAAGTCGCTAGAGTTTAATGTAACTGTCCACACCCTGGCCTGACCACTGCCAGACCTGTTGAATCAAGAAATCACTTCAATAGAACCTGTTTGAGTGAAGTGAAGCAGGGAGATCTCACACAGCAACACATCTGCTGTTACATTCTGTGTCCATGGCAACGTCTTGTCCTGTAGTAGACGTCTGAAGCAAAGCTGCATCATTGTGTCCACCCATAAACTATGTGTCCACCGCTACTCCCTTTTGAGTATGAGTTTTAAACTTAAGCTTAAAGGGATAATTCACCCCAAATTCAAATTTCACTCATTATCTACTCACCCTCATGTCGACTAAGGGCTGGGAGAAGTTTCAGAGTCCTCCGTCCCTTCTCTGAGTTACGGGGGGTCCGCGCAGCAGTATTTGTCCATTTAATGGTTGCAAATGGATACCAACTTTCTTCGTCCAAAAATACACCAAAAAACATCCAAATACCTCCATACTGCTCGTCTGTAATGTCCCTCTGGTATTGAAGCCCCGACATGAGAAATTGTTACGAAAAATATTAAATAAGTCTATATTTTAAGCTTGTTTGTAGCGGAAGCTTCCAGTGTCTCGGTTCACTGCTTTTCCTGTGTCAGCGAGATTTGCACTGACCGGTGGAACAATTTCTCATGTCGGGGCTTCAATACAAGAGAGGCATTACAGACGAGCAGTATGGAGGTATTTGGATGTTTTTTGGTGTGTCTTTTTGGACGAAGAAAGTTGGTATCCATTGACAACCATTATATGGACAAATACTGCTGCGCGGACCCCCCCGTAACTCAGAGAAGGGACGGAGGACTCTGAAAATTCTCACAGCTCTTAGTCGACATGAGGGTGAGTAGATAATGAGTGAAATTTAAATTTTGGGTGAATTATCCCTTTAAGCTTTTTTTTTTTTTTTTTTTCAATTTTTTGCTGCTTGTTTACTTCGCTGTCTTCTGTCACACTGACGTTATCATCAACGTGATGACATCTCACCAGCTGGAGATCAGACGTGGGTTTTTTGGCCAATGGGAAAGCAGCCAAATGCCGACACGGGTCGACACGGTTTAAAAAAACAGCGTCGACCCACTAATTTTAGTGGGGAAGCAGCTTTATAGTATTTTGCTCATATATATCTGACGTATTGAATAAGTTATATAAACTAAAATTGCCACCCACCATCCCAAAACTAACAATTTGTGTGAAATGTTTTCATAATTTCTGTGTAAAATCTTGAGTAATGGTGTGTATAGATGAGTGACATTTAACTTTTACCCTTTGCCTCATTCTAACATGTTTTACCAAATTTGAAGAAATTTCTGGGCATTGTGGGGATATCGGGTCAAAACAATTCTTGTGAGGTCACCACAAACTTGACCTTTGACCTCCAAAATCAAATGAGTCCATCCTTCAGTCCTAAAGAATGACTGTGCCAAATGTCCATCACGGACAGGGACAAGGACATCTGCTGATTAGGAGGGTGATGAATGAACAGAGGAACACACAGGTACATTTACCCCTGCATCAAAACACGCATCTCACAGTTTTTACTGCCAAATTCATACACAGCTGGGTGGTTACACTTGGTGTAATGCCCTTTTTAAAAGCCAATAACAGCCACAATAATCACCTTCGCCAACTCCATCTTGTTAAATATCTCCTCTCTGTTTGTTCTCTCACTTTGCCGTTTGGAATTTCTTCTAAAGCTGTAAATGCTTAGTGAGCTCTCACAGCTCCAGCTGCATTTAAAAAGCTGTAATGCTGGCAATAACTACCTTCCTGCCCCCCTGTCTGTCTCCACACAGTCACAATCCTCATTAATTACCTCCTTCACCTCTTCTGATGTTCCGTTCATTCGATTTGCAAGATATAAAAGGACATATGTGAGGTTTTTTAGTGGCGGTTAAAAAGCAGTTAAATCAACAATAATTACTTTTCTACTTCTCTATCATAATAAAAATCACAAAGGACTCAGTTTAGGAGATGTTTTAAGAAAAGGGTAATTCCTGTCTTTACCCTCTGTCTCTTTCTGGTTAAATGTTTTTATCGCCTCGTGCATGGTTTTAACTGAGCTATGTTTGAGAACCATGAGGATAAAGATATAACATTTATTATCCCTTCAATTAAGTGTAAAGGCTCCCTGCGGTGTTTTTGGCATCTACATATGTAGCATAGTAGAACTGCTTTGCCCTTGTTTTGTGTATCTCTGCTGTATATTTAAATGCATTCAACAGGTGTCTTGGACCTCAGTGATATTCACATTATAAACATCACTTTGGTTTATTTGCAATTAGAAAACCTCCACAGAGCAGGGTGAAGACCTTTTTCCCTAATTCCTGTTTTTAAATGAGTCAGTTGGAAACATTGAAAATCCAGATGCAGACAACAGCATAGCATTAACGGATGGAACACTATAAAAATGTAATAAAATCACTTTAATGTAGTTCAATTCCTTGATACATAGGTCAAAGGGAATTAAAAAATAGTATCTTATAATAAATAAGTATCTTTAACTGTGACAGTAACATTTTTCACACTTCTTATTTGTGCATGTTTAGGTATAAAAAGTTACCCTGCTGGGATATAACAACCCACAACTAGGTCAGTGCCTTTTTGACCCAGCTACAAAATAATATGATCCACTGATGTTATTTTGAACCGAGCAGTTTTTAGAGCATAAGGCAACAAAGCTGACTGTCACTGGACTGAAATGATGAGTGGCTTTTTGTTTAGTCCAGTGAGAAATCAAAGACCCATTGTTGCAAAAATAACTATGGTCTCCTTGTTAGTGTAAAGTGCATGTGCACTGGCCGGGAGTGGATGGTGAGCAACAGTCACCAATGAGAAAATGGTTTAGAAAAAGCCTCATTCTCAGGACCGCTCTCACACAGGGTTTATAACAAGAAATGACTGCGGTCACATAAATAAAGGAGGTTAACCATGATCTACCCCTCTAGTGACTGTGTTTGGACTCTGTTTCCTGTTTTAATTCAACATTACCTACCTCGTGTGTCCTGTGGTTGTTTTACTTCCTGTCTTTGTTTCTAGTTTTTTTCAGCCTTTGTGATTGGCCACTCTACGCTAATGTATTTCACCTGTGTCCTATCATCTCATCCTCATGTGTCTTTGTAAGGTCACCTGTTGACTGTCTCTGTTGGTTTGTTGATGCTGCCTTGTTGTGTTTCTGTAGGCTATGTAGTTGCATGCTGTAAATTCTTTATTTAATACACTCCTTTACACCTTTCCCTGTCCAGTTACCTTTGATTCCACAGACGCTGAGTTCAGTGAATTCCACTTTTTGCCGTTAGGCTGTGGTTTCGTTTGTTTTGTTTTTTTTAAAAGTATATTCTGTGGCTTTTTTTTTGCCTTTATTCGATAGCACACAGTAGAGACAGACAGGAAAGGGGGAGGCAGAGAGAGGGGGAATGACATGCAGGAAAGGTCTGCCTGACGCGGGATTCGAACCGGGGCCGCCTGCGTTGAGGACTGTAGCCTCTACATGGGGCGGCCGCTTTACCCACTGCGCCACGCACCGCCCCATTACCCTTTTTTTTAATGACAGTTTCCTGATGCTGGAAATAAAATGCAATACAATACAATAAATCTTTATTGTCCCCCATGGTTGAAAATTGCCTTTGGCTCACCGTAAAAAAGAAAAGAATTTCATTAAAAACACAGTTAAAGTTAAAGTTAAGGATACAGTTAGAACACAGTTAAACATAAAATAAATAGGGGAAGAAAAGAAAAAACAGAAACACAAACAGCTGAGAGCAGTTTAATTCTATAGTGCATCATTTAGGTTGAATTGAGGAGGTGGGTAGCGTTCGGGATGAAGGATTTTTTGAAAGCTCCCTTAGCCAGTGGGAGTTGGTAAGGGGGTGGGAGCTGTCCGCTGTGATGTTCCTGGCCTTCCAATATGCAATATGCTAATCTTGTATTGTATATAGTGTGGGAAGAGTCTGTAGTGGGGCACATTTTTAAAAAGTTAAATGTTAGCTAAACACCACGGTCATACTGTAGGTCTTCTAATTATCTGAATCAGCTGTAGATGTCCACCTGCACACAGAGGTTGCTATGGTGATTTTTACTGCTCAATTTCTATTGAATGAGACTCAGATTGTGTGCAAAATCGCCCAGTCATTCACCCCTCACTCACTATCCAGGGAATTAGAGGACTAGAGGAGGAGCTCATTGAAAACATGAAAAAAAAACACTTTCGATCCTCACTCAGGTGACAGCTCGAGCACAGTGCATGATGGAACATATTGCTTGGATTTAGGACGCATTGTGGGATAGCATAGGTAATATAGTATGTGTGTGATAATTCTCACTATACATTGAGTTTGTTTGCAGGGATGAGTCCCAGAAACTCTCAGCATGGTGTGCTACAAACAACCTGACTGAAGGAAAGCAAGGAACTCATCGAGGAAGTGCAAGGCTGACCCTCTTCCGCTGTACATCAATGGAGACTGAGTGGAAATAGTTCACAACTTCAAATTTTTAAAAACCCACATCACCTGGTCTGCCGACACCTCAGCTATCGTTTTTTTTTAAAATGCCAACGACGCCTGCACCTTTTGAGACTGATGAGAAGGAAAAACTTCCTCCGCACAACATAGTAGCTGCTGAAAGAAAACGCGTTACAGAGGATCATCAACACAGCACAGGAAATCACTGTCTGCCCTCCTCCCTCTCTGGACGACACTGCAAACACCTGCTAACTCACCGCAGCCATCAACATCATCAAAGACAGTTCACGACATCAAGACATCACACGTTTGACCCGTTGCCCTCTGGCAGGCGCTTCAGGTCACTCATACCAACACCAATAGACTCAAGGGCAGGATATGATCTCATTTCTGAGAGGTTTAAAAGGATAGTAGCATTTTT
The DNA here is from genome assembly GCF_045865225.1 of Trachurus japonicus. Lineage (NCBI taxonomy): Eukaryota > Metazoa > Chordata > Actinopteri > Carangiformes > Carangidae > Trachurus > Trachurus japonicus. Next base: position 31,767,009 of record NC_140914.1, on the reverse strand, counting down.
TTAAAGTGGGGTTGTATGATCTCCAAATAGCCCCTAAGTACTTTAATTGCAGTAGAAGACTCTCTGCACTCCTCCCGTTAGCAACGCCAGCCCATAATAGCCCTGCCCAGAGATTTACAACATACATACCTAACCAACTGCTGATCGGCGGGCGCTAACCCTGGGCGGAGGGATACGTGAGTCGGTTAGGTCCAAATAAAAACTGTGTTTTTCCTGCACTTTGAAGGGCTGGAAAAAATTATATAATAGCGAACAATGGAACTGTGTATTTTTTTTTCAGGTAAAACCTCTTTCCGTGAAAATAGGCCGTTTCTTTGGGTCTGTTCACAACACTGTATGTTGTAAATCTCTGGGCACTGCTATGGGCTGGCGTTGCTAACGGGAGGAGTGCAGAGAGTCTTCTACTGCAATTAAAGTACTTAGGGGCTACCCCACTTTTTAAAAAAAAGATACTTTCCCTTTAAGCTTTTGTGTGGATGTGTGTTTACAGTATAACCCCAATGTGGACACAAGGGTGTTTGCACTCAGGAAGGTGGGGGAAAGTAATCCAAGAGAAGACTGGAGGTGGAAGACTGGTGAGTGTATAGGTGCTTGCATGGTGAGCTGGTGGCTACAGCAAGAGGGTCCAATTGGATGGATGGTCAGTTATCTCTGACCACACGGAGATGCCCAGTCCATTGCACCTACAGTATCTTCACTTGGCATTTATTATTCAAATGCTAAAAATATATATGTACAAAATATTAAACGGAGGGTGCAAAAGCAAGCAATAAAAAGTGAGAGCATGGAGAAGAAAAGAAGACAGAAGAGAATAGAGAATAGAGAATATTTGGGGGCCATGAGTGGGCTGTGGTCAAAAGAGGCATTCTATAAAATCATAAAAAACAAACAAACATATCTAGTGTTACCAAAGTCATCAATAAATATAAATAACATGAATATAACAAAGGAAACATTCAGACCACAGTGTGCCTGTGTTTGTACAATTAGGTTTGAGGTATATGAACAACACACACAACATAGTTAGATACCATACAATGATTCATTGATGACTGAACAGTTTGTGTTCATTGGTTTTTCCCTCTATTCATTGATTTTCCTCATGTGCTTTGGCAGCAGAGATGAATTCTGTGGTTATTTCACTGGCATTCAATGTCAAGAAGCTGAATCATTATAAACATTTAACAATGACTTGTTGCTCTTGTTTGAGGTCTGACAAACCCAACAGCTTATTGTGTAAACAAGTTAACCCTAACCCCTAAAAAAGTGAATCCCTGTATTAATACCTGTAATAATACTAATAATGATAATCCTGTATAATGACATGGATCAGTCCCATAGATAGACTGCACATCAGATGTTCTGGCCATGAACAGTCTATTTTAACAGTGAAATATAGCAAACAAGAATGAGTTGATGGACTAATCAAATCACTGTAATCAAGCAATCAAAGACATTACAGCAGATGTTTATGCATGTCTCAAGAAATGGAAGAGAAAGCAAAAAGCCCCTCCAACGCACGGCAGGTCAACCAGGAACACTATGGCTTTCTGATTAAAAGGAAACGGTAAAATTAGGCTATACGCTCTCAGAACAATATCACAACTATCCACATACAACCTGTAAAAATATACTAAATGTTATAAATAAAGTCTGAATCTGAATACAGCAGCCAAATAACTAATAATAAATAATAAATTGTCCTTTAACCGCTTTATTGTATCAACAAATGGGGTTAGCCTACAATGTTAGTCTGTACAGTAATTACTGTCCCAGTCCACCACTCATTAGCCCTTCAAGGTTTCTACACATTCTGTATACTAATATACTGACATTTTATTTCAATACTATTTTATTTTATTTTATTTTATTTTATTTTATTTCACTTAATATTGTTACTGAAAACACAACAATATAGAAAAGTGCACCTCTTGTGTGGGACCAATAGGATCATAAATGAATAATTGATAAAAGGTTTTCTGGTCAAAAATAAAAACAAAATCCAAAGTCTGGCCTCTGGATGACCTCACTCTGACCCTTTGACTGAAAGTTCACCTCTGCAAGGCGACTCAGCTGGGGGGGTTGTAGACTTCCACGCCACAGAGGTTACAGAGAGGCCATGTCGTCATGGCGACAGAGACAGGAAGTAAACAAATGGGTCTCATCAGAAAGAGAGAAATCCTAAAATGATCAGTCAGAAACAATATGTACTGTTTGATCACTGCACTTAGTTATTAATCCTGTTTCTCTCTGTTTGACCTCTTGACCTCTTCCCATCGTCCCTCCTTCACTTCCAGGGTCAGACATAGGTCAGGCTTTATTAGACTCATTGGCATGTGTGTTTAAGTGTGTGGTGTGTGTGTGTGTGTGTATTTATTTAGATTGTTTCTCTTTATACCCACTGAGCAAGATATTCATGTGATCAGCGTGGAAACAGGAATCAAAGCTCAGTCTGGGGTGAACTGCTATTTAAAGTGAAGTCAGCTCACAAAGGAATATGAAAAAAAAACATGAAGTGGGTCTTCACAGTCCAACCAATAAAAACCACCAAGAGTTCTTAAACAGAAAGTCTTTCAGACTGATGCCCTTTAACAACCAGCAAAGGGACTATCGATAGAAATGAGCTTTCCAGCTAACTCGGGTGTGTTCACATTAATGTTCCCTCTTCAAATAAACAAACTAAACTTGTATGAAAATGTGAAACAATTAAAAGTTTCATAACATACATATACATAACAATTTAGACAAAAGCCATTAAGCATGTTAGCTCTGGGTTAGCAAATTATATACAGCATGGGGGTGAATAATTCTTATATAGCCTATAATGTACTGTATATTCAAATTAAAGGTTTGCTTTTTGGCTCTAACATGTGCTAAATATTATTTTATTATTGGCAATATTAGATTACTATTTCTAAAAATAATCATTTTGAATTAGTATAGTATGGATCCCTTCGCAATAACATTTTGAACATGTCTTGTGGAGTTCATTTTAAATTGACAACAATTGGAGAATCCACTCTCACACAGTAAAAGCATTTTTCTGACAGTGTTATGGGAATTTTAGTTAAAGCTGAAAACTACAAAACTGTTCAGAATGCTCAAGTGAATTTTTGTCAAAAAACAAAACAAAACAAAAAAACTCAATCACTGTCAGAAAAAGAACACAGATGATCACTACAGGTACTGGGTAGTAAAAATAACCAGCTCTAACTGTGCACCTTTAATAACAACATTTATATATATATATACATATAGTGTAACAATGAACAGCAGCAACTTCTTTATTTTCACCAACAGAAGTGAAACTCAACTTGCAGCAGCGGTACAGTAACTTATAGGTGACACATTACCTGAAACATCACAACAGTGTGTAAACACATGGCTCACACAGGAATCCTAGAGTGGAATATTTTTAAAGAAGTTGTAAGGATGATGACAGGCAAACATCCAGCTGTCACTCATCCACCTGACACAACACTCATCATTTCAAACATGTAAGTTGTCTAACATTACACACTGCTCAAGGTTCCTCTTCCTCTGCTCGGTGTCATACATTCAGTCATTCCTGTTTTTTAACTGCTTGTTAACACGCTGCTCTAACACTTCTTCATTCTGAACTTTTTCGTATTTGTCTGCAATTTAACACAGCGTCAGCAGTGTAACTTATTACACCTTGTTTCAGCCATGAACTATTTTCTGATGACATTGACATAATGATAAAAGGTTAATCTGTGTTACCATTAATACCAGAAAGCACATGTTTAATATGATATGTTCCTAAACAATAATCCTAGTGATGCACATAGTGACTGCTGTGTTGTGTCCGTCTGACCTCTTGACCTCTGACCCTGTGCCCTGCAGCAGGGTTGACCTTGGCTCTGAAGCCTGTTGTCACAGGATCACTTTTCTCCCTGAATCCCCTTCAGCTGGTTTCAGATCTGCTGTTATGTGAACCCCACTCCTACACCACTGCATCGATGAAGAAGGTGTGGTTTGATCTGAGCGCACTGACGAATGGTCGACTCCATTCTCTCTCCAACCTCGGTGAAGGACGGGACAAGGCCTCAGATGGAGGCATTAGACATATAAACACAATGGTCATGTGGCCTTAGCAACTGTTTCCGTAAAGCTCTGCATTAGTATTATACATTGACATTTACATAAAAGCGTCAGGACAAAAGAGTTTCAAATGGTTTGTGATTTCTTCAGTTTATTTATTTGTTTTTGTTCATTTCAGAGTCAAAAAATATCACAAAACACATGGTGGAGTGCTGACTCTTCTGCTCATGAAAACACTGCTGATATAAAAATGTTTGAAAGCCCAAAGTCGGACATATCAGCTCATATCAGATCTTTTATAGGATAGAATGCAGCTCTGAGATAAATAAGGGAAGTATTACCTCCACCTCTCTATTGCTTGAAATTATGTCTATTTTTAACTTCAAATGCTCCTGCTTTCCTCGCTTGACCACAGAAAGTCAGTATCAGTAATAGATTTATAACGGAGAACAATTAAAATCATTGATCATTAAATCAAGCCAGTGTTTTCTGCCATATTAAACGTACTGCACAATCAGGAATATTAACCAATGCTTTAAAAAATGTGGATTTCATGTTTTTAACAGTATGTCGCTATAACATGCAGCACACATACTGTAACAGACTCAAGCCAGTGGAGACTGCAGTTCACCTTGGAGACAGCGTGTGTCGCCCTGCTGTCGTTTCAGCACACCTCAGCCAGAGAGGAAAAAGCACTGTGTGTGTGTGTGTGTGTGTGTGTGTGAGGGAGCATGAAGTTGTTGTTGTCTGCCTCGGTTTGTGTATTTCCCCCTATTGCTTGTACATGCAGAGCTGCAGGTGCACATGTGCAGTGGAAGTGTGTTTATCCTTGTTTTGTGCTATTTTTTTGGTGTGAGATTGTATGTGTATTTATTTTCTATACTATTTAGTTACATTTCGATTTTATTATGAATTTGAATATTTTTTACTACTGTATAATATGTGTATGTAAATATACAGTATGTGTGTGTGTGCGTGCAAATTCATGTATGTTGAAAACCTACATGTAAATAAAATGGATTGTGATATACAGTATATATATACTGTAGAGGTAACATTAATGTGAACGCACCTGAGTTAGCTGTATATGTATACAGTATATGCTATATACATATATGGTATTTATCTTGAAACAATCAAACTAAATCTCCGTCTCCACTCACTCTTTTGTGTGTTTGTGCACATGAGTGTGATGGTAATGAAGAGCACCAACACAAAAGCAGCACCACGCTGTGCTGTGTTCATTACTGCATGGCTCCCTCAAACTTTTTGATTTACAGCTTTGGCAAAAACAACAACAGTGTAAGACAGGGGGAAGAGTTAGAGTCACAGAGAGGGGTTCAAAAAAAACCTAATTAGTACGTGTTGGAGGGAGAGACAGACTAGGAGGTAGTTCTTCCCTAACGAGGTCTCCAGTGATGAATGTGTGAGAGCTTCTCTAAAATATTGATTAGTGTGTAATGAAGTGGAGCAGACAGACTCCATCCAGCACTGAGGGGGGACAGACACACACAGACACAGAGACTGGGGAAGTACAGTATCACAGGATTTACTTTTTTTAAATTATGTAGCCTATGTAGTTATCAGTGAAAAAGTGTTCAGAAAGGAACAGTTGTATTTGGTGTTTTTAATTCACTAATAATCTAAAGTTAGGAATCTGAGAAGATACAAAGACAAGCATGCCCTATAGCAGCTTTAAGCTTTAAGATTTCTCTTAATTGGAACTAAGGGGCCAGAACCAAAATTGGCACCAAACCAAAAATGCACATGGGAGTGCTTCTGGCCTTGTATGAGTGGATGATTAAAGATATTAATTGAAATCAAGTTAGCAGATGTCATAGTAGCTGATAGATCAGCACACAGATGAGCTCTAGGATCAATCCATGAATCAGTCTAACGAATGAGGCCTGGCTCTTGATCACATTGTGTACCGTTATGATATTATTATTATTTTCTGTTATGAAAGAACATACACAAAAGAAAGTGTTTTAAAATTCAAATGTTTTAATTTCTATTGTTGATTGAAGCTGTTAAATCTACTGTAAATGCTACACACTGCCTGCAATGAGTTTTTCTGGAGGAATACTGCATTATTTATTTATTGTTCTAAACAGCGACTGTAACTATATTGAGCCTAGAAATACAGCTGTACAATCAAACACTGATCACACTGAATGTATAAACCTTCCAGTGAATTACTTAAAGCTTAGCTCACTTAAGAATCATTTCCATTGTTTATCTTGTTAACCATTATTGAGAAAATGTCAAGAACATTCCACATATCATACTATATATAGGCTACTATCATATTCTATTTACTGTAAGGACATAACAAGACCAAAATATATCAAGGTAGAACCTGCTAAAGTATCATCATTTAAATTTAATCAGTTTCAATATTGTTGTTAAAATTCCTGACATTGAAATAAATTAAGTTACATGCAGGACAAAAGTGTTATTCTATATATAAATAGGTTATGACATAAACAAAACAATGAAGAGACAATATTAGAAGTTAGTTTTGTGTTTTTTGGGACATTCCAGGTGAAAGAATGAAGGAGATCACAGCTCTGTTGTTTCTCACATCTCCAGCTCCTCTGGTTGATCTGTTCACTTCACTTCTGACCTTTGACCTCTAATGTGTTTTACTGTTGAAGTGTCTCTTAGTCACAAACTGACATCAAGAGAAAACATGAGCAAAGTTTTTTTTTTTTCTACTGTTTTGAGCCAGCAGGTGGCGCAAAACAAAAAGGCCTAGAACTCTCAGATATTGGATGGCGGCCCTGGTGCATGTGTGTTTCCATCCTCAAGTTAAATATATTACTATGGGATGTGCTCAACAAAAGTTAAAAAATGTTTTCAAATGTAAATGCTTAAGTATGAGTATTTCTATTCACTTTTTGTCATGTAGATTTTTATCATTATTATTATATGATTTTGTTGATAGTGTATCTGAATTAGAAATGTATTATTATTATCATTATTTATACTTTACTATTAACAACAATACAAATAATAATGAGTATTCATTACAATAATAATAATAGCAATAATAATAATAACTAATGTTAATATGTACATTTTCTCATTTACATTACCTCTCATTCTCTTGTACAGTCTATCACACAAATTTTATAAGTCATATGTCAGGACATGTTTTGTAAAATGTTTAAATAAAAAGTAAAAAAAAATAAAAATAATAATAATAATAAAATTATGATCAATACAAATTATTTGAAATTCTTGTTGGCTTATGTCTAAAAATTTCTCTCTGAACAGAGCGGGTTTTCAATAAGAAATTATATTTGATAACTTCATATGACTCCTCATAGTAAAGAGATACTAAAGAGAATGAATGGAAGTGCCTCACTAAATCTAAAACTGTAATCAGAAAATGAAACACTGTATGAAATGAAAACTTGCTTGTGGAAAATGTGTGTGGATTCATGGTTCAATGTGTCGAACAATTCTCAGCTGTAAATTAGGAGGTTCACAGAAACAATTAAATATACAAATGAAACTTGGCATAAAACCAGAAGGCCTGGTACTGTATCACCAGAGTCCACTGTGCAGTAGATAACTGTTGGTATTACTGCTATCAGATGATCGTCAGACACCAGCCATGGAAACAGAACAGTGGGTTAAGGGCTAAAGTGGGATTTGTAAAGTTCATGAGGTTGTAACTGGATCGTGACGGACTATGCATTTTTAGTCTGATAATAATATTATATATATATAATATATATATATATAAACTATTATTAGTAATATTATAATAATATTATATTATATATATATTATATATATATTAATAATATTATTATAATATTACTAATAATAGTTTTTCCTCAGTCGATGTGAGGGTCTAAGGGAAGAGGATGTTGTTCTGATGCCATGTAAAGCCCTTTGAGACAACGGGCTATACAAATAAAATTGCCTTGCCTTGCCTAATAGATGCATGAGAATAATACATGAAAATAATACATCCAATTATCACAGTCACATGGTTTAGACGACCAGTTGAAGACTGGAAAAAAGAGTTGTCCCTGTGAATTATTACAATTTCTAAATTACAAAAATGATCCAAAAGAAAATGTCTATGAAAACTATAAAATGCTATAACTATTCAACAAAACTATAGATTATGATTATTTTTATTATTATTACTATTATTACTATCATTATTATGATACATATTGTAGACATTTCTAGAATGAATATTGTAATTTAAATGTTCAGTTTTAATGAAACAGAAATATTGTATAAAGACTGACCTTATCTAGATCGACAATGTAGGAAATGAATTGATACAACAAAGTCTCAATGCATACGTAATATGACAGAATAGAGACATGAATCAGGAAAAATGGCATGAGGAGTATAAGTAGGCGGGACGACAGACAAGAAGTAGGAAATGGAGGAGAGGAATTCTGTCTACTTGAAGGAACTGAAAGAATTTAAGAGGGAAAGAAGGCACACGGGGGGGAGGGGGGGAGGGGGGGGGGCTACACTGTACTGGGGGACAGACGGAGAAAGACAAGGGAAGGGGAAAAGGGGGAAAGGGTCAAAGTTCACTCTCATTTTTTGTCCATTACTGCTAAGGGTCACATTGTGGGTGCGTGCGCGTGTCTTTGTGTGTGTGTGTGTGTGTGTGTGTGTGTGTGTGTGTGTGCGTGTGTGTTTGTGTGTGTGTGTGTGTGTGCTAGGGGAAGGGAGAAACAAACAAACAAACAAAAGAAAGAAAACAGGAGGAAGAGCAAGAGGTGGACAGGAAGTGAAAGTGAGGGAAGAAAAGGAGGAGGACAAAGAGCGAGAAAACAAAATGGAAGAAAGGAGGTGAAAAGGCGCAGGAACTATAGAAAGAAGGAGGAGAGGAGAACAAGATGGAGTGAAGGAAGGGGAGAGGAGAAGAGAAAGAGGCAAAAAAGGACTTGTGATGAGGAGGAATAGTGTAGAGGGTTGGTGGGGGGGGGGGGGGGGGGGGTTGTATTTGACCGCAGCTTGACCTCCTCCCTGTCACCCTCTCACCTCTCCTTCACCTCCCTCCCTCCATTCTTCATCCTGGACAGGGGAGGCCCTGCACACACACACACACACACACACACACACACACACACCGGGACTTGTCCTGGCAGTGACCTCTGCTCTGCTCAGCAGGAATGTTGAAGGAGAGGATAAGTGAATCACTGGGCTACACACACACACACACACACACACACACACACACACGCATACACACACACACACACACACACACACACACAAAGGGAGACATACCATGCACAGAGACAAAGAAACACACACACAAACACACTTTATTTGGCAGAATCAAGCTCAATCCACAAGAATATAAAAATAGAACAATAGAAGAGTAGCTCTGATGCTCTTGTCATCACTGTATTTGTGTGTGTGTGTGATAAAACAAATGAGGAAAATGGAGAGCCGATGTGTCATAGTCACGTGCTAAGAGAGAGAAATACACACACAAACACACACACTCACATCCAGGATGATATATGGGGAGTAATCCACACTAAGGCCTATATATACACACACACACACACACACACACACACACACACAATCAAAGGCTCGAGACAGACACACACACATGTTAGGGTGTTTATGTGGTGCAGATGTTGGACAGGAAACGAGCTGCGTTCAGGGACACAAACACGTCTGACACATGAACCACATGGTGGAATCAGTAGAGTTGAGTAGAGTCTGATTTGACCACGCTGCAGAGGAAATCAATAGACACCTACATGTACAGCACCAGCTGTGAAGAGATAAGAGGCACCGGGGAGTGGGAGGTCAGAGGTCAACCTCTGGTCACCCTGCCAGTCTGACTCTGCAGCCACATACGGGTCAGGAGGTCAGTGTCTGAGCTGTGGCACACATATTAGACTATTCTGTAACAAGAACAGGAAAACTGGGTTTAACATTATGAATAACTTTGCAGCAACAATAATAATTCATGATAAGGTGTTGAGGGAGTGTATGTTCTGTTATGGAGGTAAATATATGAAAATGGGCAGTTCTTGTGGATTTAAAGGGTGTGAATTACCTTCATTCTCCGGGCTCCTTGCCCTTTAACTGATGTTACTACTGTACTGTTCCCCACATGCACTGAATTATTGCACACATATTTCCTCTGTAGTTAAAATTTATTCAATTTATTTGAGGTGGGACAGTGCGTGTTCAATGAACGAAGCATAAAATCGTAAACAAGCCGGATTGTAGCCAGAATCCGGCTCAGTTGAAGGTGTTTGTTGGGTTTTTGTTTTCTAATTTTTCAGAATTTTAACAACATTTTCCAGAGTATTCTCATATACAGTATGAGCCCATCTGTGTGTTGTGGTTCTGTCCCAAGGTCTCCTACCCATCTGACATGTCAAGAAAACCTTGACAGGAATGGAAGGATCCCAGGAGGCATTCGGATCAATTGCTTTAACCATGTCGAACGACTCCCTTTGATGAAAATGAGCAGCAGTTTTCATTGTGAAATTGTGTTTTCAAACTAAAGATCTCTGTCCAGACGTCTGTTTTTATCTCCATAGAATCGCCTTTTGTTTACAACTACTTCCAGGTAGAAAACCAGCGTGAGAACAATAGTGATGGACGAGAGTTTTGCTACATATATCTCATTTTTCATCGCCGTTTAGACTAATCTGATGTTTGTAAAGTTTATAAAACCAATAATTGGACAAACATTACTATTTATGTGTGCATATTTTTGTAATTAATCATTGTGGTTATCATAGATTAGCTGGGCTAACGGTTAGCTACCTGTTTAACTTTAATAACTCAGTGACTCAATAAACGCTCCATGAAAAAATATTTTCTCCAGCGGATATCTGAGTTCCAACATGACTGAGCTAACTGGAGTAGTTTCATGTCGTGTCCCACAACGGGAGGGTTTTAACAGCTGACGTCTTGGTGTTAGCTTGGCTGCTGCCGTTATTTTCTAGACACTGTGAGTCCCCCAAACTGAATAAATACAACACATAGCAACACAAAACACACACACACACACAGAAATAGTAATGTTTCTTCAATCATTTCAGATTTGTCTAAACGGTGATAGTGCATGAAAAATATGATATAGATATAGCTAAACTCTCGTTCGTTACTACTGTTCTCATTCAGATTACGTGCTGGTTTTCTACCTGGAAGTAGTTGTAAACAACAAGGCGATTCGGTCTATACATCACACCTGAGAACTCACACATACCTGACCATTCATACCAACTGTGTATGCCATGACTGTCTTCTCTGCAGATGTTTAGTTACAAAAAGTGCGACTGAGAACAAAGATGGCTGCAGTGTTAAAATACGGAATATGTCGGCACAACAGTGGCTTGCAATGACCACGAGGTCAGGAATACTTAAACTCTTTATCCATGTTTTTTTTTTTAAGATTTATCCTTTTTTTATTTTCCAACATTCTCATTCATGACAGTACATGAAACAAAACACCATCCATGCACACAAAAATAATAAAAAGAAAAACCCCAATCATGTCAAAGTTATAACCACCAGCAATAATTTGTGTTGTATGTTAACTCCATTAAAAATAAGCTTCTATTGGAATTTGAAGAGAAATGGTTTGAAAATGTTCTATTAAAACCAAAATTAAGGACATATATATGCAGATTAAATCTAATTTTGGACCTGAATTATATGTTACATCACGTTTACAGAGCAGTCAAAGATCTTTAGTTGCACAGCTGAGATATAGCATTCCTCCTCTTCCCATTGAGGTTGGTCGATTTAAGAATATTCCCAAGGAGAAGAGAATAATGTGAAATGTGTGAGTTAGATGAAGTAGAAAGTGAGTCTCATTTCCTTTTATGTTGTACAAAGTATGACAAATTGAGAGAGGTTTTATTTCATGAAATCTATGGACAAAACCCTGAAATATGTTGGTGCTCTGATGAGCAGAAGTTGGAGTGGTTGTTAAATGTCAGTGTGTTTAAAACTGCTAGTTTGATTTCTCAAGCCTGGAGAAGAAGACAGGACAATTTGTTTAATCAATTTTTGATGATTTTTCTTGAACCTTGGCATTGCTTTCCTTTTCTTTCTTTTTTTCAGATAGTGGTTTTGAACCACAGTTTGTTTTCTTATTTCTTTGATGTGCTGATGATGTGCTCTGGACCCGGTTTGTTTTCTTGGTGTCTTATAATCCCATGTGGGCTTGACACAATAATGACATAATAATGATAATGACACAATAATAAAAGTAATTCATTCATTCATTCATATAACCAAAATCCAAAATCTTCTCTCACATGCCAGTTTTGTGTCTTCCACCAGTCCAGCTGTAGCCCCACCGGCCTGTCAGGACCTGTTTGCCCCTCCAGGAGACCTGCGGGCCAACCAGAGCTGGAACAAGGCTTGACTCCTCAGCTTGGCGGCCTCCTTCACCAGTGGTTCTCAGGTTGCTGCCACAACAGGCAGCCATGACCTTCTAACCGCAGCTCTGAGCAGCTGCCTCCATAGTGGGGCTTTGAACGTAACCCGCTCAGACTCCAAGTCACCAGCCTCACCCACAGTGCTGGAGAACATTCACCAGTGAGAGTTTAGACTATAGACTTAGCTACTATAGAATTCATTAGCATTAGGCTACTCCAGGACCTCAACCAGAGACCGGATCCCTGAGCTGTCTTTTGGACCTCAGTTGCATGTACAGTACTGCAGCATGGGAATATTACTATGTACTGTATCTGTACATCCAGCTTGCACCACACCACATCCCACTCTAGCTGTGGTTACTGTCCTGCAAGAGGGATGGCCTTCTACTGTATGTCCCTGGAACAGTGTTTTTCAAACTGGAATTCAAATGGGGTCACCTGAAATGTCTAGTAATTGATAATATAAATACAGATAAAAATATGTTTTTTAACTCATTATTATTCTTTTTAAAATTATGATTAAAGCACCACACACAATCTTAAACAACTGTATTCTATACTTTCACCTTCTCAAATATAAAGTTCAAGTAAAATGCAGCATATAAAAATATCTGAGCTGACGCATCTTGACTGACATGTGATCGGGTGGTCGCCTGAAATTTGTGATGTCAAAATGCGGTTTTGGACAACTGACCTAGAACCAGTCTGTGGTAGGGATGGGAAGTTTAACCGATACGCATTGATACACGGACACACGCAGGCAAGATGTGAGTGCATCTCCATTGATCATTGTGTATTTTCTGCATTTATTTGTACATGTAACTGAACAAATAAGATGTTCTTCGACTGGTGAGTTTGCTGAACTGCAGCATAAAGAGTGCAAAGTTTTCATATTCCAATTCATTGTTAATAATGAGCATCCTTAATTCTGTGAGCTAGGATGTATTTAAAGTTTACTGCACTGGAATATTTAAACATCTGAAATGTTGCAAAATGTATACAGAGCTTTTGTGATCCATGCCACTTTGTGAGAGGTCTTAATTTTATCTGATTACTAAATAATCAAACTCATTGTGCAGTGTGATGGAGTTGTGAATCGTATCGCATAGGTAGGTTCGCCGTATTTATCTTAAATGCATGGGATTGTGGACAGTGTATCGAGCCTCATGCCAGAGATGCCCAGCTTTATAGTCTGTGGTGCTGGTAGTCAGTATTTATGGACCCCACTATGGCCTGCCACCACACTTCATCACACTGATGAAGACTTCAACCAGACCTCATGGGGGGAAACTCCCATTCCTGATCCTGATCCAGGTGGAGGTCCTGATCTCCCGTGTTCCATCGGTTCCAATGTTGGCGGCCCCCTCCCCTGGGATCAATTTGGCCCCGTATAGACACCGTCAGGAACTCTTGCCCCCAACAACACATTGGACAGAGTCAGAGGGGAGAAAAGGGGAAGCGAGCACTCACAAAAAAGGAAAAACACTTAAGGAGGTGCACGGCTACAGCAAAACAGAAAGGGAGGAAAGCCAGCACACTCAAAATCCCTTCGAAGAGTTTTATTACAGGACAGGTAGGGTTAGGGGTTCAACATTGAAAAAGACTTCAGTTGAAACGTCATGTGCTTGCCCTACCTGTCCTGTAATAAAAACTCTTAGAAGGGATTTAGAGTGTGCTGGCTTTCTTCCCTTTCTACAGAGTCAGACGGACACACAAACTGACTCCACCACGTCAAAGGTGGCAATTCTCAGAGGAGGGCTGTCTAACGTGTGATATCCCCCATTTGTGTGATTCATCATGTCGGGGCAGCAGAGACAAAGCGTTCCTGGAGAGAGATTGGAGAAGAAGCTGGATTTGGCCGGTCAGCAGGAGGCTTTGGTTGGTGGCAGCGTTTCAAACACTTCACACAGTACAGTGTGATTGCTCCAAGCATGTGGAACCTGTAAAGGAGGGAATATTATCCCAAACCAGATGTGGATAGTGGATGGGCTCTGTGCTTATACTGTGCTGTGGGACATCTGCAAAAAATGGACATACTGTATATGCACCCTTGTTGCATCGTATGATCTGTACCAGAGGATGTTGGTCGATAAAGATAGAAGAAGATGCTCCTTTTTCTTTCTTCCCTTTTCTTTTAAAGAGATATACACGATTTAAAAAAAAAAAAAATAGACTGAAAAAAAAATCTCAGTATCATATATATATATTTTTTTAAAAACGCTTCAACAGCGACACCTGCAGAGCAGACAAGAGGAGATGAAGCAGGGGTGTCTCTGGCTCCTGCTGTGTTTGATAGGATGTCCTGATGAGGATGTCCATTCTAACCAACCAACAAACAGAATGCAATAATGACATAACAATGGGCCAATGACTGGGTTTCCACAAAACACAATTGTAAATGGTCTGTGTTTCCACTGAGTGATGCCACGATGACAATAAAACTGGCTTTTCTCCCCTCGTGATATCATTCCAATTAAACTTGAAGATGGATTTCCAGCAGTCTGCTTCTCGGTGTGAATCGGCTCCCTGGGGCCTGTTACAGCAGCATGTAAAAAAAGACAAACATTATTTCTATTACCATTTTATGAAATTGCTTTTAATTGTTATCTCTTTGTGGAATGCTTTCATGTAAGTGGATGCTTTTCTTTTTTTTTTGACACTGGAAATTTTATTACATTTTTAAATTCATGTGTCTCATTTAAAAAAAAAAAAAGTTTTTCAGACTGTAATTTTAAATAGCACAATAAGTAAATTAACAGAAACATTATGAAGATTTCCAAACTTCACTTCACAACCGCTGTATTGTAATTATTGTTATATGAATGTGAGAAATTCCACACGTTCCTACAGAAGCAGCATGTTAGAAAATAGACACATCACAAAGAAAAGATACATTATGAAGTCTAAAATTTCCCTTTTTTGTACTTGATCAGTAGATACCTGTACTTGTATTCACACAATAGTGATTGTGGTTGCAGCCCTGAAAAGACTGAGCAGCAGGGGAGCACATGAGCCTTGTTTTGCTGTCCGGACGTGCATGGCCTGACCTGAACCCCCACATCTCCACTGACTGAAACCCGGTCTCGATGAGTGTGTGTGTGTGTGTGTGTGTGTGTGTGAGACAGAGAGAGAAAGTGTAGTCCTGGGAACACCTGCTGTATCACGAGCTACCACTACTTTGA
This sequence comes from Trachurus japonicus, assembly GCF_045865225.1. NCBI lineage: Eukaryota > Metazoa > Chordata > Actinopteri > Carangiformes > Carangidae > Trachurus > Trachurus japonicus. Next base: position 31,751,351 of record NC_140914.1, on the reverse strand, counting down.
CAGCTTTATGTACGGTAAGTGGAACATTTTCTCACTGCAGTCTGTTCTGCAAGATACAGTCATGACACTTTACAGGTATGTACAGATGTCAGAAATGAGTTAATAAGTAATAAAATAATAATAACCATTGAGTAGCCTATATGGGATTTGGTAACACTTTAGATTAGGGAACACTCACGATTAACTTGGTGCGTATTAATATGCATATAAGTATCTTACTAGCTTCTTATTAGTAAGCATGTATTAACACCTTATTCTACATAGCCTTATTCTACCTCTATTACACCATGAATTAAGATTTTTCCTGACAATAGACACATCACAAAAAAAGGATACATTATGAAGTCTAAAATGTTCCTTTTTTGTACTTGATCAGTAGATAATTATCAAGGCAAGGCAATTTTATTTGTATAGCCCGTTAGACCCTCACATCGACTGAGGAAAAACTCCATGGAAAACCCTTTTAACAGGGAAAAATTGGAGAAACCTCAGGGTGAGCATCAGAGGAGGGATCCCTCACCCAGGACGGGCAATCACTTATTCATTGTAAATTAATGCATTAATGCTACTAATTCAGAGTGATAAAGGAAGAGTTACTGTTCTTGTGCTGCTGCCCCGTACAAGACCCCAATAACCCACTGGTTATTCACATCATTATTCAGAAACAACAATGCATTCATTTACAATGAATAAGCCATAATTAGGAGTTAATATTAGGAAAAATCTTCATTCATGGTGTAATAGAGGTAGAATAAGGCTATGTAGAATAAGGTGTTAATACGTGCTTAATAATTACTAATAAGGAGATAGTTATATGCATATTAACAAGCACCTAGTTAATGGTGAATATGTGTTCCCTAATCCAAAGTGTTACCTGGGATTTCTTTCAGTTTTTATTTCCGAGATTCTTTTTTTCTTGTCTGTTTTAAATGTTGTAAAAAAAAATATATATATATATATATATATCCCACTGTTACACTGTGGATGTCACATCATCCCACTTTAGAGTGACAGTCTTCTGGAGACACATTACACACATTCATTCCCAGGTTGCAGTGATCTATATGCTCACTCCCACCTCTCTATAAAATATATGCCGGAGTACATTAAATGCCTCTGGTGCGACTCAAGCAGACAGTCTTGGAGAGTGAGCAGAGCTTGGAGCGGTGGACTATATGTATAATAAAAATGAAAGGCATCATCCATATTTATTTATACATAAATTGGGTGCTCAAGCAACAGACAATTCCCCAAATGTACTATAAAATTTAAATAAAGTAAAGTATTCCTATTATAATTAACATTATCATTCATAATTATGTCGGGATTCTATAGCGCTAATGTATTTAGATTATTACCTTCAGGCCATCTCCTGATCTCCCTGGTACTGACTGGATCTACAGCCACACTGCAGCAACTTACTTAATCTGTTTCAATAGACATTATAACCAGACAGTGTTTTATCATTTCAAACACATCACATTTGCCTTTTTTTTCTTTCTCCCTTTTTTCTCTCACTCATTTATCATCTCATTCTCCCCTTATAACAACATCCTCCTTTTCCGGCTATTTCTCTGTCTCACATGATTTCAATTCATCACTGTATTGCCACATTCTTCCTCTCCCCTTTTATGTTGAGCTCATCTCCTCCTTTTCCTCCTCTTTATTTTTTAGGCTGAGGATTTCCTCTCTGTTGTTCTATTTCCATTCTGGTTCTTCACCTCTTTACCTTTCTACCTGTTCCTCTTTCCAGCTGGCTTTCTCTAATTAGAATCCATCTCTCCTGCCTCCAGACCGCTGTGTTTGCTTGAGGCTGAAGCGATTTGAACCAATCAGCAGCAGCCTGTGGGGGAAGCCACCGGCAGCTCTGGGCACACCTCAGGGGTGATGACGACTGGATATGACAACGGCAGCTCCTATAGAAGATGGTGCAGATGCTGCTGCAGCTTCAGTTACATCACAACTGGAGAGGATTTGTTAATTGAAAGAGGAGCAAAGAGCAGCAGCCGAGTGTTTACGTGATGAGTGTGATACTTCGCTCTTCTCCCGACTGGCTTCAGCAAGAGTCTGATTTACTGACTGTCTCTGGTGCTAATGAAAAAAAAACACAACAACAACAGAAGGCTGCAGAATCTGATTGGTTCCATTTCGCTGTGACAGACAGATGGTTCGTCCAATCGCTTGCCATGTACTTTTCCGAAATGGCCCGCCCCTTTTCCAGTTTCCAACAAATTCCAGATGGTTCCGTGTAACAAACCATCTGGAACGTCAGGTTATGCCTCCATCCCTCCTCTGATTTCCTATTATATCTGCATATAGGCAGGGATTGCTTTTCCATTTGATGTTGATGTTGTGTGAAGTAGCATAAATGGAATAAATTATCTTTCTAATGAATCAAGTGAAAATCATGAAAGGAAAGGGGAAAAAAATGCATTGCATCTAAAAAATATTGAAAAATATGAGAACTTTAAAAAAGTGTTGTTCAAGTAAAATAATGAATTCTGTGTGTGTACGTATTTGTGAATGTGTGTGTGCGAGAAAGAGAGAGAGACTGTATTTATATACAGTGTTAAACCATTTTAAATGAATCATTAGACTTGTTATGAAAAGCAGAATTTGTGTGCATACGCATGGATGTGTATTTCGTTGTGTGTGTGTGTGTGTGTGTGTGTGTGTGTGTGTGTGTGTGTGTGTGTGTGTGTGTGTGTGTGTTACCATGGCTACCTCAGCTCCATATATTTCCCTACCAAAGCAGCAGGGAGCCTAAGGCTGCCATCCATCTCTCTCTGCCGCCGCTCACTGGGCGTGTGTGTATGTGTGTGTGTGCGTCTGACCTCCTGATGAACCAGACTCCGATTGCTACACCATCATCCCTCTGCAGCACACACACACACACACACACACACATACACACACACACACACACACACTCACTCACACAGGCACATGTGGATATGTACGTGCTATAAAACATCCAGTATGTATGAACATGACGACACAAACACACACACACGCACACAGCAGTGTGAAGATGATGTGTATTTAATGGGATCCAGTTCCTTTTAATCTGCTGCCTGCTGCACAGATGGAAGAAACACACAGTTTGTGCACCACAAAGAAAGAAAGAAAGAAAGAAAGAAAGAAAGAAAGAAAGAAAGAAAGAAAGAAAGAAAGGATAGGTGAATTAGGATATTTTTCGGGTGAAGCTAAACGAGGACTGCTGAGAACAACCTGACAACAGACGTGACAGAGAGTCAGTGAATATGTGACAGAGAATATGTATAACAAGTAGCAGCCTCTTAATGCCTGCAGGGAGCCAGCTGAACTTTTCAACTCTCTTGCTTTTCACCTCACACACTTTTCTCTTTGCTTGTACTTGTTCAAACCCAGAGTGGCTCTAGACCCAGTTGAGATGAGATTGAGATGTTCTCGGTGGCTGTGGCATTACCAGAGCTGGAGGTAATGTAACTGTGACAAAGTGGTGGCCACTGTAGAGCAGAACTCTCAGCTACATGTTCATCACAGTAACTGACCGAGGGAGGGGGGGGGGTCTGTGAAGTAGAATTAAGGACTGTGCCGATATGTGGCCATGGTTGAGATTAGCATGACATCAGACAAAGGCTGCAGCTAACTGAAGTACTCACTGAGTCCATGCACCTGCCATGTTGTAGGACAGGTGGATGTTGGGTCTGTCTAAATGTTCAGTGGATGTTTAAAGGGATTTTGAAATTTTTTTGAAATTGAAATTTCACTCATTATCTACTCACCCTCATGTGGACTAAGGGCTGGGAGTCCTCCATAGCTTCTCTGAGTTACAGGGGGTCTCGGCGTAGCAGTGCATGTCCATATAACGGTTGCAAATGGATACCAACTGTCTTCGTAACAAAAAGACACACCAAAAAACATCCAAATAACCTCCATGCTGCTCGTCTGTAATGTCCGTCTTGTATTGAAGCCCCGACATGCGAAATTGTCCTGAAAAAAAATTAAATAAGTCTATATTTCAAGCTTGTTTTGTAGCCGAAGCTTCTCGAAGCTCCTCTTCCCGGTTCGAAGAGGAGCTTCCGCTACAAACAAGCTTGAAATATAGACTTTTTTTTTAGACTTTTTTTTTTTTTTTCGGGACAATTTCCACCAATTTCTGCCATTTATATGCAGCATCATGCTAATTATCATTCTGCGTAGACTTTCAAAACGAATCGGATCCGCTAAGGTGTTTACATGAGACATTTTGAATCTGACTGACCTCTTAATCGATTAATTAATAATTATTTGATTATAAATAGGATTTTTGGACCCATGTAAACACAGCTAGTGAGACAGTTAGATAGTGAAACAGTGAGACAGAATGAGTGGACTGGTTATAGTCTCAGAGCTCTGTCTCTGGAGGACATACAGGTGACAACCAGTCAGGTGTGTGCGGCTAATAACTGATTGCTGTAACTCACTGTAGCTACTGACAAGAGCATGGACAACCGCTGCGTTGCATAGCAACACAGTGTTTTGTCTATGTTTGTTGGCTGCAGCCGCCGTGGTATTCAAGTGTTTCTATTATTCAGTCCACCTCATTTATATCCCTGAAGTTAGGCTAAACACAAAGCAGCAGAGCTCAGCAGCACCTGAGTGATCAAACAGTTTCATTAGACTGTTCCTAATAAACTAATTGGCAAACAAACAAGGTCTGGACTTCCTGGATCCATGGCAACCTGCCCAGTAATACATCCTCAGTCCTGACCATGCAACGCCAATGACATCATGTGATTTAAAAGTAAAAGCTTGGCTAAACCAGCATTCAGTCATAGTGTAAAGTAATTATCCTATTAGGGATAACTTTATGGTATGCCCCATTCATTCATTCATTCATTCATTGTTCATTTATCCATGTAGTGCATTATGTTACAGCCAGGTAAACAGTCTATAACCAATTTCATTGGCTCCCTGTTGGTTCAAATTCCTGTACTGTACGTCGATTATTTAATCGGCAAAATACTGAACGGTTCAAAAAGTTGATTGATGACATTTCATGGGATAATGTTTACAAACATAGGCTACAGATGCTGAGTCTGCTTATCAGACTTTTGTGACAACCTTTAATTCGGCATTTCATTTATGCTTTCCACTGGTACAATCAAAAAAGAACCTTGCTGTACTGTATAAAAAACCTTGGTATACGTCCGGCCTCCACAAATCCTCAACAACCAAAAATAAGTTATATAAGAGCTTTCTTACCAATCCTACACCTCTGAATTCAAAAAAGTATAAAACATATAGAAACAAATATAATCATTTAATTCGAATAGCCAAAAAAATATATTTCAGCAACAAACTCAAAGAATATTCCACCGATATCAGGTCTACTTGGAAGGTTATCAATCAACTTATGAATAAACAAAAGTCTTCTGTTTCTCATCCTTCAGAGTTCAATGAAGGTGGTGTAACATTTACTGATCCTTATGTAATTTCTTGTGAATTTAATAATTTCTTTGCACAAGTGGGTTCCGCTTTGTCAAAGAACATTAAACCTTCTAACAGAAATCCATTGGATTACATAAAGGGTAACTTCCCCCCTCTTTTACAGTTTGAAAATACAGACATAGCAGAGGTGATGGAAATCATTGGCAGATTGAAAATATCTGCTGCGGGCCATGACGATATCTGTGCCTCATTGATTAAATCTGTGTCTTCATCTATTGTTGAAGCATTAACGTATATTTTCAATCTATCTTTGCAGACGGGATGTGTGCCTAAAGATCTAAAAATTGCTAAAGTTATCCCACTTCATAAAACTGGGGATACAAGATCATTTAATAACTATCGACCAATTTCTATTTTACCATGTTTTTCAAAAATTTTAGAAAAACTGGTACAAAAAAGAATCTTATCTCATTTAAATAAACACAGCATTTTACACGAGCACCAATATGGTTTCCGGGAAAATCATTCTACAGATATGGCCCTCTTACAGCTGGTTGAAAAAATCTATACAGCCATGAATAACAATAAATATGCCTTGGGTATTTTTTTAGATTTATCGAAAGCCTTTGATTCTGTTGACCACACTATTTTACTTTCCAAGTTACATCGTTATGGTTTTCATGATTATTCATATATTTGGCTTGTTAATTATGTTTCAAACCGAGAACAGTTTGTTTATGTCAATGGTTGTACTTCCTCCAGAGCCCAGTTAACATATGGTGTCCCCCAGGGTTCCATACTTGGTCCGTTATTGTTCCTTGTTTACATTAATGACCTTGCAACTGTTTCTTCCACGATGCTACCAATACTTTTTGCTGATGATACTAATCTGATTTTGACTCACAGTCACTTTGATTCTTTAATTAGTGAAGCCAATTCTGGCATTATTAAATTTTCTGAATGGTTCCAGATAAATAAGTTGACATTAAATGTAAAAAAAACTAATTTTATTATATTTACGGGAAAAAATAAAAAATATTGTAAATCCAGCGCTAAAATCACTATTGGGGATAATGATATAATTCAGGTTTCCTCCACCAAATTTTTAGGGGTAATAATTGATGAGAGGTTGTCATGGTCCGAACATATTAAACTTGTTAATAATAAAGTGTTGAAATCCATTGGTATCATCAGAAAAATTCGTGATTTCATATCTCAGAAAGTTTTAAATATACTGTATTATAGCTTAATTTATCCACATCTCAGTTACGGTAATATTGTTTGGGCTAGCACTTATCCTTCTAATTTACAGAAATTATTAATCGCGGAAAAGAAATTTGTTAGATTAGCCACCTTCTCTAATTATTTGTCTCCATCTGCCCCTCTGTTTAAGAATCTTCAGATAATGTCAGTCTACGATATTAATATACTTCAATCATGTGTATTTATTTATAAATATATCCATCTTTTCCACTTGCTGCCCAAATCCTTTCATGAATTCTTTACAGTTAACTCTCAGGTCCATTCTTATAACACAAGACACACTGATAAACTTCATCCCCCTTTTTGCCGCACTACTCATACTCAGTTTTCTTTTGCTTACAGAGGCTCCATACTTTGGAATTCCCATCTTCATGTTGTTAAATTATCTTCATCCCTCAATACTTTTAAGTTAAGACTGAAAGCTTACCTGTTAAATCAAAGTTCCTAATAGTTTCTTTTCGAGTATATTTGTCATTGGATCATTATCTCTTTACATGCTCATACACTCAGTTAAATACAATTATTTTATATTTATACATACCCATGTTTTTATTTCTGACTTCTTTGAGTGTGTGCTATAAAATGGCACTTGTATTGCTTCTCTTTTTTGTTGTTATTTGTTGTTGCTTTCTCATATTGCTGTTGTTGATTTATCCTCTGAATGTGTATATTTCTTGGGGAGGTGCTTCTTATAAGCCCATGTAGGGTTTTTTAACCTCTCCTGCACTTACTATTCTTCTTTCATTTCTGTTTTTTGTAATTGTCGTTTTTTATGGTGCAAATAAATAAATACAAATACCTCTGCTTTCATACTAAAGTAATGTTCCCTATGTGGGATATGGATCTTCTGGATAAACGTGGAACAGAGGTTGTGCATTGCATACAGTGTCATACAATCACACAAAATTGTTTTATTCAATTTACCTGACGGTGATAGGCTCCCCTCCTTGGGTGGAACTTTTAATTGCCTGTGTACCCCTATGTTCCTTTTGGGGGGAAGCCCATGTTTTCATATAAAATGGCAGAGTCCTGCCTCAACTCTTCCTCTGTGGGAGAGGTGAGTGGTCTTTTGTTCTGAGTTCTTTTATGTTTTATTTGGCCTTCATTTGAATGTCTTGAATTATATAAATGCATTCATCTGATGTTTATCTTTGTAGGGCTTGCGGTTGTGTCCAGGAGGATATATTATTTTAGTATTTTATGTCATCTTCGTCAGAATAAAGACGCATTGAGGCAGCAGCACTGTAGTTTCCTTCATCAAAACACAACACAGAGGTTCCACACCGGTTACAAAAGGAACAGCTAGATGGAGATGGATCGACACCTCATCACTTCACAACATCAGGTCTCTTCTATTCACATGTCACGTTACAGTACTACCAATAACATGCAGGGAGAACCTAAGCTCAGGTAAATGTGAGAAGAACTACAGTGGCTGATTCCAACTGTATTTCACTTTGTGAATATGTAGACAATAACATTAATTCATTATAAGCATAAAACATTAGCTGCTAGCAGTATAGAGACCATCTGTATGAACACTATAAATCCACTTTTCATAAATTAACTTAAAATTATATCTCAATCAATATCTTAAAGCAGAAGTAAGCGATATTTTTGTGTTAATATAAGTCTTAAATAGTTATATCTTCCGACAGCAATCACTTACATAGAGTGTTTGGACCAAAACACGGGTCTGTCAGTCACTCTGCTCTGCTCTGAGCCGAGGAGAAAACTTTTCTCGTATCCTACAGTTTTATCCAATGAGGAGAGAGAACGGCATGCAGGGCTGTGTGTGCAGCCAAGGGATGCGCGTGAATGTGGCGACGTAGGGACGAGGACTGTTATGGTGCGTTCAAGGCAACTCGTAACTCGTGTATTTCCGACCTGTGAAGTCGTACCAGATCGATCTGGTACGAGTTCACGGGTCAGAAGTTACGAGTGGCCGTTATAGTGACTTTCACAGGTAAAACAGGTCGGAAAAACACGAGTGGGTTGCCTGGAACGCTACAAAGTCGTAAATTGTGACTTGAAGCTGTAATTTACGGTTTCAAAAGCCTGCCTGGAACGCAGCATTAGCCAAAACGACCGGATCGCTTACTTCTGCTTTAACTTTGCACTACTGTCGCTACAGTAACATTGCTTTTTTTTTTTTTTTTTTTTTGCTACAGTAACATTGCTAACGCTGGTCAGTGGTGTTTCCTGGTGCTTATACTGAGTGTGCTAGCTTTTTGCTGCGTATGCTGATATAGGTTTGGTTGAACTGGACCCAGATGCAGACAGATGCAGAAGATGGGTGTGGTACAGGGAAATAAATGACTTAGAATATCAACTGGGAGCACACACCAAACACAGGAAACACAGAGAACGAATGCAGGATCGCCGGGGATGAACACAGACGATCCAACAAAGGACAATGGGAAAGCACTGAGGTTAAATACAAGAGGTAGAAACGCAGGGGTGCACCGTGCAGATGTCATTGAGGGGGACACAAAAGTGTGTGTTGTTTTTTTTTTTGACCATACTCATACCATGCGACCATAAATCACAACTGTTTAGAGGCTCGCCATATATACTGCACAGGGAATCATTTATTGTGCTTACCTTTCATGTGTATTTGCCCTAAACAACCAACCCTCGGCTATACTTAACTGATATATTAGTAAATCATAACTTTAAGGGTCTCGGGCATGTAATGTCACTCACGTTCTTATCTTTCGCCTCCCCAATTCTTCTTACCATCTTCCTCTTCTCCTAGTGTATGGGACTACTTTATACTAATTGATATGGATGGATATCAAAATATGAAGCCCTAAGATTGAGGGGGTGTGTTTTTTAAAGCCTGCTGATGTCATCAGCGTCTGTAAGAAACCCATTCATTTGCATCGTAGTGGAGGAGACCAGAGATGGGATGTGGAGTCAGAAATATAGTTGTCAAACATTGTTCCACCATCTCTCTCATTTGTTTGAAGTAGATCATACAGCTTGACTGATGATGCACAGTGATGTTTGTTTTTTTTAAATCATGATCCATCAGTGAAGCCAAGAGGATTTTCAGTAGCTGTTGGAGCATTAGTGCAGGTGAGATGGGAGCTGTTGATCCCCTCCAACAGACTCACAAGGCACAGCTGAAAAACACTGGTGAGTGGTGAAAACACTTCTAAGCTTCTTCTTTTTTCTTTCTCTGTAGTGGTAACAAGGAAACCTGGTCATTAAAGTGTCATCCACCATAATGAGTGTGATGGAGAGGTGAGGCTGATGGCCACCGTCGTCCTCCTGCCTCTTCAAAGCCCAACCTGCAGGCCCACCCGACTCCACCCTCCCCTGGATCAAACATCAACCAGTGGAGCGCCGCTGGCTGATCTATAGCTCTGCAGGTGTCGTCACACATGTAACCCACTCTGCTCCATCAGTGGCAAATTATTCCAAGGCTGTAACCATGGAGTCAACATTGGGGGGGACCAAAACTCTCTCTTTCTATATATATACAGTATATATATACACTGTATATATACTGTACTTTCCGGACTATAAGCCGCTACTTTTTCCCCGCCGTCTCTGCACCGCAACACAAACGCGCTCCGTAACCCGTAATCTTTTGTTTATGACAGTTAAGACTACACAAACACACACACCGTAACATCGTATATGTCATGTAACATTATCCACCGCTCCATTTATTGATTTTTCGTCGGCTTCGTTATAAACAAATGCATATGGAGCGTAACCAAAACAGCAGAAAAGCGAGTGGACTTGCATAGTTCCCTACTGTTTCTGTGTCACAAACTGTAAACAGTTTTCTTGTCTGTAACAACATCTATGTCACGTCTGTCCGTCCTGGGTGAGGGATCCCTCCTCTGTTGCTCACCCTGAGGTTTCTCCAATTTTTCCCTGTTAAAAGGGTTTTCCATGGAGTTTTTCCTCAGTGGATGTGAGGGTCTAAGGACAGAGGATGTTGTTGTGATGCCATGTAAAGCCCTTTGAGACAAACTGTTTGTAATAACGGGCTATACAAATAAAATTGCCTTGCCTTGCCTTTCCTTGCCTACTGTCTTTCTGTGTAAATATCTTATTTTACAACATGAAAACCTGCGGCTTATATTCAAGTCCGGCCTATATATGTGTATTTTCATTTCAAATTTAGCTGGTGCAGCTCATACTCAGGTGCGCTCTATAGTCCGGAAAGTAAATTTGCTAACACATGGGATACTTTTTTATTTTTCAATTTTTATTTTTTAATCAGCTAGCTATATATTGGGGGGGGGGGGGGCATTTTGAGCATATCTGAATATTGGGGGGGGGGATGTGTCCCCCCCAATATAATGCATAATTACGGCCTTGAATTATTCTGTTGTGTTTGCTGTACAATTTTATTTGGCTTCCATATGCAGCTTTTTTGTTTTTAGGTTGATTTTTCTCATTGAGTTTGAAACTTTAAAACCAAAAAAATCTGTGGTGAAAAAATTTATGAAATCCAACTCCACGAAATGTGAAGTTTGATGAAACTGACAAACCGTAACTGACAAATATATAATTAACTCCGTGGAAATTTGCAAACCACTAACAGGTGGTAAAATCTGTCAATCAGGGCGGAGAGGCGGGATATTCTATGAATTATAAATCCAATAAAGAATCCATAAAATTAAATTGATCTGTGAATTAGCAGACAGAGCGAGGTAATGGTGATTAGTGTGTTCAGCATGGCAGAGCTAATTAGAGCAACAGCTGCTGCGTGTGTGTGTCTCGCCGTGTCTGTGTGCATGTGTGTGTGTCTGTGCGCGCATGTGTCTGTGAGTGGATTGATGGTTTCTGGTCTTTCACTTCAATTTCCTTCTCTTCTGACATGTCAGACGCTGTAAATCAGCAGCACACACACACACACAAACACACACATACACACATGCACACACAGACACCCCATCTGTGCACAGGGCTTCAGAATTTACAGCTGACTGTGTGTGAGTGTTTTTTTTTTTTGCTTCACTCTAATTATTTTCCTATTCCACTTTACAGCATCCTATATGGTAATATTATAGCTGTGTAATATACAATAAGTTTTGTGTGTTTTCATCATTGAATATATTCTATATTGGAACTGTCTTATGTTTCATGGAGTCTAATAACAAAGTCGCACTGTGTTTCCATGTTATTTTTATAATTGAGTTTGCTTTAGTGTTTTCTAATATTTGTGTCGAATAATGTGCAGCTCACATTTTACTGCTTGTGATTTTCCAGTCTGCACTGTGCCACAACATCCACACGCACAAACACACACAATACACACAATAATGTGATTACATATGCCATAAAAATAAAAGTTTGTTTGGCATCTAAATTACAGAAAAGATCCCAAGAGGGACTATAAATATCAACTTCCCCCTCTCTCACTTTTTATGCTTCATTGTATTTATTTCTTTCATTTGCTCCTTGTCCTATTTCCACCAAGCACACACACACACACACTCACAATTATTCGAAGGCGTGTCTGGCGCCAAAGTAATTAAAATGATAGGGACATGTTATGTGTATGGCCTGACTTACTGTATTTCATTTCTTCATACACACAATTCTTGCTCTATCAATAGTCTTATGTGTGTTATATCTTTCATTTATGTACATGACAATCTCCATCTTTAGGGACATTATATATAGATATTAATGATAATTGTTCCACTTTATTTAAGGGGATCAAGAAGACATCAATGTCGGAATGTCAGAATTTTTCATTTCCCATCCTTCATACAGTATGTCAACCGCTGAGGACAAAAGACCCAGTTTGGGAGTCCCAGTAGACTCCCAAATTGAAGGAGTGTATTTTACACTTATCATGTGTTGGTCCACAGATATTCTTGTATTTTTAATTTTACATCTAGAGCTCTTGTAGGAGTTGTTGGATGGTAGAGGAGGGTGTACTTTTATGGTGAGCAGGGCCGTTGTATAGTGCTTTCTTCTCTTGCTTTCTCTCACTCTTCTTCTCCTTGTCTGCATGTTATGTCTGCATGCCATGAGCTTTTGTTATGCTGTATGTCAGACTTCTTACTTGTTTTACTTGTTATTATGAGCTTTTACTAGGTAGATTGTTATGTAAGTTGTGTCTTGAAAGTACTTAATTGTTGCCCCTTTTTTTTGGCTTTTAGGTTGCTTTTAACATCTGGCCAGGGACAACGGATGAAAACTAGCCTTGTTGGCTAACTCTGGCCCACTTACAGTTTTTCTTTTAACTCTGTTGATTAGTGGTGCACTGTCCCTATGAAATAAACTAATAAAGAAAGGTGATGATAATTCTAGGGGCCCTGCGCCCAGTGGGGCCCACAAAAAACCCCAGTAGTCTAATCTTTGTATGACTGATTTATTCTGCTTAGACCCTGACTAATACTCATAGTAATGCTGCATTAGCATCAAAACAAAGTAGGCTAAATAAAAAATGATAATACATATGTAGTCTAAGAAAAAAAGTGGAAAAGTTAGGGGGCAGGGGCCCACTTTAGTATTCTTTCAGGGGGCCCAGAATTCTTAGCAACGGCCCTGATGGTGACTGCTTAGTTGTGAATGTCCTCATGGCTCATTTCTGAATACATACACAGTATTAATGTTAACCTCGTTATTATCTATCACTAAAGAACACATAGTAATCCTCTTGAATATAGCCATCCTTACAGCAGACACAGGTTCACAGCCTGGCACAAAAACTGTTCTGATCTCTTCAGCGAATTTCTTCCTTCATAAGGTGGATTACCTTTTATATACTTCACCAAAATTCAATGAGGCTTACATTTATATGCATACAGTTCTGCATAATTGAGGACATGGCCGCTTTGAGTGACGTGGGTGAGTGGTTGTCACAAAGCGACGTACACTGAGGTCTCTGCTGCACTCCGAGCTTGATTTAAGGCTACGTCCAATTAGGTTTTGGTTAGGATGTGTGTGTGTGTGTGTGTGTGTGTGTGTGTGTGTGTGTGACAGAGAGAGATCCAAACTCAGTCTGAGTCAGGTTTGTGCAGCCAGTCAGGTTTTGCTGCAGACTAAACTTCTCCGTACACTTTTTTCCTCCTGCATTAGTCAGCATTTGCCTGGTGTAGCATCATGCTTTATGGGTGTTTCTACTGGTTTTAATCCCCTGGTCTGTTTATTATGGAGAGGAGGACACGTACCTCTGTGGGTTGTTCAGCTGCTGGTGAGAACCTACTGAATGTCTGCTTCATGAATTATTAAAGAAACAAAGGTAAGCAGTCTCAGGGGCCAGCTACTGCACAATGTCATATGTCCACTGAAGAACACTGGATGGTGAATCACTGTCTCCATTTATTTAATTATTTTTTGGTGCCTTTTTGGCCATTTTAGAGACGGGAAAGTCAGGGAGGAAGACCTTACTGGTACAACTCCTCCTATCTTCTTCTGTGCACTAGTTTAAATGTGGAACAGTTTATAATCAGCAGGTCTGTTTGATTTCCCGAAGCACTTACATTCAAAGCAATGGTAGCTTACAGTAATGGTGTTGAACAGTATCCAATGGAGTCTTTATTTGGTAGCAGCTGCCATGTTAACTGCTTGTTGTTTGAATTAACGTTGTTTAAGATTTTATTTTATTTCAAATATGTCATAACAGTTACAGTACTGTGCAAAAGCTTTAAGCACTTCATATGTTTAGATTATTATCCATTATTATGCAATACCATCGAAGTGGCCTCTGAATGGCCACATTTATTCTGCAGCATGACAATGAATGACCCAAAAATTACAGCCATTGTCATAAATAACTATTTTAAGGGTGTCATATAGCTCATTGGGATTCAAAAAACACAGGATGAGATGTAAATTTCTGTGCGAGCACATACAAAAGAGAACTGGTGGACTTGCCGGTGAATAGTGGATAGTAACTAGGTAAGTCAAATTTTGGGACGCCTGTCAGTAGTGTTCCTCTGGCTCATTGGGTGTTTCAGCCTTCATCACTATACACCCTCACCAGAGGCGGCCAGCTACAGGCTGATCAGGCCCAAGCTTGCGTCCCATGCCCAATCAGTCAGCTAACTTGCTTTGTTGTCATGTGGCAAACATCTATCCCCATTTCCTGTCTATCACCACTGTCCTGTGAATTAAAGGCAAAAAGTTCAAAAATATATGTATATAAAAAAAAAACTATGTCACAGTAATTGTCAAGAGGAAGACTGAGTCCTGCAACAGATGCTCATCATTTCTATAATTTTCTAGTAAAATGTTAGAATTGGCCAGAATGAGTTCAGATACATTCAGACACCATATATATATATATATATATATTTTTTTTTTTTTACCTTTTAATACACTTAGAAAAGAAAAATGATATGAATCTGATTTCTTTGGGATGTGAACTTCAGATTAAAGCTATCAGTAAGCGATCCGGTGGTTTTGTCTAACTTCCTGTCAGCCGATGGAGTTAGCAGTCCCCACCCTCGTCCCTACGTCACCACATTCACGCGCATCCCTTGGCTGCACACACAGAGAGGACCGCCCCTTTATGCCGTTCTCTCTCCTCATTGGATAAAGGTTGTAGGATACAAGGAAAGTTTTCTCCTGGGCTCAGAGCAGAGCAGAGTGACTGACAGACCCGTGTTTCAGACCAAACACTCTATAGAAGTGATTGCTGTCGGAAGATATAACTATTTAAGACTTAGATTAACATAAATATTCCGCTTACTTCTGCTTTAATGAAGGAAATTAATTGATGTTATATCATCACATGACTGTAACATCAAACTGTGAAAAGGGTTTGGATCAGACCTGGTTCAGACCTCCATGGGGCCCTAGGCAAAATTCTGCTAAGGAGCCCTCCTAACTGAACTCCAAAAGTTTTCAACAGTCGCATCTGACACCCAGTGCTTCCACGCATCCCCCCTTTAAACATACTGCACTGTCGCCACCTGTTAGTCTAAATAAGAATAAATTCAGACCAAATCAGAACAAATCAAACAAAATGTGAAACATAAGCATAACACCTGTAAAATATAGATAAGACTACTATTAATTCATCCATCAAATTGGCTGCACTTGTTTTACTTTCATATACTTCAAATGTATAGGTAATTATTTATATCATTATTTCTTATAGAATTGTTATTTATTTAGAACCATTGTCATAATATTTCACAAGTTTTATTCATATCTGCATCTATATCTGCCTGTGGGCTATCCAATCTTAGTCAATATTTATCCATGACTTTCCATTTTGTGTAAGTGCAGTTGTAACTACACTCAGAGCGATTGATATAACACTAAAATGATAGAAGCCAGCAAGACGCACACGGAGACGGGGGTTCACCCAGGGCTCACCTGTAGGTCAAACACGGACTAGTCCCTCCCACTCTCCCACCCGGAGAGGAGAGTTACCTGACTGCTGTTCATTGTCAGCTGTTTCTTCCTCCTTTTTTCATTCCCAGAGGGATAATTCCACTTCATCGTGACGTGCTAAACGCTGTCTTGCTGATGTGGGAATCTGGGACACATGCGCAATGGACGGTCACGTGCTTTTTTTTTTCTTTTTTCACGGGGCCTCTATTAGTTTGCGGGGCCCTACGCAATGTGCGTAGTGTGCGTATTGGGTAAACTGGTACTGGTTTGGATACTTTAAAGAGACAATGAGGAGTTTTGGAAAAGCGTAGTGTATGAGCCTCCGCACCGTGAAATTCTTTGACCGGCGCAAGACAGACTCATGTTTTCATTCATCAAGAATTAAAGTCAGAGGTTGGAAGACGATCACATACCGTCGTAGTTCCCACCATAAACGGTGATTCGGCGGCGTTATTCTCATGACTCGCCACGAAACCGAAAGTAAAGAAATGCTGGTCGGCTCGCCCAGCATTTCCACCACCACTAATAATAACAAAATAACCATAGAGACAAAACCATAGATTTATCTAAAATGGACCATTAACAAGTGGTAACGTAGATTCATCCACATTAATGTAAGACTTTTTTATAACCAAATAGAAACTCCTCGTTGTCCCTTTAATGCTGTGTGTTTGTACTTAGCTACAGTTAGCATCAGAGCAGCTCGGAATAAAGACGGAATCATTTTATCTGAGGTCTGTGGAGAGCCTCAGTCGTCTATGATAAGTTGAATCGAGGGGAACTGGACTTGGTTGTAGAACACCTTTTCTCCAGAAAACACAGTACATTTACAGTGGCATGCAAAGGTTTGGGAACCCTTGGTCCAAATTTGTGTGAATGTGAACAGTTAAGCAAGTGGAAGATGAAATGATCCCCAAAATAAGTCAAACATGAAACACTCTTGTTCAACAGTTTTAGTTTAGTTTTAGAGTGAAAAGGGGAAACAAAGCAACATACTGCAAAAGAATGGGAAACCCAGGAGACCTGATCTCTCAGATAACTTTGTCCAAGGTATGAGATATTTACTATTTACACGCTGTGATAGTTTCCAGGGGGGAGGGGGGGGGGGCTAATAGCTACTAACTATGCAGGGTGGCCAAACCTTTGCTGCAGGCCCTTTTTCCTTTTCTGTCATTTTGAAAATGTAAAAGATGAAAAAAGGGGAATGTGTCATCTGTAACTTTCTGTCTTTTGGAGATCATTTCATCTTCCACTTGCTGAACTGTTCACATTAAAGCAGAAGTAAGCGGAATATTTGTGTTAATATACTGTAAGTCTTAAATAGTTCTATCTTCCGACAGCAATCACTTCTATAGAGTGTTTGGTCTGAAACACGGGTCTGTCAGTCACTCTGCTCTGCTCTGAGCCCAGGAGAAAACTTTCCTTGTATCCTACAACCTTTATCCAATGAGGAGAGAGAACGGCATAAAGGGGCAGTCCTCTCTGTGTGAATGTGGTGACGTAGGGATGAGGGCGGGGACTGCTAACTCCATCTGCTGACAGGAAGTTAGACAAAACCACCGGATCGCTTACTGATAGCTTTAACAGACATTTAGACCAGGGGTGCCCAAACTTTTGCATGATGCCACTGTATCTCTGAACTTATTTGTAGGCTACTTGCCATTTAGGAAATGGCTCTTGCATGAAATCCATTGTTTGTATTTTTGATAATCTCTTCAGCTGACAGTGTGAGTGTATTTACAGGTAGAGATTATAGCACTAATCACTGAGTCATTAGTTGTTATCAGTGTGAGACCAGGAAGAAAAGAAGAAAGTGTGTGTGGTCTTTCTCTCTGTGCCACATCTCAGCCTGCAGTGTGTCTGTCATTACCAAATAGACCACACACACATACACACACACACATTGCAGCATCTACCAAGTATCTACCAGTCTGCTGCAGAGACTACAACAATATAGTAAAGTAACAAGGGCAACACTTTACAATAACCATGGTTTATAAATGGTAAATAGACCATTTATAAATGATAAACAGATAGTTAACTAATGCTTAATAATCATTTATAAACAGCATAGACCAATTATAAACGGTAAATAGATAGTTTATTAATGTTTAACCATCATTTATAATTGGCAAATAGGTAGTTTATTTATGTAAGTTAACAAGCAATTATATTATGATTAATAATGTTTATTAATTATTAATGGACTATTTATTAAATGTTTATATAGGGTTTAAATATTGGTTGTAAAACATCTATAAAGATTAAAATCAGTGGCACTTTGTAAATGGTGAGAGACTGAGAAATCTGTGTGTGGAAATCAAACAGTAGAACCTCTCTGACTCCACCGAGACCCCGGTGTCACCACGGTGACCGGTGGGGTCAGCCGGACAGAGGTCAACCAGAGGTCAGCAGTCTGGTCTCTCTCCTTCTCCTTCTTCCTCTCTCCTCTCACTCTGCATCCCGTTGACTTTCTGCCTCTCAGCGTCTCTTCACATCCTTTCTCCGACACTCTGACTCAGTCAAAAGGTCAAAGTTCACCCTGACATCACCATGACCTCGTTTTCTCTCTCTGTCACTGAACAAGGTTTTATTGTGGAATATAATCAGCTCACTATACATCTGAGCTATGGAGCCAAGCTTTTTTTCTTTCTTTTTTAAAAAAGATATTAGCCTTTAACCTGAATTAAACCCTAATTTCACAACCTAATTAAAAAATAACAAAAATCTAAATTGAAGCTACAAAACCCAATCCTGTCGTTTCTGCTCATATTATTTGTTGACTGCTGATTTAAAAGATCAGTTTAGTTCATTCTAATATATCTGATTCATGGAGAGCGTTTGCCTCGTTTTGCACAATTCATATCAACTCTGTATATCAAATATCTCAATTACTGTAAGAGCAGATTATGATGATGTTGAGTTTTGTAATGGGTCTGACTGTGATTGGCGGGTCAGCCTATATGACTTTGCAACCTTTGAGTCTGTAGGTGTTTCCAACCAGAAGAGGAAATGTTTTTGATTTGAATCATGGAGGCTAAGCCAATGATTTAAAGCTTTAGGAGTAGGTTCGTTACCTTTAAATGTCGGTGCAAGCTATTTTTAGAATGGCGGAGCAGAGCCGCGAGCTGCTCAGAGCTACGCTACGGAGGCTAATGGGATTTCTTTGTTTCCCTAATCAAACTCATCAAATACACAATCCAACAACTCCACAACGCTCTGGTGGACAAGTTGTGACCTGCACATTCACCACGCTATGAGATAATAACACGTTACCACACAGAGTTGTTTTAGAGGGAAATGCAGAGACTGCTGCTGAAAAACTGCCCACGACGGGAACACAACACGCAACTTTCAGTAGATAGATAGAGCTGTGTTCCTAGGTTTTCAGTCATGTGAGCCAAATGTGCCACAGTTATATTAACATGGAAATACAAATAAAAACAAGAAACAAATTGAAAAACTTTGTCTTTCTGTTCGAAATATGCTCATCATCGTTTCAGCACAGCAGGATTTAGTTTCAGAGAAAAGTGGCGGTGAAGAAACTAAACATATTTACATTTGAGAAGAAACTAATCTTCTAATCTTCTGAGGAAATAATGAAACTCTGTGAAATTGAACATTTCTTTCATTACTGAACAAGTCTTGGTAAAAACAGGCACCATTATACACGGCACATTTCCATTCTGACACACATCTGACCCGGCAGCTCACGAGATTGTGCACATACAATAACATGTATCTTATTTTTTTTCTTGTACAAAACTCTTACTGAATGAAGCCATTTCTTCTGCTGCAGTTGCTGCACACATGTTTCAGCTGGGAATCAAGCCCAGGTCTCACAGATCAATGTATCAAGGTTTAGTCTATTGATTCCCATTATGAAAATATATTAATCGATTCGTAATAATAAAAAATACTGATGTGGACAATTCTGAATTTCTTGGTTTTGGATTGAAATTCTGTGGTATCACCCACCTCTATCTACACTCCTGACCCATCAGCTGGGTCACATTCCCTACCTTTGTGTTTCAGTCTCTTTGATTCTGAGGATTGAATGAAACTGATCTTAGGCAAGTAGGACACTCCCATTCTTAATAAATATGTAAATACTTGGAGCTGATGTTGCTTTCTCATCTTGTCAAAGCCTTTAATTACACACACACTTAAAAATAGATCATTTACTTCCAATGATGAACTAAATGCCATGTGGTTACAGATGCTAATTGTTAATTTATGCATGTGATGTTAATTAAAATCTTCATTGTGCATTATTAAACTCATACTATGCCAACTTACTATACTGTTGCCAACTTACGGTTGATATCCAAACCCCTGCTTCTGCAGCTCAAGGTCCATCACTTGTGCAATGAAAATTTAATGTCAACCAGTTTTCCAAAATGTCTTTAAATTCCTTGCTTAATTATAATGATTTAAATAATAAATAAAGTAATTAAACACAAAATGAATAAATAACTAATTTCATGGGCAAATGAGTTTGACAATAGTTTTCAGTGGAAGTCATGTTTGTTTTGATAGATTGATCTATAGATGGAAAAATGGTAACACTATATAATAAGTAAACACTATTATTAGTTAGCATTAGTTAAGCATTAAATACTGAATTATAACACATGAATACTCATTAGTATGTAGTTTATAGTAAAAAAAATATATATTTTACTCATCCTTGATAAGCACTAACTGTATTTATAAACTACATGCTAATGAGTATTCATGCGTTATAGATGAAGAAATGTATTAATGCTTAATAGTGTGTACATATTATAATGTGTACTTATTATAAAGTGTCACCAAAAATATGTTTACCCTTTAAGCAAGTACTGTATGGCATATTTGAGGTTGTATGGCAGCTATATGAGTCTAGTTCATGATTCCCAGTTGAGCTTAGAGGACACAGTGGAGCTGGGAGTGACTTTGAGTAAAATAGAAAAATCCCAGAGTGCACTGCTGATGTTGCATTGGAGATTATGTCTCCTCCAATTCTAGTAAGTCGTCAGCTGTTTAGCTGAATCTCTCTGATGACTCTCTGTAGCTGCTGCAGTGGAGAGAGGGGGCTGGCTGTGTGATAAATGTGTGGAAATGTGAGTCCTGTTCTGTTTAGTCAACTTCCTCTGGATCAGAAGAGGTACTCTATGAGAAAAATGAGAGTTTATACATTTTCCCTACCTGCAACACACAAATCACACACACACCAGCGCCTCGGGCCTCACAGCGCAGAGTATCACTGAAGAGCATACTTCACCGAAAGCAGAGACTGTTCTCAGCAGCTGCACGACGAAGCAAAAGGCAACTCTCTCTCCCATTCAAATGTGTGTTTTCTCAGTGGACAAAGCTGGAAATGAATGAGTCAAATCAGCAGGCAGCACGTTTGCATCCGCCACCTATTGTCCAGTTTGCATGACACTACGCAAATAGATGAGTGAACTGAGGGCAGTCATGTGTGAGGTGGAGGAGGTGAGCAGCAGTTTCCTCTCTGTCTTTACTGTCACTACAGACCTGTCTAAGACAATATGCATATATAAACCCTAACTGACTGGGTGTGGCTATCAGCTCTGTTTCCACTAAGGAAGTTCCTGGGAACTTTACAGGAACGTCCTCTGTCCACTCTACAGGAGACTCCTGTATCTCCACTGCAGAGTAGGACCTGTTTACCTCACACTGGACTCTTGAGGCAATGTAATCACTGTGCAACCGTTTCGATTGTCATGTTATTGTTATCGTTGTGTGGCAGTTTTTTTTACTGCTTCTAATAATGCTGGTTTTTTAAAATTTTGCTTATTTTTGTTCTCTCTATTGGTGTCACATCCAATCAGGACAGAGGAAACCTAAAGCCCCACCCAGGAGTTGTTCAGGGGCTGCTCCGAGTACCTACTGTATACCCCAGAGGCAGGGACTTGTTTATCATTTGGCACAATTTTCATTAAGAAAATCTCTTGTTTTCACAAGGAACACACTGTCATTCAAAATTATAAAGTTCATTGCCCTGCTATGCAGACTGACTCATCACATGGGCAAACACCTGTCACACAGTTTTACAATTAGAAAACAGAGCTTTAGCATCAGGGCAACAGGTCAGGGAAAACATTGCTTGTGATGTGGATGAGGTGATGTGGCCAGACCCAAAGGATGCAGCATAGTTTTTTTTGTTTTGTTTTGTTTTTTTACTGTAACTGTATACAGTAAATTCTTCTGTTGTTTTGTATGTAGACCACTGTATGTGCAACTTTGTGTTGGTTGGGATGTACACTGTGTACCGTACTTTCCAGATTATAGAGCGCACCTGTATATAAGCTGCACCAGCTAAATTTTAAAAGAAAAAATAGGCCGCACTTTAATATAAATCTCAGGTTTTCATGTTGTAACATGAGATATTTACACAGAAAGACAATAGGGAACTGTGCAAGTCTGCTCACTTTTCTGCTGTTTTGGTTACGCTCCTCTCGCCCATGTGCATTTGTTTACAACAAAGCCTGACGTGCACCTCCAAAAAATCCTGAACCGCAAGGACTGTGATTGGTCCGCTCAGAACGTCAGTGTGGTAAAGTCACCCGTTCAGCCTCGACTGGTCAGACAGACCACCTCTGCAAACGTCCTCTTCGTCGCCTGCACTTCAACATTTGCAATAAAAGCGTTTGTTTTTCAGTTGCCATTGTTTACTGTGAGCGGAAGCAACGCATTCCCTCGATGCAGAACTTCGAATGCTCAACGACGGCATCAGGTCTACGCCGTAGGTACACCGTCGACGCGACGCGAAAGCATAAACTAGGCTTTAACTGTCGTAAACAAAAGATTACGGGTTACGGAGCGCGATGCGGTGTGCAGAGACGAGAGCTGGGACACCGGGGCTGGGAAAAGAGTAGCGGCTTAGAGTCTGGAAAGTTACGGTACATTGTTTTTGTGGGAAAAATAAAATTTATTATGGTGTATTTGTGTGTTCTGAGTATAAAAACAATATTCTAAAATATTTTACAACACTCGCCCAGCATTTCTGCCACCACTAATAATAACAAAATAACGATAGAGACAAAACCATATATTTATCGAAAATGGGCCCATTAACAAGTGGTAACGTAGATTCATCCACATTAATGTGAGACTTTTTTATTGTCGCAGAATTTTTCGTTCTGCCGATGGAGAAACTCCTCGTTGTCCCTTTAATTTTAAATATCAGACATTTTCTCTGTTGTCCTGAAACACGGGATCAAAGGAGAGGTGAAACCTAATGGGATTTCTTGTCATCTGAACAATGTTGTTCATTGTGCGCGGGACGGAGGAAGAGAAGAAGGAGAACGAGGAGGGAGAGGAGGAGAAGGAGAAGATGAAGACAGAGGAGAGGGAGGAGGAGTGAAGCGGAGTACATGGTCAGGTCAAATGCTGCATTTTCGGGTGAAACTGAGTTCACATTTCCATACAGCTCAGTGTGTGTGTGTGTGTGTGTGTGTGTGTGGGTGTGTGTGTGTGTGTGTGTGTGTGTGTGTGTGTGTGTGTGTGTGTGTGTGTGTGTGTGTGTGTGTGTGTGTGTGTTTGTGTGCATGGTTGCATGTGTGTGTCGTCTCCACTGGGGCGGGTGACATCAAATTTGTAACCAAGCTGCGCCAACAGATGGAGCTCCTATTGTCGCAGCATATTCACAACCACCTACACCCCTCCCCCCAACACACACACACACACACACACACACACACACACACACACACTATTCACATTTTGTGAATAAAGTACACAAGCACTAAGATTCGCAACCTCCTGGGGTTAGTGTGTATACACACCCACACACACACACACACAAAAAGACACACTCACACACATAGTAACCAATCTCTGACAAGGCCTCTGCAAGTATGCGCTCATACTTATGCATACTGTACACACACACACACACACACACACACACACACACACACAAGTACACACACAAATTGTTTTCCACCAGTTAACTACCTGATATTTATTGGAGAGGTGTGTGTGTGTGTGTGTGTGTGTGTATGTTTGTGTGTATGTGTGTGAACAGAAATTGAACCCTTGAACTATGTTTAACCCTCTCTCTCTCTCTCTCTCTCTCTCTCTCTCTGTTGTTCTGTCTATCCTTCATCTGGCCTTTGTGGTTGCTTTCCTTCTTCCTCTCTCTCTCTTCCTGTTTCTGACACCTTCATTTGTTTTCATCTGTCTCCAAGCCTCTCTCTCTCTGTCTCTCTCTCTCTCTCTCTCAGTGGGGTATAAACTGGTTTCAGGTGCTTTGAGATCAGAGCTACGTCCAGTGACTATTTTGTTGTATACATAGTGTGTGTGTGTGTGTGTGTGTGTGTGTGTGTGTGTGTGTGTCATGAGGTAAATACACGTCTGCACACAAACATATTTCATGATCGTTTTCAAATAACTCTGGAATATTACAATGGAGTTAAAGCTATCAGTAAGCGATCCGGTGGTTTTGTCTAACTTCCTGTCAGCAGATGGAGTTAGCAGTCCCCGCCCTCGTCCCTACGTCACCACATTCAGGCGCATCCCTTGGCTGCACACACAGAGAGGACTGCCCCTTTATGCCGTTCTCTCTCCTCATTGGATAAAGGTTGTAGGATACAAGGAAAGTTTTCTCCTGGGCTCAGAGCAGAGCAGAGTGACTGACAGACCCGTGTTTCAGACCAAACACTCTATAGAAGTGATTGCTGTCGGAAGATACAACTATTTAAGACTTAGATTAACACAAATATTCAGCTTACTTCTGCTTTAATTGAATTCAATTGTATTTAATTTAATACTAGTATACTGTAAAGCATTTTGGTGTTGGAAAATACATTATGCTTATACAGCATCACCAGTCTCCATTAAAACTTAAGCAAGTTTGTGTATGTATATACTGTATATATATTGCTTATGTATTTATTTGTGGTCATGTGCATCCTACTTGATATTGTAAATTGTGTCAAGCAAATTAAATTGATGGGAGTTTAGAACCAAAACTTTGTGTAAGGTCCCATAAGTCACTGCATGTCAGGAAAGGAAGGGTAAAGTCCAGAGAGTTGTGCAGTAACAGACATAGATCAAGGATATATAACCATCTCTAAAGCTCTGAGTGCTCCCAGGAGAGCTCAATAATTGGCCGCCTCCACTATTGTGAAATGGATGAAGTTTGAAACCACCAGGACTCCCTAACTGGAAGTCTAACTCCAACCGAGCAGCCACATGAAGGAGCTCGGCCAAGAACCGACTGTCAGTGTAACAGAGCTGCAGCATCATGCTCATCACCTGGACAATATCACTGCTGGATTGATGTGATGTGTGCTGCTAGCAGCGTTGTGCTAGACAGGTAGTGCACATGTGTCATCTCTCACCATGACGACGGCCCATACAGCCAAGACAAAACTGGAACGGCTCTGGGACGAGTCTCCTGTTGAACGACGCGGACTGAAGGAATTTTATCTGAAACATCATCATCATCAACATGTGGACATTAACCAGTTAACGCACGCTGTACCGCCCACGGTACGGCTCCAGAAGGTGGCGCTAGCATCAATCACTCCCGAACATTTTTAACAGCAGCCCTTAAGCATATATATTCATGTTATACATTGTTAGAAAGCTGAGATCGCCCCGATCAATTCAAGACCACCCATGATTTTTTTGGTTGCTCACAGCCCTAACAGGATTAGCAGTTAGGTCGGCTAGCCGCTAAGCTAACGTATGATGCGTACATACCTTTCAAGTCTTCCCTTCATCCACAGCTGATACAGCGACCATCTTATGACACAAGACCGTTTGTACAGCTTGCCAAGTGCCCATGCTTGTGAAATATGAAATCCGTTTCCTTCTAAACGAAGTATTTTCCTCAATATGTCCATGTGTTTAGTCCAATGCGTAACGTAATACACGCGGATCAAAACAAAAACCGGCCCGTTACCGCATTTTACGAGTTGCACGGCGATCTGTGACTACATGTGACTGAATGTTTACATCCGTGAGGTCTTCCTGTTTCAAACGACACCACTCAGTAGCCAATCGGTGGTGAGGATGGGCCGGGACATGTCTCGAAAGCCAATGAGGACACGTGACGATGAGACTGACAACGTGACTTTGATTGACAGCTGCTTGAGCCAATAGAAATTGTCCGTGAAATGAAGCAGATAACCTTTTAGCCAATAGTCTGAGGTTTTCAACGGTGTATGACACTACGCCATCACGTTTGGTTGCTGATAAACAAACCCCCGTGTATCCGACGTGCGCGCCACCCGCTCTGCCGCATAGAAATACACAATGCAGATAGGCGTATAGTTCTATAATCCACTGCTTTTAGGGGTGCGCCCTCTACTGCGCGCCAGGAGTTTAGCGGTTGTATTTTTTTTTGTTTCTTTTGGTCTTTTGACTTGAAATTTAGACTGCAGGAAGCCAAGACCTGTGGCTGTGGCCTAATTGTGTCTAGCCTGCTGAGAGGTCCCTGAATGTCTGTACCCATGTCATTCTATAGGCAAACCTATGGGCGGGGAAACAATTTAATCATTCTAACCTTTGCCATTTTTGTCAGTAAAGTCACAGAATCAAAAAAACACCTTAACAGTAATCCTGAGAGTGTTACCTTTACAATGATACCAGGCACATCTCTGAATCTTAAACTATGTGGGATCTGTGCTGCTCACAACTTGGGCATGGTGTTATGGCAAAAAACATGAAAAATAGGGGCGTGCATTAAGAGGTTAAGCTTATTTCAAATATCTATAAATATACTATTTAGATCATCATTCTCATATATCCTAATTTTTCTATAACGTGAATAATTTTTCTCCTATTCCAATAAATTCTTCCTGAATAATAATATTTATATAAATAATAATACAAACTTCCAGTTATAGCCAAAGAAAAATATGTTTATATTGAAGTTATTATTATTATTATTATTATTATTATTATTATTATTAGCCTATTGATGATAATAATAATAATAATAATAATAATAATATGTTTTCTATTAAATACTGCTGTATTTGCTACTTAGAATTATCATTATAAATCATTATCATCATTTTTTCCCCAAAAAATTAAATTTCATTTTTGAAGTAATGAAAGTAACAGTTAAATACAACTATTATTATTATTAGTAGTAGTAGTAGTAGTAGTAGTAGTAGTAGTAGTAGTATCTGTTACATTATGGTCAGTTACTATCTTTTTCAATTTATAACAGCTTTATTATCAATATTATAAATTTTGGTTATATATAAATACTTATTACAAGGACAATTAACTGCTTTAATAGTTGTTTTATGGAAAATAAATAAGTAGGCTACTATGGGAAAAAAATTAAAAGAGAAGGTATTTCATGTAAAATCTTTGTGTGTGTGTGTTGATGAAATCCACTGTGTTCTACACATTTTCACATCTAGAACATTATTTTCCTGGTGTTTTGAGTGTCGGAGTGTGTGTGTGTGTGTGTGTGTGTGTGTGTGTGTGTGTCTGCAGGACCTTTTGGAAGTTGAAGGAACTCATAAGATTGTTTCTTTCTTTTTGCGATGAAACACACTCACACACACACACACACACACCTACAAACACAGTAAACGTGCAGTGAACCCCTGAACTGAACTTGAACTGGCAACTGGGTCATCAAGAGGGTAACAGGGGTCTCCTTCAACACACAGACACACACAATATGTACCTACACATCACCAGTGTGTGTGTGTGGTATTGTTATGTGCATCTGTTCATTTAACACCTTGTTGCAGTCGTTATTAAAACACTGAGTGTGTTTCTATTCCACATTATTTCCATAAAGGGAGCGAGGCTGCAGCCGCACAGCGCCGGGGTCACACCTCTGTTTGACTGACAATCAGGAGTTTCACACAACCTCAGCGCCGACACTCCAATAACACCTGCTGTTTCCCAGACTGATCCTCACTTCACTACCCTGAAATTAGCATGTTTTTTGCAAAGCGACGTTTTATATTTGTATCAGCATTTAGATCTTTATTGTGACAGGAATTTGCTGAATAAATAGAACAGATAACACAATAAAACGGCGTGGACGTCAGTATTTCTGACATCTGAGGAGGTGAAGATAAAAGGGTTTGACCAAAAAAAAAAAAAAAACGAAAAAACAAGAACATAATTCAGTAGAGAACAGAACAATACAGCACCACGTCTAACAAACAAATGAACAAAATATTAAATGATTTTCTCCACAATTGTAGGATGTCAGACTATTGTATTGGCCTGCATCAGACTGGTCGGTGTTTCTTTCAGACAAGTCTGCAATTCAGAAACTCACTAAAAAGAGCAAATTCATAGTCTTTGACTGTCTCATTTTATTAATTCATTCATTTATTTATCAATTTGATAATTTAACTGTTTAGTTGTTGAAACTTCCAATTTTTTTTATTAATTTTGTTATGTTTTATTTATATTATTCTATTAATTCATGTTTATGCTTATCCTAAAAAATAGACACCATTTGTGATTTTTTTCCATTCTTAATTAATTCTGTAATTATCATGACCTAATATAAGAATCTAACTTTTATTATTTCCCCAGTTTCCTTTTCGTGTTTTTTATTCTAATTTCTTAATTTCCTTTCTCTCACACTTTCTCTCGCTCGCCTGCTTGTGCAAACACACTCACACCGTAAAATGACCTTCTCATGCAACTGAACTGCAACATAAAAATAGTTTTTGAGGGAAATATAATTGCAACTGGAATAGACTTTCTTTTAAAATGGCAAAATGTGTTGATAATGAATACAGCATTGTTAAATGATATTGCTTTATGAATGTCAGGGTCTGCAGACCACAGAACCCGTTTATTTACTGCATGTCCTAAACCAAAGAGCTTTTGTTGACACCCCTTCACATTATCTGCCCACCATCCACCCGGACCGCCTCCTAATGAGTGTGTTGGCGTTAAATGCAGAGCGTCATTTATGAAATAAAATGTTGCCTACAAGCATAATGCAGCCAGAGAGAGCTACAGAACGTATTTGTTGTTGCAGTTTAGTATAGAAACAGTTCCCAGAGACAGAGACATGGGTCGCACATACAAACGCTCTCTCACACACACACACACACACACACGCGCCGCTCATTTGTCTCTCCGGTTTAAAAAGGAAGTGATCGGTCACCGGCTGAGGGGAGTAGACGGTGAACTCCCTCCGAACTCTGACCTCCCCGTGACCTTTGTGAAGAGAGAGGGAGAGATTAGAGGAAGAGGCACGGGAGGAGGTGAAGGTATGGTGGACAAGGAAAGTGGAGGAAAAACTGCAGAGACAGGAGAAAAAGAAGGAGAGAGGAAAAGAGGAGAGATGAGGGAAGAGTCGAGCAGATAATGAGGAGAAATGGAGAACGAATGGATGAAGGAAAAGGAGGAGAATGTGGGGGGGGGGAGGAGGTGGGGGGGGGTGTAACACAGCAGAGAAGAGGAAGAGGAGAAACGACGGAGGAAGACGGTGTCAGTCGTTCAGACCCGACACCAGGGGGCAGTGTTGGGATGAGCTAGAAGGCAGCGTGAGAATGGAGGAGGAGGAGGAGGAGGAGGGGCGAGGAGGCGTCGCTCTCCTCAAAAGAATGACGCAAGTCGGAGATTACAGAATAAAAAGCTCGGCGCACTCCCATTGGTCGGTTCGTTTGGCGTTCGTGTGGCGACAGGTCGGCGAGGGGAGGGACCTTGCGTGATGATGTCGTTGCGACACGCACACATCCATACATAGGGATGCCATGGCGACACCTAATCCTAACAGACAGCGCCCTGTTGGCTAATACCCTCACACACACACACACATGCATACGCACAAACAAACACACCACCACGCTTGTGTGTTGCTACGGTTGAGTGTGTTTGTATAGCTGTCTACATACACATGTGTGTGTGTGTATGTGTGTGTGTGTGTGTATGTGTGTGTGTGTGGTATGTCTCTAACACTAAAGAAAGGTGGTGGGTGGAACCTATTCATGAGATACTAGGTAGCCTACTCATTCTAATGTGTGTGTGTATGTGTGTTCTTGTACTTATACGTTGTGAGGACCGGAACGAGTTTTTAACCAACAGAGTGAGGACATTTTTAGGAAGTGAGGACATTTTGGCCGGTCCTCACTTTTTCCAAGGGCTGTTTGAGGGTTCAGACTTTAGGTTATAATTAGGTTTAAGTTAGGTTAAGACTAATGGTTCAGTTTAGGAATTCTTTTGGATGGTTAAGGTTAGGGTAAGGGGTTAGGGAATACATTATGTCAATGAGTGTCCTCACAAAGGTAGCATTACAAGGACGTGTGTGTGTGTGTGTGTGTGTGTGTGTGTGTGTGTGTGTGTGTGTGTGTGTGTGTGTGTGTGTGTGTGTGTGTGTGTGTGTGTACTGGTTTTCTCCCAGTTCCCAGCAGATCAAAAGGAACATGAAATATAGCGAGACAACGTTTTTCCTGAGCTCTGCAGGCAACAACCGGTCCGCCAACAACCAATCAGATCACTGTGCTAAAGGTCCTCGTGTCAGTCTCTCATTGATCCTCCCACCCAACACACACACACACACACACACACACACACTGTTGTGTCCACTGTACACCTGACTGGCTGCCTTCCCAGCCCTGCAGCAAAGGTGTGGTCACATCATGACTCATCACATTCTGATCAAAGTGCAGCGCTGCAGGAAGCTCTGAGCTCACAGGCCAGGTGTTGAGGAGGAGGTCACAGGTCAAAGGAGACCGTTTCCCACGGCGACTGGGGAGGAAACGCCAAAGGAGGATGTGGGCCGGGGGATCAAAGCAGGCCTTCTCACACACAGGCCGCTCGCACTGCTCCTTTGAAGACCCCGCCCCTCCGTGGTGATATACCGACCGTCTGATTGGATCACAGGTCAGAGTGGGCAAGGCCCCGGCTCTGACAAAGTCGACGTATTTGATGAAGCGTTTTCATCTCGCTGTGATGTCATCAGGAGGTCACAGCGCGGGCACCGGGCGGGGTCGCAGCAGGGTCACGGTGATGTCACGGAGGAGTCACGCCAGGGTCACGGCGACGCTGGGGGGTCACGCCGAGGTCACAGTCACAGACCCGGTTCATTCCAGCAGTTATTCTGGTCAGATACATTCCCAGCATGCATTGCAGTCTGATGGACAGTGAGAAAACTGTCCACAAGTTTGTTCTAAAGATGTATATTGATTCATTTTGGTTTGAGAAGATAATGACCTGGACGGACGTGAACAGCTACGGACTGTTCAACAACACTGCGTACCGGCCCTTTAATAGTCACAGAGGCGCTGATGATCCAGTTTTCTAACAAACCCACTAATGCCAAAACCAATGGCGATGCTGTCTCTGGAGACACAAAACTTAATAAAAGATAAAGAGCTTTAATTTGGTTTCATTTTTCTAACAACACATTGTAGTTTATATCAGACTCAAACTGGAGACAATGCTCCTGCTGGGGATTATTTTCAGCTGTGAATTATTTGGCATCTCGGTAATGATGAGGGACCGTGTCTACTCGCAATCTGAAAAATATAGGATAACTGCAGACTCATCCTTTTACCACAACTTTACTTTTTCAAACAGTCTAAATCACAAAACCAAACGACAGCGTCAAGTTCAGAGGCGACTGCTGAGTCACACAGTCCTTGATCATGTAGGGAAATTGTCATTTTAATGCTTCTTCGTGAACTCATCATCAGTTTTTTTTTGCAGCTTTTATTACAGCGCTGTGTGGAATTCTATATTTTGTGTAGTGTTTGTCTACTTTGTGGAGATTTTAATTGGGATGTGTCAAGAGACTGTAGATGAAAAATATGTTGGACCTTGGCTTGTTACATGCATTTACATGAGCACACAGAACACTCATGTTGGTGACCTGGTCTAATGGGGTGGGTCAAGGAGAACAGATGACTTTACGCTAAGGCTAAGGAGGTCGCCCTTACAGAAAAAAACACATGAACTTCACATGTGAACATTTTTGCACATGTGATCCCATGTGTTATCATGTAGAGCACATGTTTAAACAATGTTACCACATGTGGAAAATGGGTTCACGTTGGAATTCACATGTGATTCACATAAGATTGGGCCAAAACCACACGTTTCCCATGTGCAAATAATATAATACAGTATAATAAAAAATTTCACATGTGAATCACATGTGAAGTTCATGTGGTTTTTCGGATCTGATGGACCTGCAAATGGGATTAAAAATGAAAATTTACCCACTGAAATTTCCCTGAAAATAAAGTTTAGCAATTTGTGAAAATACCAATGCCATTCAGATATTTTCTCTCTCTGACAAACAGATAAACTTGACGACTAAAAATATTCTATGGTATAAGCCATAAATCTATATAGTGTATATGTTATTGATATGTTGTGTCAGTCAAGTACATATAAAAAAACACATGATTTTTATTATTAGGTCACAAACTCATCATCATCATTAAAGTCTTTGCAAATGAAGAAAATGTAAGTAGGGTCAAGATCAACCCAAATGTATTATGGTAGATGATGAGAAGGAGGAAGTAACATTTCTGTCCCATTCTGTTGTGTGTTGTGTAAGTGGAACCATGCTACTGTACAGGCAGGTACACACCATAAAAAGCTCCCTTGAACAGAGATTTATTGGCAACGTGACGTTTCGAGCACACCGCTCTTTTTTCAAACTGCTGTGCAATTAAAGAAGATTTGGACGGACCAGGAAGAGGAGCTTCCGCTACAAACAAGCTTAAAATATAGACTTATTTAATTTTTTTCGGAACAATTTCGCATTTCGGGGCTTCAATACAAGACGGACATTACATACGAGCAGCATGGAGGTATTTGGATGTTTTTTGGTGTGTCTTTTTGTTACGAAGACAGTTGGTATCCATTTGCAACCGTTATATGGACATGTACTGCTACGCCGAGGGATAAATAGGATTAAATTGAATGTGCTTACTCCATGTTGGATGGTGATATACCATGGTTTTTAAGAGATGTTGTATCTCCCCCTTCACCAGTGCAGCCAATCAAAGCAGCTAACTACATTTAATTCCCTACGAGCAGCAATAACCCTTTTTTCAGCAGCATAGATATATTCTACATAAACACAGGAATGTGCAACAGTATTTGAATTAAATGATGTTATTTACTGCTGAATACACAGAGCGTTTTCAATCCAGGAGCAGTTTTTGACATGCTACCACATCACTGAGAGTGGAGCACATCATTAACGCCTTCACATTGCTAACACAACACGAGGCTGTCAGCGTGCATGTTAATGTGTGTGTGTGTGTGTGTTTCAATCTACATCAACAGCGTGGAACAGCGTCGCAGTAAAAGGCGTCGTTGTTTGCGGCGAGTGGCCGGGAAACTGTGGTCAGAATTTGTGTTCATACTAATCAGGTGGTTCAGGACTGCAGCACCGGCCTGATGGGATGCAGCATGTTGTTACAGCAAACACACAAGGTAGTTAAAGGGATAGTTCACCCAAAATTGAAATTTTGGGGTGGGAGAAGTTTCAGAGTCCTCCGTGGCTTCTCTGAGTTCCAGGGGGTCTCGGCGTAGCAGTGCATGTCCATATAACGGTTGCAAATGGATACCAACTGTATTCGTAACAAAAAGACACACCAAAAAACATCCAAATACCTCCATGCTGCTCATATGTAATGTCCGTCTTGTATTGATGCCCCGAAATGTGAAATTGTCCCGAAAAAAATTAAATAAGTCTATTTTTCAAGCTTGTTTATAGCGGAAGCTTCTCAAATCTCCTCTTCCCGGTTCGTCAAATTTGGACGAACTGGGAAGAGGAACTTCCGCTACAAACAAGCTTGAAAAATATACTTTTTTTCGGGACAATTTCGCATTTCGGGGCTTCAATACAAGACGGACATTACATACAAGAAGCATGGAGGTATTTGGATGTTTTTTGGTGTGTCTTTTTGTTACAAAGACAGTTGGTATCCATTTGCAACCGTTATATGGACATGCACTGCTACGCCGAGACCCCCTGTAACTCAGAGAAGCCACGGAGGACTCTGAAACTTCTCCCAGCCCTTAGTCCACATGAGGGTGAGTAGATAATGAGTGAAATTTCAATTTTGGGTGAACTATCCCTTTAAAGGTATAGAGAGGGATAGAGGGGGGGTGGGGGCGATGATGGAGACAGAGGGTCATTGGTTCCATCCCTGGCTCCTCCAATCAACAAGTGGCAAGAAACTGAACTCAAAACTGTCCCCGATGTATAATCAGTGTGTTAATAGTCGAAAAAAAGCTGTGTAAATGTGTGTGAATGGGTGAATGTGACAAGTAGTGTAAAACGCTTTGAGTGTTTGTTAAGACTAGTAAAGTTCTATATAAATGCAGTCCATTTCTTGACCATTTAGAGGACTGGAGGGAGGGAGTATGGCGGTAGGGTCGATACGAGCCCAGGGCAGAAAGTCTGTAGAGAGAGCTGCCAAGTTTCTATGAATGGAGTCTTCTATGCAATACTGAAGTATGTTCTGTTTTTATTGGCAGAACAAGAGAGCGTAACAGACGTTAGTGGGGAAAAATTGGACGGAGAGAGAGAGATACAGAGAGAGAGTAGACTGATGAAAGAAACACAGATAAACAGGGAAAAGAGAACACAACTCTGAATACAATAACCTTATAATACCTATGTGCAGTATATATATACATGCACATTTGCCCATAGAACTGCATCCATACAGGAAACTGGTCAGTGCCAGTACAGGAAGGTCAGTGTAGTGATGTGAAAAGTCAAAGGGGGGAGGTTGAAGCATAGACAAATACCCAGAATTCACCTCCCGTACCAATCTGCAACCAATACTCACTTCCTGATTAAATGAGGCCACCGGCTACTTATAATTTTGGACCATCTGAGATGAAATTTGACATTTATTAGTGAATCATCAATTCGATACATTCATCCATCCATCACACTGGCAGGTCCGTCCACTCACTGATGGTTGATTTGGAGCTTTGACAGCCAAAGACAGCCTGTTGGAAATCATAAGGCTCTTGGAACATGTGTTAAAGGGATAGTTCAACATTTTGGCAAATTTGCCTATTGCCTTAATCCCTATAGTTTTAGGATTTGGTTCATTACCTTTAATTGACGGTGCAAGCTGTTTTGAGATCGGTGGGGCAGAGACGTGAGCTGCTCAGCTCATGAGATCAGAGGCTCATGGTATTTCCATGTTTCCCTCATCAAATCAAATGTACAATCCAACAACTCCAAAACACACTTGTTGACAAGTTGTGACCTTCACATTCACCACGCTATGAAATAATAACGTATAATTATGTAACATTACGATACATGAAATACTCAGGACTACTTTCGCTTTTGAAGTCACTCTGCCGAGCAGCCGTGTTGGGAATATAGTTCCGGTTACGTATTTGCCTCAAAAACAACTTTGTTTTGTCACGTTCCATTATTATTTAATAGTGTGGTGAATGTGCAGGTCACAACTTGTCCTTGAGAGTGTTTTGGAGTTGTTGGATTGTGATGAGTTTGATGAGGTAAAGCCCAGATATACTGTGTGCTGCAGAGAGCTCACGTCTCTGCCCTGCCAATCTAAAAACAGCTTGTCACGACAACTAAAGGTGATGAACCTACTCCTAACACTATCGGGATTATGGCAATAGGCGAATTTGCCAAAATGCTGAAATATCCCTTTAATATGTAGAGCACAAGCATGAATGACCGACTTCTTGTGTCAGCTCAGTAAATAGTTTCCTAGGTTTATGATCTCCATCTCTTGTTTGACGTCTTCTTCTGTCCTGAATATGTCTGGTAGGAGTCAGATGTTCAATTTTCGAGTTAGATGTGTTCTATCAGCTAACCTTAGCCTCCGAATTACTATCACAGATACGAATGCACCTTGCCAACAAAGCTAGCCTGCTAGTGCCACTAATGCTATACTAATGGTGCCTGGCCTTGTCATTCTGCTAACCTGTGTGAAGCATAGGCCGACAGCCATGTGGTAAATTAGCATCCCTGCTGCTCCTCTGGCAGCCAGTGTACCTGGCCTTGGTTTTCATGGTTACCTTAATAAATATGCAACATCAATAGAACTATATTTCATAGTGTGTACAGAACTGCCTGTCCACTGGTAGACCAACCTCTGGTTTCCCACAGACACACGTGTCTACTCACTCAACAAGTGTATTTTAGGATAAAGTTATAACAATATGAATTTCTTTAATTAGCCGAACATGTTGCTTTAACTAACTACTAAATATAGTAATAACAATATACAACAGAAAGACCAAACCGAGTTGCTACAATAAACTGTGTTTTTTCTCTCATAGGCAAGGAAATGACTGTTAGGTTTCGTTAAACATTGTGATTTGGGTTAAAATAAGTATTTCTTCAACATTGGACAATCCTTGCTGTAATGGACGATAACAACATGATCTCCTTTAAACTACTTCACCACACTTTTCACTTTGCTTTTGATCAGCTAAAGCCTTTAAAATGTAAATATAACCAACATTAAACAAACATTGTTTGTGTTTTATTCCTGACACACAAGATCCAGTTAAGTGGATTTAGTTTAATGTACTTAAAGTTAATTGATAAAATTCTCCTTCAGGAAATTGTGATAGTGCAGGTAAACCCGCACTTGATGTAGCCTATCTTTTAAGTTTTACATGTAAAAAAGTTGGCTGTATCTCCCACACACTCAAGTTAACAAAGTAAGATTTGATTACAAAACCCAGCACTCAGCAAATAAGACAGTTAATTATTAAGTACAAAAATATAGCAAGTTGGCGTTATCTGCTACAGTTACTGTTCATGCACACTCAGTAGCTATTATCCTGTATAAATAGCTGATATCATATGAATAATGTTTTGTTTTCCTTTTTGTCTCCTTTATCAATTTGCACAACCTTAGAGTGAAAGAAGGCAAACAACATGTGTATGAATATAATATTTATTCAACTGATATCGTTCCTACATAAGCAGCACAGTGAAGTCAATAAAAACTGCAGTTCTTTAAATCATTATCACTCACATGACCACAGACCTGCGATTAAAATACACAGATTTACAGCAGAAATAAACATGTTCACAACCTGAGACGAAAAAACTAACTTTCTATTTCATGACAGTTGTGAAGGAGGTGACTATGGGCCATGAATATGCAAAATAGAGGGTGTGGCCACCTTGAGTGACAGGTGGGTAAACGTATGTTTCCCACAGACATGGCACTGCCAAGATGGTGATGGTGCAGCAGCTCACTCTGAGCTTAAAAAATCTTCAGAAACCTTTACTTTACTTTACTTTATTTGTTTATTTGGTCAGGACAATGCATATTAATGGACAGTGAAACTAGAGTACCCACAGTAAATATACTGGATTTAGCACATGTGTGTCCAAAAAGACAGAGGTCCATTAGATAACGGGAAAAGTACATTTACGTAGTTACAGGGTTTGACATGATTCTATATATAATCTATATAGCTGGAATTAACATGATTCATTGAAATATAAAAAATATATATCTATACAGTTGCGATTGACATGATTCACTTTATAAAAATATAAATCTATACAGTTGAGCTTGACATGATTCATTTTAAATATAAAAATATAAATCTATACAGTTGTGCTTGATATTATTCATTTAATTATAAAAAATATATATGTATGTAGCTGTGACTGACATGATTAATTGAAAAAGAACCTGCAGGTGAAGACACAGAGGCTACGTATTTCTTTATCTGCTATAGGTTCACTGTCTCGTGACAGTTGTGTGCTCTTTTATGTGCTTTTTCAAATATGTGCACCTTTTGCCACATCCCTTTGTGATTTAGCATTGATACAACTCCATTGTTTGCCTTTTTTTTTTTCTTTTTTTTAGAGTGTATTTATAAAGGGTAAGACCAGAGATTGAAGGGCAATCAGGGACTCAGGTGGTCAAAGCTATAAAAAGGGATAAAATTCACACACTGCAAAACTAAGAGAGCTCTATTCTTCATTATCTGCTCTCCTCGCCCACCTCTAGATTAATAAACGCAGTCTCGACTTTGTGTTCACAAGATGGTACAACACGTGTATCATTTTTATCAGTTTCAGTCAGTTGAGTCGATGCAACATGCTATTCTCTGAACATGATACAAATAGAAATACGAATTACTTTATCAATCTATTTAGATTTAAACAACTTTGTGTCGTCTTTGATATCCCTTAAAGACCAAAAATGAAGAAAAAAGTTCAGAAATTCACTCGAAATGTTTAGAATTATTTGGTAGACGCACAACTACTGCGTGAGCTAAAGAGCGATTGAGAAATTGAGAAACCGAGAGAAAGAGAGGGGGGAGTGACGGGTCAGGTATAAAAGGAGTGGGCAAAATGGAAAATGAAGGAAAGGAGGCGTAGGTAAACTCACAGTCCAATTCACTTGTCAATCAGACACAAAAACACCTTCATGGTTAAGTTAACAGCACCCCACCCAATTCCAAAGCTGTGAGTCATGAACACACAACTCGGTCCACCACCATGGAGGAACCAGGCTGCTCTGATGTGGCCTGGAAACTGAAACCAGCAGGACGGAGACAGACATAAGTCTTCTACTGCCACTGGTGGGATTTTAGGTCTCACAGAGAGACACATGCAATTCATCTCTCTCTCTCTCATACACACACACACACACACACACATACAAGCAGCTGACCACTAGAGGCAGTGTGACCCAGCATTAGGCTCCTTCAGGATGAGGAGCTCTCTGTCTGACACTTGTAAGATGATACAATGAACAGGAAATAATCAAGTGCAATTTCTTAGTTAGAATAACCCTGATCAGCAGCTGATGTTTTTGGTTTTGCTTGGTCTCCATCATGTAATTGATTTAACAGCACATCCCTTAAACACTGTCAACAGTTTTCACTGGAGGTGCTTTCTAAGAAGTCATGTGGATCCATCTAGAAAACGTTGTTATTTTCTTATTCATTTTTTCTGTTTTTTTTTATTCCATGTTATTTTAAAATGAAATGGTTAAAGACATAGCCTGTACATTAACATCATAGTGTTACCCTTTGACAGTTTAAAATATTTAAGACTTGGTGGAACAGATTATGAGACATCTTGCTAACATACTGTATGTAGATGAGCTTCACAAGAGTTGGATTGTACATTTCCCATAATGCAACTGACTACGTACCAAAAGAATCTCACATGCCCATTGACTCCAGTTTGTGTGAATAAACTCATTTTACAGCTACTGACCCTACCATTTACATGCTTCCAATTAACATATAACTATTAAAGGGATAGTAGCATTTTTTTAAAGTGGGGTTGTATGATCTACATATAGCCCCTAAGTACTTTAATTGCAGTAGAAGACTTTTTTTTCAGGTAAACCCTCTTTTAGGCCGTGAAAATAGGCCGTTTCTTTGGGTCTGTTCACAACACTGTATGTTGTAAATCTCTGGGCAGGGCTATGGGCTGGCGTTGCTAACGGGAGGAGTGCAGAGAGTCTTCTACTGTGATTAAAGTACTTAAAGGCTATTTGTAGATCATACAACCCCACTTTAAAAAAAAAATGCTACTATCCCTTTAATATACATGGCTCATCTTCATCAAGAAAAAAAAGGAAGCAATTTATTGTTCAATTTAAATCATTTAAAACATAATTTATACTGTCCACTTTTTTATGTCAATGCAGTACCTTCATGGACCACAGGGTGGGAATCACTGCTGCAGATTATGGTTAATTACTATGTTTTGGCAAAGTGGTTTACTCCTATCACATAACACAATCATTCACTTAATAGACCTATAACTATGTTGATTTATACAGCTTTAATGAACAGTTTTCGTCAAAAGGGTTTTCTTCCAATGCATCTTTAATGAATCAGTGTAGCTGTTTTATAAATGTGGTTCTGGGTCAGAGGCTAACACCCAGTAGACTTCCATGTTGCTGCCAGAGGAATCTTACATATTTCAAAACCCTGATAAACAACAGCTAGAATCCGACACAATATTTTATTTTTTCCACAGAGTGTACGATATCGTTATAACACTAAGAGTAAAGCACAGGCTCAGACAGCTCCTCCGTGATTGGCTGCCCACTGTGTTTGTCTGCCCATGGCTACACTGTTGCCAAGGAAGCAACATTTTACACCTGGTTGCCAACACTCTGACATTGTAAGCTATACCACACACCGCACACACATACACATACACACTCACACACAGAGTTTGTAAGTCTAAGTCAAACACTCTCATGTGAAATCATCTCTCCCTCTCGCGCTTACACAAACACACACAAACGGCTGGAGCCAAATATTACTTCATGCTAAGTATTTTAAAATC
Organism: Trachurus japonicus; assembly: GCF_045865225.1. Lineage (NCBI taxonomy): Eukaryota > Metazoa > Chordata > Actinopteri > Carangiformes > Carangidae > Trachurus > Trachurus japonicus. Next base: position 31,711,081 of record NC_140914.1, on the reverse strand, counting down.
AGGTGATGACAGAAAGAGAGGGAGAGAAAGACACACACAGCCGCTGTGGTTTTGGGTTGAGCTGTGGTGTGTGTGTGGGGTTAACAAGCTCTTAAAACCTCGTTATCACACTGATGATAGACACACAGAGGGACGGACAGAATCAAAAGTTACTGGAGACACAAATGAAAGGCAAAAATGGGTGTGATCAATTCCTTTCAAGTGGAAGTTAAATAAACCTTCTTGTGTATGTGTCTGTGTGTGTTTTTATCAATAATCATGCTCAAATCCAAATGAGACAATGATATTATCCGTCTGTCTTCTCCTGCACCCCCACTGTCTCTCTTCAGAATCATTGTGTAGTCTGTTGTCTGTGTGTGTGTTTGTGACGTTTTGCACATTCATTTGGTTTTCTGCATGTATTGTTGGTCTGAGGTTTTGGAAAGACATGTGGAGTTCCCTGGTAAACAAGTTTTTGTTTACATCCTTGAGGTCCGACAAATAGGCTTTGTCAAGTAAATTTTCCGCCCCATCAAATGTTTGCAAAACGTTTCTGTTCTTCTTCTCTGTCTTTCTCGGCTGATTGCAGCAAATTTGAGCTCATTACCGCCACCTGTAGGCCAGGAGGAATAACATCACACTGGTTACCTGTAGTTTTCTCAAAGGGATAGTTCAACATTTTGGCAAATTTGCCCATTGCCATAATCCCTATATTCATAGCAGTAGGTTTGTTACCTTTAATTGTCTGTGCAAGCTATTTTTAGAACGGCGGAGCAGAGCCGTGAGCTGCTCAGAGCTACGGAGGCTCATGGAATTTCTTGGTTTCCCTCATCAAACTCATCAAATGCACAATCCAACAACTCCAAAACGCTCTGGTGGACAAGTTGTGGCCTGCCTCTAACTGCCAGGTAATACAAATATGGATAAAGAGGAAGGATGTGTGTTGAGCTGACTTTGGTGCATGCTGGTTCACCTATATATGTCATTCAGAGGCCACACCCTCAATTATGCAGTGTTAAGACCAAATAAAACTCATCCCCTTTACATCATGAAGGAGGAAATTAGCTTTAGAGACCAGAATATATTTATACTAGGGTGTAATTTCTGTCTTGAAGTCAACGGACACCTGGTACCAGACTCTAGTGGTCATAAAAGGAACTGCTTTCTTCAGCCTTTGAGGTATTTCATATCATGTATATCGTATGTATGCAGTCAATTTACCTTTAACAACAAAAATATGGAGTGAGCACGAGATAAATTTGGACATTTAAATACTAAATGTATGTTAACTATAATTTTGGCAATGCCAGTCATTTCCCAGAAAATTTGTGGTTTTTGATTTCAAATAAATAATTTCTGTCAACTGAACTGATATAGTGCCACATAAAGTCAGGTCAAATACAAAAATCTGAACATAATGTAACTTTTACGGTGAATGGACTTCTAAAATAATAGATTAATATAAAAATTATAATCCACTAGCTGGCATGTTCAGGTGTGTCCTGCATTACCTGATGCTGTGGCCCCCTCACGGCCCTTTGCCAAAAATGATTTTAAATGGTTTGATGGGTTTAACGTGAGGCTTTCAGGAAGAGTGAGGAGATGAAGATGAGACGAAGCAGTTCCACCACTCCAGCCCCAACTCTGTTGACATTTAATGTCGCGGTTATCGATAGTGCTACAAAGATTCACATTCAAAGATAGTAAAAGTAGACCTATAAAGGTGATTGGGAGTTCTCAAGTTAGAGAAATCTTTAAGCTTTTTAATGACTCAATTATTAATCAATGAGGACTTTCGTATTATTAAAACTAATGCATCACTGCTTAATTTTCAAACCAGTGTCTATTTGGTCAAGAAATCCCTCCCACTGAACTTCTAACCCACTGTGTTTAACAGCCAGAAGTGTTAATACACTTACAATAGAAATGTATTTACTGAACTGCAGTGTAATTACTAATGGTTTGTCTATTTTGACTTCCATAAGAAACTTTTTTTTTCCTATCCTTCTTCTTCTTATTATTAGTTTGTTATATTCTTTATTGCATTTTTTTTATTTATATAATGGGTGAGGGATTTTCTGAACAGAGTTAACCTACACTTTGGCAAGCAAAAAGCACATTATTATGCAATAAGTAATACAACACTGTTTTCTGATAAACATGAATGATAAATAAAATTATATCTGTGGTCTTGACTTTCATTTGCCTGGTGATGTAACCTTCCACTGTCCAAAACCAATTTGAATAAAATCCTCAGAAATGAAATCAAAATGATTAAAGCTTGTGATATAAACTTATTGCACATTTAAATTATCAAAGAACCTCGTCTTTTCCTGTTGAAGTAATGGAGATATCACTGAAAGAAAACCATGAACATGAAATTCAGACTTTAAAAAAAAGGACATCTGAAAGGTGATTCCCCTCACTGTACAGTAGGCTGGATTAAGACTACAAGACACTAGAGGTTTACACAAAGTATCATTATGACAGTCTGGTAAAAAAAAAAAAAAAAAATGAAAAAATGAAAATACATTTCAAAACTAAAGTAAAAGTATAAAGGTTCACTGCCAGAAACTGAATAAAAAGTCTTTTTTGTCAACTATAATGTCACTAGTCATTCCCATCATGAAGACAGGCTGCACTACAGCACTTTAGAAACAACAGTTGCTCTTCATCTTTATTATTTATTATTTATTTACTGTTGTGCGTGTGTGTCTCAGGTCATGTGTGCCTTTTTTAATTGCCCCTTGGGGATGAATAAAGTGATTGGATTGATTGATTATTTAATTAATTTGAACACCACACTGTCCAACTGATGCACAAAGAGAAATACAGTGGAAAGCAGCGATGGCCGTTATCCTGGTATTGACAGCAGTATCTTTAGCTTCAGTAGCGGAGTAATGTCATACTGGGATCGGCAGTAACAGCCTCCATACTAACCCATGTACTGTGGGACTTTCCATTCACTGGGGATGAAACAGAGTGGCTGCTATTATGACAGTCAGCCAGTGGGGGGCAGTGCAGTGTGCAAGGTTTTTGGACTCTGTGTGTGTGTGTGTGTGTGTGTGTGTGTGTGTGTGTGTGTGTGTGTGTGTGTGTGTGTGTGTGTGTGTGTGTGTGTGTATGTGTGTGTGTGTGTGTGTGTGTGGTATTTGGAGATCTCAGATGTCTCTTTGCTTCATGTTGAGTTAATTTTATCCAAACTACATTGCTACTGCCACACACACACAGACACACACTCAGATACTACATTTTTTGCACCCACTACCAGGGGGATTCATTCTACCTAGTAACTAGTTCTATTTAATCCCCTTCTCCTGCAATAACACAGCAGTAATATTGAATATCTGGTGCAATAATGATTGTGTGACGTACTTTATAGCTGGAAGTCGAGGTTAGCACAGTTTGACTGACCCCCTAATTGAAAACTGATTGCATGGGTGACTGGTGCACACACACACACACACACATTCGTGCATACACACACACACACACAGAGGGAGAGGGAGAGAGAGAGAGAGAGCTGGGTTAGTGAGCAGCATGGGTTTGGCAAGACTCCAAAGAGGTACTGACAGATCTGTTCAGCAAAACCTCACACACACACGCACACATGCACACACACACACACAAACACTCCTCCTCCTCACACTCTTGGTGACCCTGACATCAGCCCTGCACTCTCTCCATCACTGTGTTCCCATGGCAATGGGCCCTAGGGGATGGCTGTGCTGTAAAGTTGTGTGAAGCCTTGGAGAATGTGGTTGATAATGTTGAACTCTTTCTTTCTTTCTTTCTTTCTTTCTTTCTTTCTTTCTTTCTTTCTTTCTTTCTTTCTTTCTTTCTTTCTTTCCTGGTGCATATATGCTGCATATATGCACCATATATATATATATATATAGCATACTGTATCTATGAAAATGGCCAATTTTATGTATGTCACATATATTCAAACCTATATTAAAACATATAGGTTCTTTCCGTGTGGGTTCTTTCTTTCTTTCTTTCTTTCTTTCTTTCTTTCTTTCTTTCTTTCTTTCTTTCTTTCTTTCTTTCTTTCTTTCTGTATTATCATTATGGCCCTTAGAGCACTGTATTTACTAAATTAACAACTCATTTAATGATATTTGCATAAAACATTGTCCAGCATCAAACCCCTCATGAGGACTTGTGACAAAACACAATCAAAAATATGTTTCATTTTTCAGGCCACAGTGAGGTGTTCACTGATAGCTGCAGGCTGTGAGTGTGTTACCACAATATAGGCTAAGGGTCAGGGAGTGTGAGTGAGTGTGTGACAGCAAGAAGGAGATAGCCTCTTGACTTCTCTGAGTGCTGTCCCTGTGTACGAGGCTTAACACCTCACACTCACCACCCAGCTCCGATCCCAGTCTGCTGCTGCACTACACTCTTCATAACACTAGGGGGCAACCTGCACTGTATCTGATTTGGACACAGGCCTTCAATAGGTGCATTTGGTACTGTCTCTAGCAACAGTGTTAGGGAACTTAGGGAAGTTGCACCCCTATGTGAGAGATGTTGTAGACATCCAATTAGCTATAAAAAACAAACAAAAAACCTACAGTAATTTCTTAAAAGAGTATCTTACAGAATCTGTCCAACTAGGATGAAAAACCTATAGAAAATAAAAGCATGTCTATCCAAACAATGCACATGTTTGCATTCATCACTGTTTGGAAAAAATAAATATAAAATTAAAATACGTCATAAGATTAAAACAAGATCTAGGCCTATGTACATCAATAATAATACGATAATGCCTCCAAGAGTATTTAGATTTCTTGGATGACTAACTACAATGGTTGAGATGAGATGACTGCAGCTGTTTGGCAGGCTAAAAACTATGGAAGCACTCTGTCTGATGAGAATGAGAACAAACACCTACATAAGGATCAGGACAAATGAAGTGAACAGGAAGTGGAAAAAACTGCAGTTCCCTCAATGACCACTTGTGGCCTTCTTCAAAAGTGAGCAAAAGCCCATGGCTTACCATCTGAAGTTAAACTTGTGCATAATTGTGGGTGTGGCCAGCTTGATTGTTAGCTGCACTCTGTCACATTCGGCCAGTTCAGTGTTTTTCAACCTTGGGGTCGGGACCCCACGTGGGGTCGCCTGGATTTCAAATGGGGTCGCCTGAAATGTCTAGTAATTGATAAAAAATTACAGATTTTTTTTAACCAATTACTATTCTTTTTAAAATTATGATTAAAAACACCACACCCAATCTTGTATTCTATGCTTTCACTTTCTCAAATATAAATCAAGTTCAAATAAAAAGCAACATCTGAAAATATCTGAGCTAGCGCATCTTGATTGACGGCCATGATTGCTGGGGTTGCCAGAAATTTGAAATATCAGACTGATAATTTGACTTGAAGGTTAACTGATTAAAAAATGACAGAAATTGTTCAACATGAGTGGGATTGTAGTATTTAGCACTAATTAACAGGTAGCCTACTGGTCTCCTCATGCCTGGCTTGTTAGCTTACTTTTTATTAGCTAATTAGCCTGCAAATGAAATAGTCTTGCGTTGCTGTGTAACAGATTGCCGCAGATATTAAACTGGCATGCATTAAAGTCTCAGCTCCACATAGACTCATTTGTCCACCTCTGGATTAACCAGGAGTTTAATGGAATCAGGCACTGCCAAGATGGCGGCAGTGGAGCAGCTCACTCTGAGCTTTAAAACTGACGCAGTAGCCTACTACACAAACCATCAGGTCCCATGGCAGATATGATCCAGTTTCTTAAACAGGTGAAGAATATTAAAATGTGACAGTTCTGGATCAAGACTTTACATAACATTAACAGTAGAATCTGTCCAAAGGCCTGATATCAAATCCACTGCAGACATTAAAACAAGAGTGTCAACATTAAGGGTTGATGCAGGAAGCACTTGCCTTTTAGATTGAAAAAAAACAACAACTTGTAAGGTTGTGGAAGTTAAGCTCAACTCTTCACAAGAACACAATGTAGCTAATGTGTAATGAATGTAGTCAACAAGAAGTGGTACTGCAGAATGTAGCAGTGGAATCAAAACGTGATTTAGTGACAGAAACAGGCTCTTTGGCTCAGAGTGAATATAAAACTGCCACTATTAGAACTACTGCCGTTTTTATTTCTATTGCTTGAGCTGCTGGATCTACAGCTACTGTCATTCCCACTATTATTATTATTGCAGCCCATTATCCCAGCATTATATCCATGTCCACTGTCAACACTGAGTCATCTCGCAGGAAACAGAGTCTCTTTTATCTAGGCACAAATCAGTGTGCAGGTCAGGGTGAAACATGCCCGTGTAGTGCAACTTTCTGATTTTGGCAGCACATGCCATTAAAGGGATAGTTCACCCAAAATTCAAATTTCACTCATTATCTACTCACCCTCATGTCGACTAAGGACTGGGAGAATTTTCAGAGTCCTCCGTGCCTTCTCTGAGTTACGGGGGGATCCGCGCAGCAGTATTTGTCCATATAATGGTTGTGAATGGTGCTCACTTTTCTTCGTCCAAAAAGACACACCAAAAAACATCCAAATACCTCCATACTGCTCGTCTGTAATGTCCCTCTTGTATTGAAGCCCCGACATGAGACATTTTTCCGCCGGTCGAGATTTGCACTGACACAGGAAGAGCAGTGAACCGAGACACTGGGAGCTTCCGCTACAAACAAGCTTAAAATATAGACTTATTTAATTTTTTTCAGAACAATTTCTCATGTCGGGGCTTCAATACAAGAGGGACATTACAGACGAGCAGTATGGAGGTATTTGGATGTTTTTTGGTGTGTCTTTTTGGACAAAGAAAAGTGAGCACCATTCACAACCATTATATGGACAAATACTGCTGCGGGGACCCCCCCGTTACTCAGAGAAGGCACGGAGGACTCTGAAAATTCTCACAGCTCTTAGTCGACATGAGGGTGAGTAGATAATGAGTGAAATTTGAATTCTGGGTGAACTATCCCTTTAACTCTTTCCTGTCTTGGCGTCATTTATAGATATTTTAACATGTTAGTATTCTGCGTATAATGTTTTATTGGAGGTGCAGTTCTCCCTGCCTCTCCTGCCTGTCTTTGTTTTAGTGTGTGTGTGTGTGTGTGTGTGTGTGTGTGTGTGTCCTTCTATTTAGACTGTCAGATTTTCTAATTTTAATGTTCTAATTGAAGGCGCCAGTTTTGGATCACAGATCTTAGATATTAATTTCTGAATTAAGCACAAAGTCAAACCACATTCCCAACTTTGTGTTTTGTGTCATTAAGTTAAGTTCATAATATTTAAAGCAAATTGCTCAGACGTGACTTGGCACGTTAATCCTGTAACACAATTAGCCCACCATCACTTTGACTTCTATTACCTTTCATCTTTGCTAAACATAGTCTTTACCTCCGGCTTCTTCAGCTTTACTAATTACTGTCAAACTGAAGTGGTGTAATCTTCAAATTTGCACGAAGCCTAAAGAAAAAACTTGAGACGAGTTTCAGCTCAGAACACGACTCAGCTGATTACATGCCATAGTCTGTCTCCAAATATGAGGCACACAAGTAAAAACTGTTCAACAGCAACTGTGTTTTCATGTGCATTTCAACAAAATGGAAATAAATGAATGAAAAACACAAATGTTGCGGGGGGCAAAAACTGATACTTGCATATGTTTTGTTTTTTTTAACTATTTGACAAAGCAACATTTTAAAGTAAACCAAAAAACAAACAAACTGTAATTGAAATAGAATACCTACAATTCCTTTTTTGTTTTTCAAATTGTAGCACCTCAAAGAGCCAGATCCAACCAAGAAGTAGATCACTGGACATCTGTTATTAAGTTTAATTATTGATATCATAAGACAGAATAAAACATCTATCTATCTATCTATCTATCTATCTATCTATCTATCTATCTATCTATCTATCTATCTATCTATCTATCTATCTATCTATCTATCTATCTATCTATCTATCTATCTATCTATCTGTTGCTGTGTCTGCCTGGTTGCGATGGCAACAGAGTTGGCCTGGGTCTGGACCTGATGGGATCTGACTGTAAATGAGGGGTGGTGGGGGGTTTGGATGGTGGTGGTGGTTGTGGTGGTGGGGGGGAGGTGAGCGCGTTGGGGGTGGTGAGTTGGTGGTCGGTTGATGGGAGTGGGTGATGGGATCTCGGTTGCCATGGTAACACCTGATTCTGTGCCATCCCTCCTCACTGTCTCCCTCTGTCTTCATTTAAATCTCCATCCCCCCCCCCCCCCCCGTCAGTCTCTGAAGAAGGAGTGAGGGGAGGCTGTCGCTGTTTGACAGCTGCAGTTTCTGTACAGTGGAAGGTTGTTGGTTTGAATTCCTGGGTCATGTGAACACCTCTGATGTATTTAGTGTGGACATTAAAGGACAATTCCGGGCAAATTCTACTCGGGGGTGTATTCTCCTAACATTTTAGGTCTAAAAGAAGGAATCTGAAGATTTTCAGTTTAATTGCTCCTGTTTTGCGGTAGTTGCATCTGTCCCCGCGTCGCCACGGCAGCAATGAATGGGAGCAGATGTAAGTTCCGCTGCTTAGGCTGTTTACATCCCTCAAAGCCGCAATTTTTTTCCACAGACAGCGTCAGATGGCGACTCACACATGCACGAGAAGTTTATTAACTTCAAGCAAGCAAGTTACCGTGCTCGGTGTGTTCAGGTGCAGTGGGAGCTACCGTTTGTGTCATAAACACAGGAATATCAACTCTTGACTTGCTTCTAGTGTACATTTTTTCCCACAGACAGCATCAGGTGGCTACTCAAAGATGCACCGAGAAGTTTTTTTTACTTGAAGCAAGTAAAGAGTTGATATTCCTGTGTTTATGACACAAACGGGAGCTTTCCAACTGCACCTGAACACACCGAGCACGGTAACTGGGTCTCGCGCGAGACTCCGGGAGACTTTGAATTAGATCTAGTTTTACAAACATGTCGGCTTGCTTGAAGTAAATAAACTTCTGGGTGCATGTTTGAGTCACCATCTGACGCTGTCTGTGGGAAAAACATTGCAGCTTTGAAGGATGTAAACAGCCTAAGCAGCAGAACTTGCATCTTCAACATCATCAATTAAACTGAAAATCTTCAGATTCCTTCTTTTAGAGCTAAAATGTTAGGAAAATACACCCCCGAGTTGAATTTGCCCGGAATTGTCCTTTAACTAGAGACTCCTGCTGAGCTAGCTGACTAACTTCCGCTTTAGATCTCGGTTAACTAGAATGGGAATAAAATTATTTAATTGTGCGGCTCTTCTAGACTTTCCACACGTAATCGGACTGAATGGATCAAATTTTGGAAGTGGAACGAGTTGTTTTGCGGGGTTGTGACACTCAAAACAATTAATCCACCATTTAATAGTTGTTTCTTTTCCCACTGCTACTGCCACCTACTGTGTTGGAGTGTGAACCAGAGTCACCTGTGCTAAAAACTATTCGGAATCAAAGCATTATTTGTGTACTTCCGAATAATGTATTCGGGTTCAGGTACATCCCTAGTGGACATAGAGGATGCAGACTCACTCTGGATGTACAGTATCTCTGGTACTGCAAGTTTTGTTTTTAGTTCGTTTTTCTTGACTGATAACTCACAGTTAATTTAAAATGCTCTATTCGTCTGCACGGTTACAGTGAATGTACTGGACAGATTTGTAAGGGAGTTTGTGGAGGGAAAGGTCATGGACAACCGAAGGTCTTGGCAACAATGTGACAGATTCAGATGTCGTTACCATGACGTTGGTTCTGGTTTGTGTCTGGGGTGGGGTGGGGTGGGTGGTCAGGAGGTTGTTGGACTGTGAGCATGAGAGAGCACGCGGAGGAGAGATCGATACGGCCCACTGTGGTTCTGTGTGGTCCTTCTTTCTCTCTGTCTCAGCTGCAGCCTGTGTGATGGTGTCTCCTAATGGTTTTTACTGGACTTGTCCAAGTCAGAGGTGCAGGGCTCTTTTTTTTTATCCTCACTCCTTTGCTTTATGTTGTTTAACTTCGGCCTTGGCGCAGCTCTACACTGATTTTTGTTTCCTTGTTCTTTTTTTTTCCTATGTATGTTTATTGGGCATTTATAATACTAACACGCTGATTACAGAATACACAGAACAGATACATGAAACAATGGGACCAATGAAAATAAATAAAGATTAAAATAAATTAAAAGAAATAGGACATAACAGGTTGACCAAGAAAACCACAGGTTGCCCTCCGTCACCCTTCCCATCCCCTAGTCCCCCATTACTGTCAACCCCCCTTCTATCACCTTCCCCCCATGAAGACCTTACTTGTAAAATATTTTGAGAACTATGTTGTGTATGCTAGGAGACAGATTGTTGAGCTGGGTTTGCATTTGCAAGGTATAGTTATTATTAACGGGCTGCCAAGTTATTATATTAAAATATTGGAGTCTTTCAAAACGTGTCTTATTCCTTCCAGATGGAGTGTGTTACAGTATGTCCTCTAGCCACATCTTAGATGTTGGTGTATTTACACTCTTCCATAATGCAAGTTGTTGTTTTTTGCTATTATGAGACATTATGAGATAAAACATTGTTGTGCTTTGCTTAATTTTTTTGAAGGTTTCAGATATCCCAAGAATAATGAGTAGTGGTTCTAGCTTTATCACAATCCCCATGACCTCAGATTATGTTAAAAACATCAGTCCAGACAGAATAAAGTAAATCTTGCACTATGCATATATGAAGATGGGTAAATGGAAGATTTGCATTTATCACACACAGGTGATATTTCTGGGTAAATATTGTGTGATTTTTCCTTTTAGAAGTCGAGCATGTGTATCATTTTAAATTTAAGACAATGAAGACAATGTCTTGCACTGTTCCCTTGTTTTTGAAGCGCTTGTGGTGCGTTATCATGAAGAAAATGTCTGACAAGCTGAATGTCCATTCCCTCCCTCAGTATCACATCCAACGTGGAAGATAAAGGAGTGATGGTAATGCGTTACATGCTTTGAATTCCTCAGATATGGCGGTGCAGTGTTGTAAACAGACTTGGATGGCAGCAGCAGATATAGTTAATGCTCATTACAACCATCTCTGGCATATGAAACATTCAGCTGTTAGTCCACTGAATGCACCGTCAAACAACTTCAACCTAAAGGTCCTGATGGAGGTCGATGTCTGACTGAACCAACGAGGCAGAGGAGAACTGTTTCATTTGTAAAGGTCACCTGTAATAATGTGGAAACCTGCTACAGTCTTCTGCCTGTATGACAATAATGTGATTTACGGAGCGCCATGGCTGAATGTCTGGGTTATTTCTGATCTCTGTGTGCTGGAGTCAAACAGCTCCAAACACAATTATCACTGTTCTATGTTTACATCACAGGGCAAAGTATAATTTTGTCACAGTTACATAGAAGAGCAATTTGTTTACATAAATAAATGAGGAATTCTACTCACGCCTACCCCTTTTTGATCCAGACTTTGAACTTTTCCATTTGATCCAAACCAAATTTAAAGGTGTGAGAGCTCCTCCGGACCAAAAACCCCAAATTTGGTCCAACCAAAAGAGGTCATCTCGGTCCGGACCAAACTAAACATGGTTCAGACATTTGCAGTGTAAAAGTTTTTTTCTTTTTCTTTCTCACCTTTTAAAAGGAAGTTCCTGTAGCCTACACCTGACGAAGAAACATTACAGATGGGTCATGGTAGCCGGTAGCACATAGGGAGTATAGCACTTTTTATCGTCATCATGCAGCAACGATAAGGCTTCTGCATGATGAGGATGCTCATCCAAAACCCAAACTACGGTGGGCTTGCATGACGTTGATGCTCCTGATGGCAATGCCATAACAGTATAATTATCATTGCCATGATGAAGCTTGTTCATTCATTTTCCTAGATTGCTACTTTGCGAACTAGCTAATTAAGAGGGAGCTTTGGTGACGTGACTACGACATAGGCTACACACACCTGTTAACCAATCAATGTCAAAGACACGGCATACGTATGAGGATGTCAGTATGTTGTATTAATGAGGGTCTAAGGACAAAGGATGTTGTTATGATGCCATGTAAAGCCCTTTGAGACAAACTGTTTGTAAAAACGGGCTATACAAATAAAATTCCCTCGCCTTGCCACCAGATCAAGTGTATAGCCTAATGTAGCAAAAACACCAACCATGGTTCAGTTAGCCAATCCCAGCTGACACTGGGCAATGACTGTGTACAGACTGGACAGGTCGCAGACAAACAGGTCAAAACCGCACCTATAGGCACTTTAAAGGGGTAGTTCAACATTTTGGCAAATTGGCCCATAATCCCTATAGTCATAGCAGTAGGTTTGTTACCTTTATTTGTCGGTGTAAACTATTTTTTGAACGGTGGAGCAGAGCGGCGAGCTGCTCAGAGCTACGTCCACAAGAGCATTTTGGAGTTGTTGGATTGTGTATTTGATGAGTTTGATGGGGGAAACCAAGAAATCCCATGAGCCTCCATAGTGTAGCTCTGAGCAGCTCGCGGCTCTGCTCCGCCGTTCTAAAAATAGCTTGCACCGTCAAATTAAAGGTAACAAACCTACTCCTAAAACTATAAGGATTATGGCAATGGAACAATTTGCCAAAATGTTGAACTAGCCCTTTAACGCTGGTAGCTCATCACCTGCTCGTCCCAGTAGTGAAGCATCGGACCGGGCCACAGGTTCACCTGTATGAGCCCATGCACACAAACCATGAAGATGTCAGACCCAACTCAAGATGAAACGTCACACTCAGGAAGAGTTGCTGCCAGAGTTGCTTTGTTTCAGCTAGGTATTTATATATATATACTGAGTGGTATTTCAGAATATATCCCAAAATGTTAAATTAAAAGAATGTGGAAAAAGAGCCTGAAGATTTTCTGGATGTCTGGAAGAAATAATCCTTTTTCTCCAAAACTGTCCACTCTGTGTGAAAGTAACTTCACTGTGAGGGTCGTGTCAGCTCATCTCATCATTGATCCAGACTGAAGTAATCATCCACAACACCATGACACACACAGACACACACACACACACACACACACACACACACACAGACCGGCATTAGCATGTAAATTAAGCTCCATTCAAGCACGATCTACCAACCTTCTTCTTTCATTTGACCACACATCAATCCACAGGTCCACACACACACATACACGTACAAACACACACAGGGAGGGGAGGGGGGGCTGCTGGCCTCTCTGGCTCAGTGTTAATTGTGTGTGTGAATTTATTAACATTAGCTCTCTGCCATTTTTTCTCTCTCTGCTCCTTAATCTTCCCATGAGATTGTTTGTATTTCAAATCAGAGCACATGTACAAGTACATTAACATAATATAATAAAGAAATATTATACAGAACACACCTGAATACATCTATTCATCACTCTTCAGGATTTTATCATCTGTATTACTGTAGTCAGACGGCATAATTTACTACAATATTTTAGTTTAACTTCAAACTTATTGACATAGGTGTAAACACAACGTTAGTAGCTGACCTTCACTCACATTTCTTCAGTGTTTGTCCCCCTCCTCTCAGCCAGGAGGCTGCGGAGCATCACAGCTGAAGTCTAGTTCCTTCCCAGAGGCCGTGAGATTGACAAATTCACTTCTTCATTGTCTGGGCTATTGATTATGTCCAGCATTATACGTATCTTGGCCCCATCCTTCATCATAAGCTCACCTTTGACCTCCAGGTGGATGCTGTTTGTAAGAAAGTCCACAAGAGGATGTATTTTTAAGACTGAAAATTAGAAAAGTGAAAATTGGAAGAAAAAAAAAAGTGAAAATGTTTTATTCTAGAATCTGTTTTAGCATTATCTTTTATTATGGGTCAGTCACGCTTAAAATCAATAGCAGCTATGTAATATAAAGAAGGTGTGTACAGTAGCAAGATCACTGGCTTAAATTTAAATGACTTTTTTTTTGTCTTTTACATATTTTTGTGTTAGTGGTTTATATTGTGTTGTGTTGTATTATCTTGTGTTGTATGTTGTGATTTGTGACAGTGGAAGGATGTGATCTTGTGTTGCTTATTTGACGAGCTTCTCTTGTTGTCTCAAAATGAAATTAAAAAGAAAGTTAAAAAATGAAAATAAATGATTGTGTCAGGCCCAGTCAGTCCTGGCTGATCCCAGCCAAGCCTCCTGCTCTGAAACTCCTTTGTTCTGTCATTGGCCTTTTGAACGGTGCACTTTCATTTTAAATGGTGTTGTAGCCATTGCCTGTGATGATGTGTGTGTTTTTAATGGATGTGTGTGACACTGCTGGCTGTAAAACAAATTGCCCCTCAAGGATAATAAAGTTTTCCTTAAACCTTGAATAAAGTTTCCCTTGAACCCTCGGCCCCTCCACTGCTGCTGCTACTGTGGACTGGGCTGTCTTTTTATTAACTTGTTCTACTTGTTTGTTTTTTTAACTGTATTTGTCACTTTATTGTGCTGCTGGGACCTGGGTGTGAGTCCGATTGTCTTCATGTGGAAGCATGTTTTAGAGTGACGATAAATCAACCTTGAACCTTGACTGGAGCTCATCAGCCTCAACTACGGGCGGTAAAAACATCAAAGATAGTGTTACTGACCCTTTTTGTTTTTGTTCACAACTGCTGTCCAATTAAACTCTGCAGCTCTTTCCTGTTCCTTGATGATGTTTTTCTTCTCTCTCTTTTTTTTTTTTTTTTTTACTTTTTAACTTATTATCAGCATAGAAGACAATCTGCTTCCTGTCTGCAACTGAAGCTCTCTTTGAACCTGTTCTAGTTTTATGTATTTTTATGTATTTATTGTATTATGTCTTAATTGTCACGCATGAGTGTCTGGACCCCAGGAAGAACAGTCCTTACCAAGGTGAGGACTAATGGGGATCCATAATAAACTTAAAGGGACAACGAGGAGTTTCTATTTGGTTATAAAAAAGTTAATGTGGATGAATCTCCGTTACCACTTGTTAATGGTCCATTTTAGATAAATCTATGGTTTTGTCTCTATGGTTATTTTGTTATTATTAGTGGTGGTGGAAATGCTGGGCGAGCCGACCAGCGTTTCTTTACTTTCGGTTTCGTGGCGAGTCATGAGAATAACGCCGCCGAATCTCCGTTTATGGTGGGAACTACGACGGTATGTGATCGTCTTCCAACCTCTGACTTTAATTCTTGATGAATGAAAACATGAGTCTGTCTTGCACCGGTCAAAGAATTTCACGGTGCGGAGGCTCATAAATGTAGTGGGAAAACACTTCGCCTTTCCAAAACTCCTTGTTGTCCCTTTAACTAAACTAAACTAGTGAAGTCAGACGCTGCTACAAACAACAGCACTGCGTATCCCATGGTTACACAGTGACACTCTGATCCCAGGTGAGTGAGGGTCAGTGTTGATGGTCAGGAGGAGGACGGCCCTCGGCGGCTGGAGCTGCGTTCAGTAGGCCGTGGAAATTTAGAGTCACAGGTCGTCAGCAGTTAAATGAACTGTCACTTTAGATCGTTCAGCAGCTCCGGCCGCTTCACGCCTCCTCCTGCTCCACTCTGACCTCCTTCCCAGCTAACCCCCCCACCCCCCTCTCTCCTCACCATCTTCCTCCTCCTCTTACCATCTCTCATCTTTCCTCATCCTATTCTGCCTCCTCTTATTCCTGCTTCTCATTTTCCTCCTTCCTCATCTTCACCTCTCTCACCTTCCCTTTCTTACCCAACACGAGGGGTGGGAATCTTTTACTATCTCACGATTCGATTCGATTCTGATTTTTGTGGCTACGATTCGATTCAAAGTCGATTTTCGATTCAAAACGATTTGATTCCTAATGATTTCTGCTTCAGTCTATCGGTGTGCAAAGGATACTCATGATCTACTCCAGTCTGCTTTGCAAGACAGAATGACTAAAGTGTCTTTTTCACATTTATTGAAAGGGATAGTTCACCCAAAATTCAAATTTCACCCATTATCTACTCACCCTCATGTCGACTAAGGGCTGGGAGAAGTTTCAGAGTCCGACATGAGAAATTGTCTCAGTTTACTGCTCTTCCTGTGTCCGCCGGTACCGGCGGAACAATTTCTCATGTCGGGGCTTCAATACAAGAGGGACATTACAGACGAGCACTATGGAGGTATTTGGATGTTTTTTGGTGTGTCTTTTTGGACGAAGAAAAGTGAGCACCATTCACAACCATCACATGGACAAATACTGCTGCGCGGAACCCCCCCCCCCCCGTAATTCCAAGAAGGCACGGAGGACTGAAATTAGAATTTTGGGTGAACTATCCCTTTAAACATTTATCTATGCTTAGATGGAATTGTTGAAACTTTTGTTTAAGTAACTAAATTAAAAGTGCCTCTTTATTTAAAAAAAATAGTGCAGTTAAACATGCTGCCTTTTAAATTCTAAGGAAATGGATTTTCCTTAGAATTTATTTCATTGTTTTATTTTTTTTAATCGATTTCGGGACATTTTATATCGATTCTGAATCATATTAAATGAGAATTGCGATTCTTATGTGAATCGATTTTCTGGCACACCCCTACCCAACACACTCTTCTTTCTTTTCCTCCTCTTTTCTCTTATTCACAGTCCTCCTCCTCTTTTTGTTGTGGATCTGAAAATCCTACTCAAAACCTCTTCTTTCTTCTCTCTTCTCTACACACCACGTTGCCTACCATTTGTTCGTCTCTAGATTTCTCATTAACCTGTGTGTATGTGTGTGTGTGTTTGCGTGTGCATATGCAAATCTGTAATAAAGATCCTCATGGAAAATGACATTTTCACCCCGACTGGTGTTTAATCGTCTACAGCAACACACACACACCTTCATTCACTGTCACAGAGAGAAGAGACAGTAGCTGCTCGACAGATGTTCCTTCAGTGTGCACTGTCTTGTCTACATACATCTGTCCTCTCCTGTTTCTACTACGCTGTGTGTGTGTAAGACAGAGGGGAAATCAGATGATGCTGGACGGACCACCTGCTCACTGACAGAGCAGCTCCCTCAAAAGCTCAAAAGCACTTCTTTCACTCACACACACTCACACACACACATACTCACACAAAGGGACGTCACACTGGGGGGGGGGACTGCCTGTCTGTCAGTGTGTGTAAGTCCTTTCTCTTATCAATATGAAGGTTATTGATGAGACAGCACAGCTATTGACTTTAAGGGAACAGAGCCACTTCTTGCCTTCACACACACGCACGAACACACACACACACACACACACACACACACACACACACTGACTCGAATGTGAGAATACACTGGGTATTTTCAATTTGCCACTGCTGCTATTTGGATGAATTGCCTCTACGCTGACAGTGGTGCAGTAGAAATGTAGCAGGAGCCTCACACAGTAAACACCCTGTACATACTGACTCATGTGTTTGGCCAGCCTGGGGTTTATAGTAACTAAAACACTTGCTTAGGGGTAATACATGTTGACAGGAGATAAACTCTGCATGCCTATACTTTACCACCTCCAGATTATAGTCTGTTGCCACTAGAGGTCGCTGGCTGTCGGATAAACGTAACAATGAGTCGTAATTCGTGTGCATGCCACACGACAACTGTGGTCGTTTGGTGAAGGAGGACAGTCTGGATTATACAGATGAGATCCAGTGGGGTGAAGTAGGACAGGAGGGTGAGCTCAGTCTCTTTGGCTTATGTGTCACTGGGCTGGGTAGTGATGACTGTGGAGAGACCCTTTAACTCTAAATCGGAAATAACAAGAGACGGATGCGTTAACAGCTTCGGTTCTTAAAGGGACATTGTGTAACTTCTCCTGTTATCTATTCGCGGAAATCGATTATTTCATTCAAAAGTGTGTTTTTCATTAATCAGTAACCCCCCCCATCAACAAACTGAAGTGTTCCGGTAAGCTCTGAATTTGCCGTTTTGCCTCGTGCTGACGGACCACTTGTTTACCGCTTGTTTATGCCGTTACGTGCAGCGGCTGTCGTCCGTCTGCCCAATTTCAGGTGAATGCAGCATGAAAAATACGATTGAGTTGCTTGCGATATACAACCGCAACGCTAGATGGGAGTAATTCCTACACAATGTACCTTTAAGGGTAATAAATGTTGACATTTGTTGAGATAAACTTTGCATGCATCTTACCACCTCCAACTTATACAGATGAGATCCAGTGGGGTGAAATAGTGAGGGTGAGCTCAGTCTCTTTGGCTTATAGGTCACTGGGCTGGGTAGTGATGACTGTGGAGAGACCCTTTAAATGTTTTTCCTTTCCATCCTTGTCCCTGTGGAGCCCCTGACCTGACTTATGCTGCTAAGGGAAGTGATGAGAATCACAT
The DNA here is from genome assembly GCF_045865225.1 of Trachurus japonicus. NCBI lineage: Eukaryota > Metazoa > Chordata > Actinopteri > Carangiformes > Carangidae > Trachurus > Trachurus japonicus. The sequence goes on along the minus strand of NC_140914.1, from coordinate 31,692,819 downwards.
TAGAGGAAATAGCAGCATTTTTTATTTATTTTTTGGTTCCAGTTCTACTATCATATATGCCATCACTTTAACAGTATACCATGGGCACTACCAACACACAACTGGGAGGGGGGTGGTCACACACAGATACAAATAAATCGGAAATAACAAGAGATGGATGCGTTAACAAGTTCTTAAAAGGAGAATGTATGTCACATATTTTTATATGTTATTAGGGGGGACAGATTGGTGTTCCCCTGATATTGGGGGGGGGCATATCCCCCCCAAAGAATGTGTGGTTACGCCCATGGTATATAACAAAGTACACTGGATGAAAAATTGCTTTTCAGTACTTACACAGCCAGCATTTTATGATCTATATATATATTATGAATCTTAATTAATGTTCATTGTTGTTAGTTTTTTGTTTGTTTAGTTTTGGGTTGTTTTGGACATGATGGTTCTGTGAAAACATTTGTGTGTGTGTCTCTCTCTCTCCCTCATGCTGGTGGTGTTCACGTCTGAGCGCCTGACAGTCCTGTCCCACACAGCATGAAGCATCTGGTCTGTGACTCAGACACACACTAACATACACACTCACTGTACACACCACACTTGGAGATGACTCTGATACTTTGGGCACACACACACACGCACGCACACACACAAGCTTTAATCAAGTCAAAAGCTTCCAGCTGACTGGTACACAGGAAGTCAGATTAATTCACACACTCATCCGTCTTCCAGACTGCTTACACTCACATGCATGCTCGCTCTCTCTCTCTCTCTCATCCTCACACACACACACACACACACACACACACACACACACACACACACACAAGTCTCTCTTCAACACATGCTCAGTTTCCACATGTGCCACATCTGCCTTTCTCCTGAGTACAGGCCATTAACCAGAAACCAGGAAGTTACACTTATTGGTCAGGAGAGCTGAATCTATTCATCAACACCAAACCACTGAACCAAACAGAGCTGACCATTAATCAAGCAATGCAAAGATTATATGCACCACAACATCTACATGAAAGCACCTTCCTGACAGTGGGGAGACTGGATCTGAAACTTCCTTCATGTACAAAGTCTAAACGTCTCCTATAAGCTTTAAAGAACTCTTTGTGTGCACAGTAACGCAATGATACTTCCTACATTTCCTCTTCTATATGAATATATACTGATGCCTGTGCAGCTTAAAAATGAACCCAAACTACTTGTTACAGTATAATACACTGTTTACATTTGTACATCCATGGATATAGTATTCATTCAGACTCATTTTTGTTGCCTATATTTTAAAGGGATAGTTCACCCAAAATTGAAATTCACCCTCATGTGGACTAAGGGCTGGGAGAAGTTTCAGAGTCCTCCGTGGCTTCTCTGAGTTACAGGGGGTCTCGGCGTAGCAGTGCATGTCCATATAACGGTTGCAAATGGATACCAACTGTCTTCGTAACAAAAAGACACACCAAAAAACATCCAAATACCTCCATAGTGCTCATATGTAATGTCCCTCTTGTATTGAAGCCCCGAAATGCAAAATTGTCCCGAAAAAGCTCCTCTTCCCGGTTCGTCAAATTTGGACGAACTACGAAGAGGACAGACCCTGGTTCGTCCAAATTTGACGAACCCGGAAGAGGAGCTTCGAGAAGCTTCCGCTACAAACAAGCTTGAAAAATAGACTTATTTAATTTTTTTCGGGACAATTTCGCATTTCGGGGCTTCAATACTCTTGAATAGATGTCCTTCTACAAGAGACACATACCTACACGCACACTCCACACTCTCCTTTACTGTCTCCATCATTAATCAAACCAAACCCCCCCCCCCCCACATCTGTAGACCAAGGGTGCACACTTGGTGGTCCTATGCAAACAACTGAACTGACCTCATGTCCACTTACCTGCATCACAACTCAGCTGTTGTCTGTGTGTTCAGCCGAACCGAGACAAAGAACTTCTGTATATGTATGGTCATGGTCATCTCACATGATTTTTTTTTGGTTTTTTTTGGTCATGTGACAGGTTTGTATGGTTTGTTAGGATTTAGATACCTCCATTTGTATTAAAAAAAAAAAAGCGTAACACTTTAGTACACACTATAAGCATTATTTGAGCATTAAATGCTGAATTCATTATTTATAACGCATGAATACTCATTAGTATGTAGTTTATAAACACGGTTAAAAATGTTTTACTCATCATTGATAAGCACTAACTGTATTTATAAACTGTTAATGCATTATAAATGAAGAGTTCAGTATTTCATTCATTAATTCATTTTCTATACCGCTTATCCTGCACTAGGGTCATGGGTACGTTGGAGCCAATCTCAGCTGACTTTGGGCGAGAGGTGGGGCACACCCTGGACAGGTCACCAGTCTATCGCAGGGCTAACACTTTAATTATTTTACTTTTTTATTCTTATTTGCTCCTGCTTTTAACTCTGTGTTTTTGTTTTTATGCTGTTTTCATGCTGGGTTTTTTAAATGTTTTGTCTTTACACATTGAGTTGCCTTGGTATGAAATGCGATGAAATAAAAATGCCTTGCCTTACCTATAGACAGACAACCATTCACACTCCCATTCACACCTATGGGCAATTTAAAGTCACCAATTACCCTAACCTGCATGTCTTTGGTCTGTGAGAGGAAGCCAGAGGACCCGGAGAGAACATGCAAACTCCACATAGAAGGGCCCCATTTGAACCCGGCAGGTTCAAACCCAGAACTGCTAGAAGTGCTAACCACTGCCGCCCAAATTAAGTATTTATTAATGCTTAACTAATGCTTAATAGCGTGTACTTATAATAAAGTGTTACCAAAAACTGTATGTAGCTATGGAAGGAAAATGCTGCCAACAGATTATAAAAATATACATGAAATTGTGAAATAACTTACAGTATATGGTGAAATTTGTCTAAATTTTTCATGTATATACAGTATGCTATATATAGATTCTTATTTCTTTGTAACTATCAGGCTCGGTGGGAGGAGCCATATGGGGCTGCCTGGCCCAACTGAGAGTTTCCCTGCAGAGAAGAACCATGTGGTCCTTTAGGAGTTAGTGTTCACTGTTCTGTAAACTGTACATAAAGGATCCTGTGACAGATTAAAACTGAAAAGATGAAAGTTAATCATAGGTGTGTGATGTTCTCTGTTTAGTGTATTCAAGTGAGCACGCCACATTTAAACAACCTTATTTTAAGATGTATTAAGTGTTTCAGATATTTGAGTGACTTTTGAGGGTGAGGTGAACTACTATTTGGCGTGTTGGTATGCATGTGATGTTGTCGTCAACATCGTGACAACATGAATCAGGCACAATTAAAGTAATTAGAACCCACAGGTCGTGTCTCAAAAAAATTCAAGCAGTCATTGGGTTGTTTTACTTAATATTTTTCCTAATGTAGTTTCACAATTATTCACTTTGAAAGTTGTCTGTGAAAGTCAAGGATGACGCAGCTCAGAAAGCTCTTTGTAACAAACACAGTGGACTTACAGTAAAGTTTGGGGTTAGCAGGGTTGTCAGTTTGACTGCATGACACTGTGTGAGTGTAACAGCCTGCTATATGTGTGTGTGTATGTGTGTGTGTGTGTGTGTGTGTGTGTGTGTGTGTGTGTGTGTGTGTGTGTGTGCCTGCAGCAGGCAGCAGGAATGTGTCAGCCCAGTGATGAATGAAGCCAAGGGTGCAGAGCCCTGTAGATGATCTGCGCCGTGGGGCTCACCTGCGCCACGGGGCTCACCTGCGCCACGGGGCTCACCTGCCTGCGGGAAAATTCAAACTTCAGCGTGAGACTTCTGCCTCAGCACCGAGGCTGCTCGGCTTTAACGAGCAGGACGGATGCTGTGGTGCTTCACAGAGCAAATGTTTCTTCTGGCAGCCGACATGCGGCGTTCAATGGATCACTGAGAAAAGCAGCAGGAAAAAGCCTGGCCCATATTTGTCTGTGTTATTCTGCTCTAGCAGCCAGTGCAGCAGCTGTTCAAGCCCGCATGTCTGAATCTATGAACGTACAGCATACAGGCAAACTGAGTATGAATATAAAAAACATGTAAATTCATTATCCTGTTATTTTTATCGGCTTTTATCCAAAAAAAAAAAAACACCCAAGAAAAATGAAGCCAATATATTTGAAAAAGACATGAGGAATAATTAAACTTTAATTAAAGGACCACTGTGCTTCGCTGTTTAAGGTTTAAAGGGATAGTTCAAAATTCTGGCAAATTGACCCATTGCCATAATCCCTATAGTCATAGCAGTAGGTTTGTTACCTTTAATTGTCGGTGCAAGCTGTTTTTAGAGCGGCGGAGCAGAGCAGCAGGCTGTTCAGAGCTACGCTACGGAGGCTAATGGGAGTTTCCCTCATCGAACTCATCAAATACACAATCCAACAACTCCAAAACGCTCTGGTGGACAAGTTGTGACCTGCACATTCACCACGCTATGAGATAATAACACAACGTTACCAGACAGAGTTGTTTTCAAGGCAAATGCAGAGACTGCTGCCGAAAAACTGCCCCCGACAGGAACACGCATCAGCGGTTTTGCATGAATGTACTAGGCTATCTGTAGGGATTATGGCAATGGGCCATTTGCCAAAATGTTGAACTATCCCTTTAAGGAATCCCATGGATAATTTAGTTTTCATTTGTGTACAATCATATGACACCAAGAGACCCACTCAGAGAGTCTTGTATCAGCCCTGTATAGTGACTGGACTGCCACAGCCCAGCCAACACACATCCAACATCTGTACATCTGCTCCAAACTAATCTGTTACGGTGTCAGAGCTGCCGATATCCGCGGTGACTCGTGTCCTGTCCTCACAGTCTGATCAGTCACTGAAGCACTAGCTTTCATAGATAATCCTTGTGTTGTCTCAGAAACTCTTAATTAATTGACTGTATTTCAGTGCAAAGTTTCAGAAATAGTGAATTGTGCACGCTGTCATTAATAGCTCTTCCTAATGCAACTGTGGTTCAGTAACCTCTCTCTCGCCTTTGTCTCTCAACCTGGTTTCTTATTTAGTCTAGAATAGATGATTGTGACACAGTGTTGGGCAGAGCAGTGTTGGATTCTAGTGTGAGACCAGCAGTATGTGTTGTTTCTGTTATACATGTGCACTCATTCATATTATTATTATTATAACCATGGCAACAAAGATCATTTATGTTGAGGAAGTAGTCAATTATTAGTTATTTTCATCAAACCATGAACATAACCACGACATGACCGCTGTTATATTTACTATGGCACCAATCCATACACTGTAACTGTTTTAAGGGGTGGAATCAGGGGTCTGACAAAAACTATGGTTGTGTTACGGCAAGGGAAAAATACTCAGAACGCAGACCACTAACAGGTGCAAAGTTTTTATTGAACAAAATGTGCCAACAGCAAAAACATAAAAACAAAGTATCAACAGAAAGGGTCGACCGTCCCAGTCTTTTTTCTTTGGGAAATATGGGTGGGGATGTGGGTTTAAAAAAAACTGTACAGGTTGATACTGATGGATATTTTTGTTGACAAATGGGGAGAAACGAGACACAGGCGGGGTACATGAGGTCAACACAGGAAGACAGGACAGAGGGAATTTCACAATAAGACAGGACAAAGAGGGAAAGCAGAGACAAACCATGACAGGTCGTTTCAGTTGAGGACCAATTGTTCTGACCACATGACATTGGGAAAGTTAAGTGGTTATTATTTAATAAAGTTATTGAACTGAAAATCAGCGGGGCAGTTGCTGGGATGATCAAACCGCCTTTTGTTACAGAGTCGTTGCTTGGCGTCTTCGTGTTTTCCAATCAGTAATTACGTGACAAGCTGCAAAGGGAGAGTGTGTACGTTACAACCTAGACAACACAGGGAGGAAAAGAAACTAAATCATATGCCAGACTGTGATGTTTATGAAATGATTCAATTTACAAAGTTACATAACAAACCCAAAATAGCACAGTAGGCTATAGAGAAGTGGAGGGAGCGGACAAAGCACATGGGCTTACAACTGCCTGGAACTGAATCAAAGACTAAACAGAAGAAAAAAAAGATCCTGTGAACTCGGGATCACAGACTCTCTGGATAATGAGAAGCAGAGTGAGTGAACCACCCTGTTCCACTGGGTTACATGTTCCTTCAGCTCTATGAACAGAACACCATCATCATCTACTGTTTAACCACCTGGTCGCAGGCTAACACTTCTCTAAAACCAATATATCTTTGTATAAACGAACAGTTAAAATCCTTGACAAGAAACTAGTACATTTTCATCATTGCCCAATATTAAAGGGATAGTTCAACATTTTGGCAAATTGGCCCATCGCCATAGACTTAGGAGTAGGTTCGTAACCTTTAATTGTAGGTGCAAGCTATTTTTAGAACGGCGGAGCAGAGCTGCGAGCTGCTCAGAGCTATGCTACAGAGGCTAATGGGATTTCTTGGTTTCCCTCATCAAACTCATCAAATACACAATCCAACAACTCCACAACGCTCTGGTGGACAAGTTGTGACCTGCACATTCACCATGCTATGAAATTATAATGGAACGTTACAAACCAAGAAATCCCATAATGAGCCTCCGTAGCGTAGCTCTGAGCAGCTCGCAGCTCTGCTCCGCCGTTCTAAAAATAGCTTGCACCGACAATTAAAGGTAACAAACCTACTGCTATGACTATAGGGATTATGGCAATGGGCCAATTTGCCAAAATGTTGAGCTATCCCTTTAAGAAAATATAACCTGCTGAGTTGGGACAATTTGATTAAATATGTAAATGTTTGTCTTATGCACAAGATTTTATAGGTTCCACCTCTCCTCCGCTCAGACAGTTTGTCAACATAAGAACAACGGTGTATGGGTTCACAAGAGGAGCAGCAAGAAGAGACTGTATTATTCCATTTAGGAAAAGTTATTTTAGTCAGTCTGCATTCTCTGTTAGAGCTGCACTAGAGTGGAATTCCATCCCAGCAACTATTAGAGACCTGAACACCCACAGTTAATCAGAGCTCATTTGAAGAGATGGTTAATTGGTGCTCAGCTCTGTCAACTCCTTCCTGTCCTCGGTTCGTCTGTGCTGAACCTGTAGCCATCTTGTTGTTGTCTGTCTGCCTTCAGGTGTCGGCATGCATGTCTTATTGTGGTTGGCTTTTATTGTGTATGCATGCATTTTATGTCTTCTGCTTTGCATGCTGTGGTGTGATGTGCCTTGCATCATGGGGTTTTGCTGCATGTTTTGGGGATGTCTTGAATGATGTTTTCTGATTGATGTTATATATGTTCTTTTGTCATGTTGTTAATTGCTGTGCATGTTTTGTAGATTGCCTTGGCTAACTTCGTAATTTTAATCTTATTTTTCATATTCATATTCTGTTTTATGGTGACTTTTTAACATCTGTCTAGGGACTACAGATGAAAAATAGGCTAATTCTGGCACATTTACAGCTATGTTATTAATGTGCACTGTCCCTGTTTTCAAATAAACTTATTATTACCCATCACTGTATATTAATCCGCCACTGCAAATAGGCCCTAACAGATTGACTATCTATCTATCTATCTATCTATCTATCTATCTATCTATCTATCTATCTATCTATCTATCTATCTATCTATCTATCTATCTATCTATCTATCTATCTATCTATCTATCTATCTATCTATCTATACACACATCATCTCTCCTCTCACCATCTCAGATAACCCACATGTGGTGATGACAAGCTGACCTCTCTCTCTCTCCTCCCCTCTTCTCATATTTCCCACCATGCCGTGCTGCAGACAAGATGCGGCGTCACCTCTGCATGTCCCCTGTGCAACCTCTAACACTCTGACCCCTGCATACACACACACACACACACACACACACACACACACTAGTAGTCACCGTGCTGGGTCAGGTGTTGTAGAGAGAAATGTCAAGAATCTCTTGGCCCAACCTAACACTGACCTCAACAAAGGTCAATGAAACCTGACCCCCAGGAGGAAGGCTATCTCTGTACACACACACACACACAGATGGAGGGTGGTGGTGATACTGTCAGGACAGTGTGTCAGGTCAACTTGTGAAAGAGGACAGGCTAAGAAAAGCCTGTCACATGTTTTAACTGGAGTCATAGTTCAAACTTTCCCCTTTTTATAAATGAACCTTCGTCATCTTTGACTCAACAGCTTCACATTGTCAGAAGCCCAAGTCTTTCCTTTTTTTTTTTTACAAGTCATAGATATTTTCTGTATCAGATTTGTTTTGGATGAAGAAAAGAAAAAGAAAGAAACAGAAAGGTGGAAAACACATGAGAGAAAATCTGAGGAAATTAAGTAGTCAGAAGTAGAAATAGTTCGGCTCGTTCTATGGTTCAGTTACAAAACAAGCTGAGTTATGAGATATACACTACTCACAAAAAGTTAGGGATATCCCTATCCCTATATAAAAAAAAGTGATACAGTGATATTCTATCATGAAGGATGCAATGGTAGTTTCTTTATCTCAAACAAAAGCTAACAACAGTGGTGGCTGTAGCACAACAAACATCTCAGTGTCTCAATAACTTGATCAGTTTGATCAAAGTGTTGTCTTGGTCTCATGATGTCAACATGTGGACATGGTGCAGAGGAGAGGGAGAGAGAAGAGGACTGTCTACAAACTGTCACTGAACCAGAATATTTAGTGATTCAATGACAACTGAACTACTAAATCAGACGGTGCTTGTGATCTTTGTGGTTAATCACAGCATGTTATCCAATAAGGACTGAAACATTGAACAACTGGACATGTGCATTCAAAAGTTTAGAAAAGGTTAAATTAAGTTCACCTGTAAAGGTTATAGTGCATTTTAGGTACATTCTGAAATTTAATCCAAAAGCCAAACATCTCTAACTTTTTGTGAGTGGTGTATATGATGTGTATATGTATATGTACAGTTACACATCTGTGGACCTGTTGAAACTTTACCTGATAACTGTACCTGGTGAAACTTTGCTATGTGATGTGTTTTCACTTTTACCTTCAGTTACTCACACATACACATCAGAATCAGAATCAGGGTCAGTGTCTTCAGTCAACCTCAGCCATCCTGCATGCAACCTGCTGCTGAGAATCACACTGCTGTCATTCTGCTGCATTGCCACTGCTGCCAGCTCTGTCTCTCTACATACAGTCTGCAGGTTATGAGAACTTTGGATTTATTGAAAATACCGCTTATCCTGCACTAGGGTCACAGGTAAGTTGGAGCCTGTCTCAGCTCACTTTGGGGCGAGAGGCGAGGTACACCCTGGACAGGTCGCCAGTCTGTCACAGGGCTAACATAGACAGACAACCATTCACACCTATGGGCAATTTAGAGTCACCAGTTAAAGGGATAGTTCACCCAAAATTCAAATTTCACTCATTATCTACTCCCCCTCATGTGGACTAAGGGCTGGGAGAAGTTTCAGAGTCCTCCGTGGCTTCTCTGAGTTACAGGGGGTCTCGGCGTAGCAGTGCATGTCCATATAACGGTTGCAAATGGATACCAACTGTCTTCGTAACAAAAAGACACGAAAAAAATTAAATAAGTTTATATTTCAAGCTTGTTTGTAGCGGAAGCTCCTACCAGGAAGAGGACAGACCCTGGTTCGTCCAAATTTGACGGACCAGGAAGAGGAGCTTCCGCAACAAACAAGCTTGAAATATTGACGTATTTAATTTTTTTCGGGACAATTTCGCATTTCGGGGCTTCAATACAAGACCGACATTACATACGAGCAGCATGGAGGTATTTGGATGTTTTTTGGTGTGTCTTTTTGTTAGGAAGACAGTTGGTATCCATTTGCAACCGTTATATGGACATGCACTGCTATGCCGAGACCCCCTGTAACTCAGAGAAGCCACGGAGGACTCTGAAACTTCTCCCAGCCCTTAGTCCACATGAGGGGGAGTAGATAATGAGTTGAATTTTGGGTTAACTATCCCTTTAACCTAACCTGAATGTCTTTGGTCTGTAGGAGGAATCCAGAGTACCCGTAGAGAACATGCAAACTCCACACAGAAGGGCCCCAGCCGGCCGCTGGGTTCGAACCCAGAACCCTCTAGCTGTGAGGCGACAGTGCTAACCACCGCACCACCATGCTGCTCTAAATTATTTTTAAATTAAAATATTGGTAAATTGTCACTGCCTCCACCTATAGCTGCTAAAATGCTATGTACACATTATAAGATCAGCCTAGAAAGAGGTAAAGAAACTACAGTGGAGTTTTCTGTCATGCGAATATGACATCAACAATCCTTAGAGACAGTTGCATGTCTCTAAAATAATGCATGATTTCTGTTTCTTTGTACTTTAAGAACAGTTTGTAAATGAGATGTGAGCTTTTTTTTATGTTTTGTGTTGCTGTTGTCCACTGTATGAATGATGATGATCTATGTTGAATGTTCTGTGTTAAATTCTGAAACAGAAATGTTTGTAAGACATTTTGACCCCAGGAAGAATAGCTGCTGTCTTGTACAGCAGCTAATGGGGATCTAATAAACAAACAAACGCCTCAAGCCAGAACATTTTTTTTTTTTTAAACGATGCAGAATCTCAATGCTCTGTCCAGAAATATATCTTTATATGCTGGTACATTATTTTCCCATGTTTTGATGGGAAATGTTAGGTATATTGTTGTATGCATGTAGTGCTGATGGATGCAACCCCTGAACTGAAACATTATAGTTCAATATGATTAATCAAGACGATTAATAAAATGTTACACTGGCTGACTGTCTAAATGAAGAGTTTATTTAATAAAGATTTTGTCGTGTGAAGCTGGAACAGAATGACAGTGGGTGTTTATGGTCTCATATCAGTTTGAATGATGTTCAGAACCAACTCTTTGGGGTATGAGGGTCTTCCACAGGTGCTTCAATAAGGAAAAAGAACAACAGTCATGACCCTGAGAGATACAGTGACGCAAACGTCACCCGTGTCAGCAATAACAGTGAGGAGAGCCACAAACTAAAGACAGAACTCAGTCACAGGGCGCCATAAAGGCAGGATGGACTACTGCAAACCAGGTGATTAACCAATAACCCTGCAGCTGCAGTCAGACAAACGGGAAGCCGCGGTTTGTACGGCGACAAATAGTGAGGTTAAAGAGTCCAAACTGGTAACTTTGAGGCTGGAGCTGACAGGAGTGGAAGACAAAATGAGCAGCTCCGCGGTGAGTCACAAACTAAGAGATGGAAGAACTGCAAACTGGCAACCTTAAAACTGACCTACCGACGATGAGGATGCAGAGAAAGATGACAAAAGACCTCAGTCGTGTGTCACCTGGAGCCATAAAGGGGGAATGAAGAGCTCCAAACCTGGCAACCCCACGACTCATTGAACAACAATAACGTCACAAACGGGCACAGGAAAGATCTCAATCATGGCTGCGCAGGAGCCATAAAATGAGAATAAAGTCTAGTGATGACGTGTGTTACCGCCGGCAGGTTTGTGAGGCGGTGCTGTCGTCAAAGTGTTGTTGATAGATGGCAACTTTTGGTCATGACCTCAACGTCTGGCCTTCAGGAAACAGGACAGAGCAGAGATAAAGAGGCCGTGTTCATACAATGGCACTGGAAGCAGTGTGAGCCAGCCAATCACAGGTGGACAGCACTGAGCATGCGCCTCACTTTTATTTTTCATGTATATTGATCTGTGTTTTTTGGTGAAGCCTCAGCACAATGAGTCATTATCAACAGAGGCCTTTTTTCCATTTTTAATCAAATGATGATGTTTTAATAGAACTGTCTGACTGTAGAGGTGAGTTTCAGAGTTTCACCACAGTGAACTTTTATTCTGAAAAATGATATCGATGGGTGAATAGCAGATGAGTCCAGCCCAACACATTATATACAGTGGGTACAGAAAAGGATTCAGACCCCCTTCAAATTTTCACAATTTTATGTTTAATTTTTTAAAAAGAAATGTCCTCATCAATCTATACTCACCATCCCATAATGATAGCACAAACCCAGAATTTTAGAAATGTTTGCAAATTAATTAAAAAAGAAAAACTGAAGTGAGTTTACAGACCCTTTGCTGTGACACCCCTAGGTCATTCAGGTGCCGTCAATTAATTTTATTCATCGTTGACATGGTTCTACACCTTCATTTGAGTCACGCGGGGTTGATTTAAATAGTTTGGACATAATTTGGAAAGGTACACACCTTAAGGCCTTACAGCTCATAGTGCATATCAGAACAATATGTGATCCACGGCCTTTTTGCCTTTAATATCAACTTGAATACATTTACTTTGTTGGAAATTTAAAGAAAAAGAAAAAGAAAGTAAATAATCAGTATCTGATTCCCTAACTTAAAGGAATGGGGGCAAATTGGCTCATTGCCATAATCGTCATAGCAGTAGGTTCGTTACCTTTAATTGTCGGTGCAAGCTATTTCTAGAACGGCGGAGCAGAGCCGTGGGATTTCATGGGATTTCTTGATACACATTTGTTTCCCTCATCAAACTCATCAAATACACAATCCAACAACTCCAAAACGCTCTGGAGGACAAGTTGTGACCTGCACATTCACCACGCTATGAGATAATAACACAACGTTACCACACAGAGTTGTTTTAGAGGGAAATACAGAGACTGTTGATGAAAAACTGCCTCCGACGGGAACATGCGTCCGCGGCTTTGCATGCGTTTACCTTGAAAACATCACTATCTTGTAACGTTCTGTTATTATCTTAACTTATTATAAATGTGCAGAAGTTAAAGTTTGATTAATTCCCTCTTATGCAGCTTGAAAGCTATAAATGTGTTAGAATTAATATAAAATTGTTACATTTGCCCAAAACAGGGTTGAAGAAGTGACCAAACTCCTGTTACTCCTGATCTTTGCTCATATCTGTCAATTCTACTCTGAAGTGCCACTATCACCATGTGTATATATCACCTGCATGAGCAGCATGGTGCAGTGTGTGTGTGTGTGTGTGTGTGTGTGTGTGTGTGTGTGTGTGTGTGTGTGTGTGTGTGTGTGTGTGTGTGTGTGTGTGTGTGTGGCCTCGGTGCTGCTTGCTCAGGTTGGTCAACAGCAGAGTTTGACTTAGATAATTATTATTACCTCATTACTGATTGATTTCAGGTCAAACCTGTTTGCTCATCAAATATTGTCCGAGTCATTGTTAGTGTGTTAGTGGTGTGTATGTGCATGCATCTATGTGTTTGTGTGTGCGCGCGTTGTCACACTGTGATGGATGCAACGCTGCTTTTGCCCCAGTACTTAGGGCAGCTGATGCACTTTTAGCTGTTCCTGTCACACACTCTCCCACCACACCCACCAACACACACACACACACACACACACACACACACTCAAACCAGAGTCTGCTTGCTATGTTAGCCTTGGATAAACAAGCCATTGTGCCATGTTCTGTCAGCACCCACTGCTTGTGTGTGTGTGTGTGTGTGTGTGTGTGTGTGTGTGTGTGTGTGTGTGTGTGTGTGTGTGTGTGTGTGTGTGTGTCTGTGTGTGTGATGAGGACACAGGGTCATGGAGAAGACAATTTTAGCGAATACAAACAGTCGGAGGTGTCCAGGCCTGTCTGCCACATGGACACACAGGAACATCAAACATGAGATCATGGATAAAACATCTTTATTATTAATTTCAGGTATAAATGAGCAACACTGAAGCTATTTATAGGAATGTGATGTTTAATTTCTAGGAGCAGCCTTTGTTCATTGTTATCTGTTTTCTTATTTCTCATTTTTCTTACTGATATACATATCTGCTGCTTGCACTCTGGCCTCTCTTGTATTTATGCAGGTTGTTATCTGTTTTCTTATTGTTGTAACTGCTGCTATTACTATGTCTTTTTCACACTCACGCAGGTAGCTTCCTATTGTTGTTTTTTGGTATGGTATGTCTGTCAGTCTTTAAATGTGAGGACTAAAGATGGAAATGAGCTCTAAACTAAATCTGGCACATTTACATGACGTGATGTGCGCATCACTAATTGTCCATTAATGTGCATTGTCCTCGTCAAATAGACAATAAATGAAATGAAATGTTTGACTGGTGGTTGGTGGGGTTTGACCGCGGTGCTGAGGTCTTCCACTGCCGAGATGCCGTCCATGTGTCTGGCCGTTTCTCCTCCTCTCCTGGCCTTTCTCAGCGATGGATGGACAGGAATGTCTGGCCTGATAACCTCCTGCTCCCTGTTCTCCCTCTGACCTCTGACCCCACAGTGCAGCCTGCTGACAAACACGCTTTACAAAAAAAAAAAGTTCCACTGTCGGTTCACGACCTTTTGTCTTCTCCTCTTCTTATTGCAGTTGTTTCTTCATCAAACATTTAAAACTGTGCGTTACACCACTGGACTCTGCTTGTGCACTGTATTTATAGTCATTGGTGAACCTGGCTGAGTGTCAGGGTGATGTGTGTCAGTCTAACAGGGATGGCTGCCTCTGCTCTACCTCAGTGTCCTGTTTACCGATAAGGATCATTGTTTGAGGCTACGAGTGTCTCTGTGTGTGTCTTAACAAATAAATGATTGCATGCATTTAGCCGAGCAGTGAGGATGGATGCACACTCACTCCATTACCACGATGCTGAATACATGTCGTGCAGACTTAACTTAACCTAACGGCCTGTCAGTTTTGCTGCTTATTAAAACCTACTGAGGCTCTTAAGAGCAGATCACATGACCAAGTCCAGCTCCTCAGATCAACAGTCGATCAGCGTCCAACCTAATGCAACGTAACTGGCTGACTGGATCATTCTGTTGATAAGAACATGCACATGACTACTCTGTATTTTAAAGATCCTTCACCTTGATGCTGAAATCTATAAGCAGCCTGCACATGGACGTCCTGCAGCTTCACAGGAGGCAGCTTCACATGACAAGACAGTAAACAGATACACATCAGGGAGGGAGGAGGAGAGCTGAACTCTGGATGACCCCAACACACAGGACCTGCCCCACACACACACACACACACACACACACACACACATACTGCTCACACACTGTTTGCCTCTTATTACTCAGCTCATCTTCCAGTATTTGATATTCACTTCAGTGTTTTGAAAGATGTTACTGTTGGATGGCAGCTATTAGCATTATTCCAATGATCATGTATCTATTAGGTTTCTAATGTATTGTTATGTACAGTCATATAGACACATACTGAGTCAATAGAACAATGCATGACATATACAAACAGATAAGTGATTAGACACGCATTATTTGGTTTGACATAACATACACATTTCTAATTATATATTAATATTCAATAATAATATTAATACCCCCACAGACGTGTTCTTCGCCCTCTCCTTTTCTATTTATATTTCACCTCTTGACCAAACGATACACAGTGATGGGTTTAATTCTGTTGTTTTGTCTTTTATCTTTTATATTCTTATCATGCACTTATACTGTGATTTTATTCTATAGCTCCACTCCCACATTTGTTCGTGCTCTTACACTGCACACTAGGCTGGCTTTGTAGTGAAGTGTACTGTACTGCCTCATTTGTGTTTATTTATTTAGTTTATTTTATATTATGTCCTGTTGTTGTATGTACTGGTTTAACTGTTTTAATTGTCTGGATGAGCGAGAGACACCTGAATTTCCCTACTGGGATTAATAAAGTATAAAGTGTATATCTATCTATCTCTATCTATGACGTGTGTGTTCACTATAAATTAAAATAAAACCTGAGTGCTGTAATGGGCCTGTTAAGACTGTGAGGTAACACTTTACAATAAGTGCACACTATTAAGCGTTAGTTAAGCATTAAATACTGAATTCATCATTTATAACACATGAATACTCATTAGTATAAAAAAAATAAATGAATAAATAAAGTATGTAGTTTATAAACACATTTAAAAATGTTTTACTCATCATTGATAAGCACTTACTGTATTTATAAACGACATACTAATGAGTATTCATGTGTTATAAATGAAGAATTCAGTATTTATTAATGCTTAACTAATGCTTAATAGTGTGTAGTTATTATAAAGTGTTACCGACTGTTTGATCACAGTCAGTGATTTGTCACTGGATGACAGCAGGAATCTTGGTGTTGCGTCTGACATCCCAGCAGCAGTCCATCAAGTAGACCATCATGGCCGACAGAAATAATCATATGACAGTCTGCTGGAGCATTGAAAACGTGAATCCTTTTGCATTTCGTCAATAATCTTGATTGATTTTTCAGTGTTGAAAACTGTATTACTGCTACGTGTTGCCCCTTTAATCCCCATTGAACCTTTTCATTCATTGTGACAGAGGTTGAGCGGACGGAGCAGCAGAGTGAGATAAGCTGAGAGCAAACCTCAAAGCTGTGATCGCTATGGAAAGAACAGATTCCACTTATTGATTTTTACTGTAATAAACATGTTATCATGTTGTCATTATGGGATGGACCCAAGATAAAAATGTCTCTTTGTCTTCTTCTCTCTCACTGTGTGTGTGTGTGTGTGTGTGTGTGTGTGTGTGTGTGTGTGTGTGTGTGTGTGTGTGTGTGTGTGTGTGTGTGTGTGTGTGTGTGTGTGTGTGTGTGTGTGTGTGTGCTCTCATCTATGTAACTGAGACTCTGAACTCTTGAACTGCAGCCACACCACTTTATCTTTCTCTAGGGCATGGACACACACACACACACACACACAGGCAGACAGCTCTGTGTTGAACTTGAGATGAGTTATGGAAAGGAAAACAGGAGTTGGGGGTCAGACTGAATGAGGTCAACATAGAAGAATCTCCACTCTTTCTCGAGGTCTCTCTCTCTCTCTCTCTCTCTCTCCTCCCTCCTTTTTTCATGTACTCTTCTGTTTTTCTCCCTAAAACTCACACCCAATTTTTTTTTTCTTTCAGCTTTAATCAAATAAAATCTAATTAATCAGAATTAACTTCCTTCATTTATTTTCCAGTGCACTAAGGAGGAGCTGTGTGGTTTGTATGTTTTGATGATGTCCACATAAAGTGAATGTGAGCAGCTCATTATGAAGTGTCAGAGCAGAAGGAGCTTCATTGTGCATTGTGGTGTAGCTCTGTGGTTATGGTCGACACTGGGCTGAAGTTGCCTACTGGTTGTTGCTGCAGCTCAACTTTTTCATCCAACTCATTTGCATCAAAAGTCACTCATCTCAGTCAAAAAAATTACATTTCATAGGATGTATTATGTACTTGAACAGGAGAGTAATTTCAGCTTATAATAGTGCAACTTGGCCAAAATGTAATTGAATATGAAAAAAATAATAATTATAAAAAATGCATGTTGACTAATAAAGTCAACATGCAGAAAATTCCTTCTTATTCTGAAGATAATATAGCAGGTTCAGCTGAGCCAACACTAACATGGATAACCAGTTGTAATGCTGGATAACTGGAACTATTACAATTGCTTGAGATTTAAAGGTCCAGTGTGTAAAATGGGGGTAAAACCGTGATATCCAGCGTTCAGATTTTAGACAGCAGCGCTCACTCGCTCGCTCGCACTCACCCCTCCCGTCAGAAAAAGTGACGGTGTCCTCCGAGTACAAAATAACTGGTTTACCACGATTGGGACGACTGGGAGTATTTCAGAAGCATGCATGGAGAGATGAGGTGAAGATCTAAACCATTTATGTCTGCTGTTTCCTTCTTCTTTGTTGGTTTATTTATGCACGCAAAACTCGCAAAACGTGCTCTCTGACTGGATGGATTTTCCGTTCTTGGTGCCGTACAAAAATGGCGGTGCAAGATGGCGACACTCTCTAAAACAAGACCCTTGCTTTAGAGAAAACCGAACAAATTTTTACACTTATACATTTACACTGTGAGGGTCTAAGGACAGAGGATGTTGTTATGATGCCATGTAAAGCCCTTTGAGACAAACTGTTTGTAAAAAACTGAATAAAATTGCCCTGCCTTGCCTTGCCTTGCCTTGCCTTGCCTTGCCTTGCCTTGCCTTGCCTTGCCTTGCCTTGCCTTGCCTTGCCTTGCCTTGCCTATATACAAATATATTCATTCAGATTTTGCCAATAAACCTTGCCAATTATTAAAACACTGGACCTTTAATTGTCTTGTGAGTTATAATTTCAGCCTATTTAGCTTTTGCTCCAATTAAAGCTCAGCGGAGACATATGAGTCTGACTGGATGTAAAGAGAGAGGCCTTGAAGAGGTCACCCAGCAACTGACTGTTGCACTTTTATAAAGATGGGAAACCTGCCAGAGACAGATTTCACAAGGAAAGTCAAAGCTTTTAGTCCCTGGTGTGTCACAGTGGCTGATTTCTATTTTAAAACTCTGTCCTGACGTCCAGTTCAGCTCCATATCATGTTCCCTGGTCAGCAGCTTTTCTCAACACCTCTGTTTTAAGGGTTAAAAAAAACTCTATAGGGACTCAGAGCAGTGTGCATTCAATATCTTTTCCTGACATGTAAATTCTCTGTTCTCTTATTTCTACCTTGTGTGAAGACACGAGTGAGGTAGAGAGTAGGCCATACAGAGAGAGGACATCTAGTCTGGTCAGAGGGTTAGGACTTGGTTTTAGGGTTCAGGTTAGAATTAGCTGTGTGATGAGGTGATGACTGAGTTTACCACCCAGGCTCCAGGAAGAGGCACCTTCAGCCCGGCAGAGAGGAGAGGAGAGGAGAGGAGAGGAGAGGCGGATGACGATGAAGAGGAGAAGGAGGAGGAGGAGTGTGTTTACATGTTTAGATATCCCAGAGGCTCTCCAAAGGTCAACAGTTCAGCGAGCCACCCGGAAAGCCCTGTCACATTCCTCACTGTACCCCCGTGTGTGTGTGTGTGTGTGTGTGTGTGTGTGTGTGTGTGTGTGTGTGTGTGTGTGTGTGTGTGTGTGTGGGAAGAGGGGTTCATCTGGAGGCCAGGCAGCTCTGTGAATCTGAGCCTCTGCAGAGGTGTGACGCTCTGTATGTTGTTTTCTGTCAGACAGTGTTTCTGTGAATCCATGAGGAGGAAGAGGACGAGCAGCTCCTTTTCCTTCTTCATCATTTCCACATCCTTCCTTTATGTATCTATCTATCTATCTATCTATCTATCTATCTATCTATCTATCTATCTATCTATCTATCTATCTATCTATCTATCTATCTATCTATCTATCTATCCATGTTTATATATAGCCCATATTTTATATATATATACAGAGATAGAGAGAGAGAGATAGGTAAATATAGAGATATATAGTAATATAGGTATATATGTATAGAAATATATATCCAGTCCTGCGATGTTTTACTGTTGCATTGTGGTAATTCTTCCCTCACAGCAACCATCACAACCTATTTAGATTCCAGCACTTATTGTTTTTCCTTTGCATAAGCAAACTGAATGCACTGGAAGTGTTGTGTGTTTCCTCCAATGTGTGATACTTATGACTCAGTAAAACCTGATAAATCATAATGCCAAATAAATCTCATATTAAACAGTTTATAGTCAATTTCAAGAGGAAAAAGAAAACATCTGTGAGATGGATGAACATAATCATCTTTACTTGAGGTAGGTTGAAGTAGAAAAAGACAGAGAGGAACATGATTGGATGATATAAGGCAGCAGAACTAATAAAACTCAGTCGGTCTGTCCTCATTTAAAAACAGAAGACATTGTAAAAAAAAAACCAAAAAAAAAAAAACAGGCACAGTAGTTGACAGCCCAGGCCAATATTTAACCTGACAATATAACACCTGAGGAGATTTACTCCTAAATGATGACAGTCTGTTTCCCCATACAGACTGAAGGAAATCTTCTGACTCTTCCCTTTAATATTTGAACTATTAGTTGAATTTACACAAGTCAGATTTATCACATTTAGGAGTAGAACCAGTTCCATGTCGCGTTTAAACTATCATGATCTTCAGTAGTAACAAGAAAAGTTCACCCGAGGGAGGACATCCGATTCATACACGCACATTTCCCATAATCTATAATCAATAACATAAAATGGAACCAATAATTTATTCTCATGGGAGGAAGGACGGGCAGTAAAATATAATTGCTGCCGATTTTCTCTCCTCGGGAAGGAGGCGTGTGTCTCACAGGCCTCAGGGTTTCTTCAGTAGTTTCAGTAGTCACACACACACACACACACAACCACACACACACACTCACTCACACACACACACAAATCCAAAATCAACCTTTGTCTGTTGTAAAGGCATCACAGTCTTGTGTCATGCAGCTTTTCTTAGCTTGTTTGTCCGTGTCACATGAAACCTGGAGGATTAAGACTCTGACTGTGAACGTTACCCTGTAGTCACATAGTGCAAAAGCCAGAGCTGTGTGGGATCAAACATACACAGAAAAAAAAAACATTTACATTCAAATATTCAAAAATAATAAAGTGGAACAAAACATCTAGTACAACCACGTAAAAACAAAAATATAATATTTCCCTGTATTCCTGATCATAAGGCTCATAAGGCTGCTGTGGGACCAACCACAGCTTCTCTTAGTTTTTTTTTTCATATTCAGCAGTGTTGGGCTTTCAGGTAGAGCTTTAGTACAGTCCATTACGCTCTACAGTCTGTGTCACACGTTGTTACACATTTCAATTAATGGCAGAATGGAAAACACAATGAAAATGAACATAAAATAAAACATGGAGCAGGTGATGTGCTATCCACCTTAAAAAAGCTACTACTAGCTACACCCTGTCAATCAGACACCATGTAAAGATGGCTTAGTGCGTCTCATCATCATCACAGTTCACTATTAAACATCTGGAAAAAATAAAAAAGCATCTCTGTTTTTGTGTAGGAATAATTCAGTATACATCATCTCTCATCTCCAGCAGAAAAACCTTAATGTATTTATGTAGGCTATTTGTGTGCTTTGCATCGTCACCAACTATCATGTATATTTGCTTATTCCTTTTTATCAAATGTGGTCGGCCATCGTAGGTCACTTTAGTTCATATATATGAGAAAACCCAAACAAACAAAGACATTTTTAAAAGAAGTGATTAATCATTTCGACTCTGTGAAGCAGCAAGACAGGTTTGATTAAGACAACGTGATGTTTCTCTGCATCTAAGAAGGTTTTCTACTCCTACAGCCAGGATAGAACAAGTCCAGGTTGTCAGAGGGAATTCTGGGACATTGAAGGGAACAGTCACTAGATTAGAGAGGTAATTAGCAGCCGTGGCAGAGTGGCTGCTGTTGTTTTCACCTTGTGAGTGAATGTGTGTGTGTGTGTGTTATCAGTGATGGGCAGGTGTGTATTTGCAGTGATTTCTGTGATTTAGTAACAACACAGCAGGTTGAGATCAAGAAGAAAGTGTCATGGCTGCTGAGCTTTTGTATTAAATAGATGAGGTCACCACCAGTCACATCGCTGCTCTCTCTCTAGTTCTCCGAGCTCGGGGACGCGCCCGGGGACGTGGACGCGGAGGACTGGTCGGTGTCCTCCTCCGGGTCTTTGCCGCCGGTACCGGAGGAGGAGGAGGAGGAGCGCGCCGCGCCCTCCCGCTCGCGCTTCTTCTGCTTCATGCGCCGGTTCTGGAACCAGATCTTCACCTGCGTCTCGTTCAGCTCCAGCGTGGCGGCGATCTCCACGCGCCGCGCCCGCGTCAGGTACTTACTGAAGTGGAACTCCTTCTCCAGCTCCGTCAGCTGCCGCGTGCTGAAGTTGGTGCGCATGGCGTTGTTGTGCGCGCCGCTGAGGCCGTAGTCCGACACTTTGACTGAGGGAGAGGAGGGACAGAGTTACACACGTGTTTCAATTCTTCTTCTCACATAGTAAAATTAACAATAAACTGTTTTACATATAGGCAAATAGGCAAAAAAACAAACTGTCATTTTCTTATAATAAAGTATAAATATGGCATCCCAATAGAATTACATTGAACTGGATTGATCATCGTTGGCTGTCAGAATCAAATCAGAAATCCTCCTTTTTGCTGTGTGATTTGATAATATACATATATTGTAGCCTATATTAATACAGCCGGATATTGATATTATGGCGAATGAAGAGCAACAGACTTCTCTGGGCGAAATAACCCGTTGTTATTTTCATTATAATAAAGAGAGCGAGCGGGCCAAACACTGAGGCGGTCCGGGCCCGAGCTGGACTCATGCAGATCTGCCATCTGTCCTGGGATGTGACAACACACTGACAAAGCCCTTTATTTTATCTCAATATAAAAAATAAAAAAATAAAAAAATACATGTAACATTTAGAAAATTAATGTTTTTATTTATATTAATGACTATTCAAACAATACAGTAGAAATTAATTTTAAAACGTCTCCTTCCATTTGTTTGCCACGGTCACAATGTAAATGAGACGCTTTGACTTGCCTCTAAATGAAAACTATAGCCTACGTTTTTATTGTCAGTCACTATATGAGCTTTTAGTTTAGGTAAATTAAATATATTGTATGTAATTGTTTTGTGTAGGCCTAAATAGACTGCCTCATCCAAAAACAGCCTATAACAGCTTTTATTTTTCCCTGTGTTTACAGTAATGTCTTCAGGTGAAAAACGGAAAAGAACAGGGAAAAAAATAATAATTAGCATGATACAGACCATTCTGAGGCCTGCAAGACAGAAGTCTAAATTAGCCTCATTATAGACTCTGCTCTCTGCAGACTGAATGTCCTCGTTAATCAGAGTGTCTCTGCGGCTCGAACAGACAAAAAGTATAAATATAACTGTATATTGTCTTATGGGCAGTTTTCCGCGTCACCGTGAAGCTGTGTGTATTTATTTTTGTCTCAGCTGCTCATACAGTTCTGAGATCAGTCACCTCTGGGTGCAGCACTGACAGACACTATGATGAATGGAGCAGAGGCCGCAGCCTGGAAACCTCACAAATCACAGCGCTGTTAAACCTCCGCTCTAAACGGGCTCATCTCCGTGATCAAGTTTAAATTATGACCCAAACCCCCCGGTCCTACCTGTCTTGGGCGGGTTCCTCTTCACCTTCATCCAGTCGAAGGTCTGGCCCTGGCCGGCCTGCTGGCCCTCCTCCTCCCCCCTCTCTCGCTCCTGAGAGCCGGGCAGCTCTCCGTAGCCTCCCCCGGGGGGAAGCCCCAGGTATCCGGCTGCGTCCAGACCCCCGCCGAGCTGCTGCGGGTACTGCGCCCCGGCCAGAGCGCCCTGAGGCCCGCAGTAGGCCCCGGCCAGGGCCCCGTAGCTGGGCGCCGAGCTGGGGAAGGTGGACTGGTGGTAGTAAGAGGAGGCCACAGACTCATCCATGAAGTACTGCGGGTGGACGGTGTTCGTGGGGCCCGTGGCGGCGATATACTCCGAGTTTGTGGCGCATGCTGCTTGACCCGCGTAGGCCCCGGTGTTCCCGTTACTCCCGGTATTATAAGGCTGCAGTATTCCGCTCTGTAAGCTCTGGGTTTGGTGAAGGTGAGGATGATGATGGTAGCCGCTGTGCGTCTGCTGCTGATGATGATGCTGCTGTTGCTCATGATGATGATGAGGATGAGGAGGATGATGGTGAAGTGGACGTTGCTGATGATGCTGCGTGGCCCCCGTGGCCCCGTCCACTCCACCACCCCCGGCCGTGGCCGCCCCGCTGCCCCCGTACAGCCGGGCGTCCCCGGTGAACATCCCGCTGTCACCCCGCGTCCCATTACCGGGAGACGGGGAGAAGGAGGCGGAGGAGGAGACCGGGAAGCTCTGGTGCTGGTCCAGCGGGTGGTGGTGGTGGTGGTGGGGGTGGGGGTGGTGGGGGTGCAGGTGGTGGTGTGAGGACTTGGGCGCAGAATATGCGGCGGTGCTCGGTCTGTTACAAATGGAGTATTCCACAAAGGAGTTCATGTTGTCCATGCAGACTGAGGCCCGGTGGGACTGAACCCGGACTACACCGACCAGGAAGCAGGGAGACACGGATGACGTCAGCAGAAGTCAGCTGGAAAAACATCAAAAATCGAGCAAATCCATCACAAAAAATAAAGAAAGAAAGAATGGAGTCAAATGTGTAAATCAGAGCAGATAGAGTGATGTGAAATCAGAACGAAATTAAATCCTGGGAGGAAAAAAACACACAACTTCAGCTCCAAAAGGAAAATGAAGCAGAGTGGAAAATCTGTGTTGTTGTTGTGGAGGAAACTCAAAGGAAAAAGGTGAAAAAGCAAAGAGCAGAAAGTTCCAGTGAGGAGGGGAGGACAGCCTGTCAGCTCAGCTCGGACTGCGGCTCCAACGGCTCATCGGTGACAGCGGAAAATACCGCGAGAAGACACAGAGGAGTCAAGTCACCTCCTCACCTCTTCACAGGTCACACACCGTAGTCCTCCATTCTCTCTTTTTTCTCCCCTCTGGACTCTCTCCGTCTTTTGCCTCTCTCCTTCTCTCTCTCCCTCTCTCTTTTCCGTCTCTTCTTTTCTTACCTCTGCCGCGGGTCACGTGGCTCAATCGTGCGTCGCCTGTGGTGACCAGGGGGCCAAAAGTTTGTGAGCCGGTGAGGGGTGCGAGGGGAACAGTGTGTGTGTGGGGAGGGGAGGCGGGGGGGGCTTTCGATTCAGGGAGTGGAGTTTTCGTGCGCGTTCGCCTTCGCGCACGCGCCTCATCCATCACTTGCCGTGACATTAGCACGACAAAGAGACTTCAATCAAATCGGCCCATCAATCTGATATCAGCACGGATCTGTCAGAGCAAAGAGAGAGCAGGAGAATAAAAGAGGAGCTGTGAGCGGCCTGCTGCCTGCACACACACCTCCCCCAAACACAACGCTCCCACAAATAACACAATATATAAGCCTAGGTACTGTACACTATATACAACACTCCTTCTATATCTTACTCCTGATACTACAACATCAAATGAGAGCCAATCAGCAAACTGGTCCTGTGGCTGTGAGCTGCTGATTAGCTCAGTCTGATAACTGCTACTGTAATAGTGTGGATGGAAAAGTCTTATTTTGGTAACATGTTCTGTTGTGTCATTTGTGAGATCTCAGGACAGAAGACACACACACTGTTCCATACTCGCCATCTATAACAGTTCACCTCATTTTATATCATGAAATCAGTGATGGAACAAGCTGCTTGAGTCTTTCTCTTTGTGGATACATGGTCTTTTATATAAATACATAAGTGTATAGAACCATGTATCCATCAGAACTGCTTGATTGGTTTAAAATCCATCTGCAGTACAGGTAAATAAACCAGATAAGTCTCAAATTAACACAAAGTCACTATTGGACGACTGAAGATAAGAGCGATTTTGTGTTAATTTAAGACTTTTATCTGGTTTATTTACCTACTGTGGATGTATTAAAGCTAACTTTGCTGTGTTCCCATCACTGCTGTTCTGTCTGCCTTATGTCACTAAAGGGAAAACATGCATGAGAACAGACTTTAGAGAGAATCACTGTAGATCTGCTGGGAACATACACTACAGTGGGACTCACACTGAGCTGATCAGCAGCTGTTCAGCTCCGACCATGTGTCAGTGTGAGGCTGATGAACCGACTGAACCTATAACACACTGCATCCTCAGCGCTCAACTTTTCCCAACTTCACTAACGCTGCTTCAAAAACGTATAGATTTAACTTCATCTCTCGTTTTTGTTTGTTTTTCTCACAGAAGGCAGGAAATCTTTTTATGGATCAAACGGCTGCTATTGATCGTACTCAGAGCATCAGAGAGCCCGATCACCGGGACTTTTGGGAATCACTTTACTTTTCAACAATTGGATTGGGAGGCCATAGATTTTAGATGGCTTTAATGTGCACGTGCGAGTGCATGCTGAATGTGTGTGTGTGTGTGTGTGTTTGTGTGTTTGCTAATTGAATGAATGAGCTGATCTGTTATAGAAATGAGGTTAAGGCAGACAGGAGGCCTTATGGTGGACCAAGCCCTGCCGGTCCAGCAGGACAGGAAGCAGGGAACGCCTTGACAACAACACAATGTACTTTCTGTGAGTTTGTGTGTGTGTTAAGACAATAGACTGCAAACACACACATGAGTGAACTTTTACATAGAGAGTTTTTTTTCTTTGGAAGATCTTTCTTTCTTTCTTTCTTTCTTTCTTTCTTTCTTTCTTTCTTTCTTTCTTTCTTTCTTTCTTTCTTTCTTTCTTTCCTTCTTTCCCGTATTTTTAGGATAAAGATTAGCAAAAAGATCTCTTCAAGCCTATATCACACACAAACACACACGCATACGCAAACACCACACCCAAACTCTAATGGCCCCCCAGTGAACCCATCATCCATTTCTCCCATCCAGATCCTGTGTAAAGAGGCTGGCAGCAGACACACCGTCGTCCCCGTCGTCCCCCTGCCAGGACGCTATCAGGACAAGTGGCGTGGGCGTGCGACAAGGACCGAGGTTAATGATCAGCCAGCGGCTGAAAGGGAGGAGAGAGAGAGCGAGTGGGCAGGAAGTCTGCAGAAACAGACTGGGACAAGGAGAAGATTAAATGACACCCACACGGCTGTCTGGCTGCTGGAAGCCGACAGGAGAGAGGTCGAAGGGTCGGACGGAGCTACATTTAGTAAATTCCTGTACTGATGTACTCTTGTTAATTCTGTCTTTGTTGAGGAGTTTGTGTGTTAAGTTTTAGATCTGATGATGGTTAGGTGTTCACAGCTGCCATTAACAAGACTTGTGAGAATGAATCCACACTGATGTGACTGTGTCAGGCCTCTGTCCACACCTCCATCACTCAAACACGGAGCTAGAACCAAAACCAAGACATAAAGCAGCCTGAAGTTAGTGTGGACATGAACATTATTCATGAGACCCTGTGAGTGTCAGCACTACTGTCTCCTAAAGTCTCAGCTTTGTCCATCCAGAAATGACAACCTCAGGCTTTACATACTGAAACAGGTCCAGATGTGTCCCTATAGATCTGATTCAGAAGCTCAAAAAGTGTTTAAAAACAAAAACATATTGATGTTGAGGAAGATTGAGAACGCCTCTTCTGTCTGACACCTCTGCTTTTCACTGTTCTCTCATTTTCAACAGACACGATGCCATTAATCTGCATTTACAGTGAGTTTGTCTGATGACACTGCAGCTATGAAATAAAGATTTTGTCTCTGCAGTGCAGTCATGTTACGATGCTTTGCAGTAGCATCAGTGAAGTGTTGGAAAAAAAACTGCTCCTCTACAGACCATAGAGCTGTCAGTGTCTTATGTAATTCACCTGTTTATATTTCACCAAGGTATGAAGTTCTGAGTGACAGGTGTGTGAGTGTGTCACTGGCATGTACTGAAGTCTCAGCTTCCTAGTACCACACCTAATGCCCACTTTAAGGGGAGACACTACAGGTGAATAGGGTAAAACATTTAAATAACAGATATCACCATGAAACGTCCCAAGTTTATCACTCACATTAAGACAAATATTTTTTTGTATTACAGGTTTTGTCCAATTTTATGTTTAAATATGTAAATGAGGCAATACTTAATGAAATATGCGCTAATTTGCATACATTTCCAGAACCAAAATCTGAAAAATGGATAAAGCCACTTTCAAAATTCTTGTTTTATTTTGTTGACATATTAAAATCAGAAGTTTTTACAGAGGAGATTATGGATATCTCTTTTTATCACTCTGTAAATGAGAAAATACTGTCACCAGTCCTAAAAAAAAAATCAAATTTTGCCATGTTTTTAGGAATAAAATGTTGTATAAATCAGGCTTTGAATGAATCAATCACCTAAAACCTTCAGAATATAGACAGGAATAAACCTGGAAGATTTGGTGTCTGTAAGTGCTGAAGTGGAGATTTTGGGTTGAGAGTCTGAGGAAAAACTCATTTTGAGAAAACAGCCTTTAAAGACTTGTACTGTAAAATTCCATAGATTGTTAATGTAAATCGTACTTTTGCGATTGGTTGTGGATACGGAGGAGATGACCATTTTTGGAGCCTACATCATTGTTCAGGAGGGAGAGCTTTACATTGATACCTGACATGACATAGGTCAGACAACAGACACAGCACAGTATGTCACAGTAGCTGTTAATAGAGTTGATGATTCAAGAACAAGCTGCTCTATACTGGAGCCACAGACAGTCTGTCTTTATGCAGACATCAGGGTGTCTTCTCACTGCCACTGCCTCATATCTTACTGTATCATGTTTAAGTTTAGTGATGATAAGGAGCTACGGGCGTTTTCCTGTTCAGCTGCTTCACAGACAGTCATCTCTCTAAAAGAAAAAGAGAGACATGGAGAATCAGACAGAGTTCATATGAAATGAGCCAAATAAACACAGATCTCATCCTGTTATCTGTCTGTGTCCTGCACTGTGGTCTGATTCAAATACACACTTTGGATTAATTTGATGATTTAATTGGAATTTGAAATTATTTTTCTTCATTAACTGTTAAGTCAGTGGTTCCCAACCTTTTTTTGGCTCGTGACCCCATTTTGACATCACAAATTTCGGACGACCCCGTCAATCAAGATATGCCAGCTCAGATATTTTTATATGTTTCATTTCATATGAACTCAATTTATATTTGATAAAGTGAAAGTATAGAATACAGTTGTTTAAGATTGTCTGTGGTGTTTTTAGTTATAATTTTAAAAAGAATAATAATTAGTTACAAAATATTTTTATTATCAGTATTTTTCTATCAATTACTAGACATTTCAGGCGACACCATTTGGATTCCAGGCCAAGGTTGAAAAACACTGTGTTAAGTCATGAGGAGATAGTAGTTACAGTAGAAATGTTCAGAGTATGAAAAGCAAATTCTCACAGGCTGAAAGTAGAGAAGGTTCTCTGTTGTATTGAGACTATCTCCACAGCCTTAAAACCAGTGTCCAGAGGTGAAGCTGCATCAGTCATCACAGCCCGGCACTGACCTGAGGACAGCAGCTGTGAGCGGTCAGCGGCAGCAGGGGGCAGTGACAAAAGGCTGCAGGCAACACTGTCACTTTCTCAGTTGTTACACAGGAAGCACACTACTGTAGTATGAACAATCTGTGTCTTGTTATGGTTTAACCTTCATTATGTTGCATTTATTATCAGTTTGGTGCTCTGTATCTGCCTGACCAGGGCATTACTGACTCTATCACTAAAGTTTTTCTCTCTTTTTTTTTTTCAAAGGATAAAACTGTGAAAAACAACAACAATATGAATGTCCCGTTAAAAAAATTCTTCCAAAAGTGTACTGCAGCTGTTGTTTAGCGTAATAAATGAATGCAGCTTCACCCTGTTTTGTTTTGATACTGAACTCAGCAGACTGGTCCCTGGTGACTGAAGAGTTCATGTGAAAGCGGGTCAGAGATTATCTGAGGCCTCAAACCATGAAGTGACAATATTTTATCTGTAGATCTGGTTTAGACCTGTATCCTCTTTTGTCTTGCCAGAGGAACATGTAGAGATGATAACAGGACAGTTTTGGCACAACGCACAAGTTAAAATCTGAATCACAATCAAAAACAACAAGATGTCTCTTTAGAGTTGAGATGTGCACCGACCTTCAGTCTTTCCTCTGAAGCATTGAAAGATGATTGTCTCTGTTCTTTTGTTGTTTAGTTATTTATAATAGGAGTGGAACTGGTTATTGACAGAGTTATCTATAAATGACTTTTTGCATAGTGACATGATGCATTGTGGGAGAATATAATTAAACAGGAGACTCATGCAGCTTTAGTACTCCACAAAGCATGTTAGCTTGTGCAGATAAGTGGTTAACAATGAAACAAAGGAGTTGGATCAAACCTGAGCTAATCTAAAAAATAAACAAAAACATTTAGAGTAAAAGAAAGTTGTCTGTAACAACTTTTTCAATTATTTTGTTAATCAAGGGTTGGTTTGATATGGGTACAGTAGCTACTAATTACAGAGACATCCAGGATATTCTTATTGTTTTTATTAGTAGAGGCTTAAATGCACCTTTTCAGACCTTTGGGACAAAGCCTGCAGGGAGCTGCTCTAGTTTAAATCAGTGATTTCCCCCTAGTTGTTATTTAGAAATGAAAACGATCCATTTAATTCTCCCAATTATCCAGGTGACATTTCACTTATTCTGTTATCAGTTGAATTTCATGCAGCTTAGTGGTAACAAAGGTACAATCACACACCTAAATGTCTTCAGTTATGAATTTAAATGTTCCCTTACTGCTCAGGCAAGAAATATGAGCCTGGCCAGCCAGATGGCGTTAAAGGGATAGTTCACCCAAAATTCAAATTTCACTCATTATCTACTCACCCTCATGTCGACTAAGGGCTGGGAGAAGTTTCAGAGTCCTCCGTGCCTTCTCTGAGTTACAGCGGGGCTCCGTGCAGCAAAAAACATCCAAATACCTCCATAGTGCTCGTCTGTAATGTCCCTCTTGTGTTGAAGCCCCGACATGAGAAATTGTTGTGAAAAAAATTAAATAAGTCTATATTTTAAGCTTGTTTGTAGCGGAAGCTCCCAGTGTTGCTCTGCCGGAATCTCCTGCGATTTGCGGAGCCGTGAACTGGGTGTCAATGCAAATCGCGCAAGATTTGGACGGACCAGGAAGAGCAGTGCTGGGAGCTTCCGCTACAAACAAGCTTAAAACATAGACTTATTTAATTTTTTTCGGAACAATTTCTCATGTCGGGGCTTCAATACAAGAGGGACATTACAGACGAGCTGTGTGGAGGTATTTGGATGTTTTTTGGTGTGTCTTTTTGGACGAAGAAAAGTGAGCTCCGTTCGCAACCGTCATATGGACATGCAGTGCTGCACGGAGCCCCGCTGTAACTCAGAGAAGGCACGGAGGACTTAGTCGACATGAGGGGGAGTAGATAATGAGTGAAATTTGAATTTTGGGTGAACTATCCCTTTAAGGCCACGCCCCTCACACTGTGAAAATGACTGAGCTGAAATTAGAAACATGTGTCCATGTCATTTGCATAAAGTAAGAACGAGTAAAATTGAATGAATTTTGACTCAATTTGAACCTGTCTGTCATAAATGAACATGATTGGTGGAAAGAAACAACCCAGATATCATTACAATGAGAATCACTGTACAATCAATACAATCCAGAGAGACCGCACCTTGTGCAAGCATCTTTAGCAAAACAGTCAAATGCAGTGATGGGTTTAAGGGTTTTTTATTGATTTTTGAGGTCATATTGTCACTTTTCCATTTAGATGCTCAGATCTGTTGCTTTGAACTGATGTGTGATGGAGGACAGTGAGACTGACGCCTTAAAGCACTGAAATAGTCTTCTCCTTAGTATAATAGTCTTTAAGTGTCCCCATCCACTGACACATTTAAGGAAGCTATATTTAAGTTTTGCTATGACTTGGGTGCAGTGCAGTGTAACAGTGCTGTGCTGGATCAGGGCTGCATCATCTAAACACTGGTTATTATTAGTGAAGACAGTCAGAATCTTAAAAGGAGGTCAGAAAAGTGCTGTGGTAGGCAGAGCCTCCAGGCTGGTGTCTGATGTAAGTTCAGACGTGTCACTGTGGTAGAAGCTGATGGATGCAGCTGGAAAACTTCTGTAAGGGGAAACACTACAGGTGAATAGAGTAAAAACTTTAAATAACAGATATCACCATGAAACTTCCCAAGTGTATTACTTATGTTAAGACAAATATTGTTTGTATTTCAAGTTTTGTCAAATTTTATGTTTAAATATGTAAATGAGGCAATATCTAATGAAATATGCGCTAATTTGCATACATTTCCAGAACCGAAATCTGAACAATGGATAAAGCTACTTTCAAAATTCTTGTTTTATTTTGTTGACATATTAGAGTCAGAAGTTTTTACAGGGGAGGGGATTTTGGATATCTCTTTCTATCACTCTGTTAATGAGAAAATACTGTCACCATGCAGCCTAACCCTAAAAAAAAATCTAATTTCTCCATGTTTTTAGGAATAAAATGTTGTATAAATCATGCTTTGAATGATATATCAACAATCCCCTCTGTAAAAACCTTCAGAATATAGACAGGAAAAAAACTGGAAGGTTTGGTGTCAGTAAGTGCTGCTGAAGTACAGAGTCTGAGGAAAAACTCATTTTGAGAAAACGGCCTTTTAAAGTACTGTAAAATTCCATAGATTGTTAATGTAAATCATACTTTTACAATTGGTTGTGGATACAGAGGAGATGACCATTGTTGTAGCCTACATCATTGTTCAGGAGAGAGAGCTTTACAATGATACCTGACATGACATGGGTCAGACAACAGTAGCATGTTAACTTTTGGTGAATTTAGGAGAAATCTACCAACAAAAGAAACAAAATGAAGTAAAATAACCACCTTAATGTGGATTTTCTACCATTTCTTTTGACTTTTCTGAAAGAATACATGTTAAAGGGACAACAAGGAGTTTCTATTTGGTTATAAAAAAAAGTCTCACGTTAATGTGGACGAATCTGCGTTACCTACACTTGTTAATGGGTCCATTTTCGATAAATATATGGTTTTGTCTCTATGGTTATTTTGTTATTATTAGTGGTGGTGGAAATGCTGGGCGAGCCGACCAGCGTTTCTTTACTTTCGGTTTTGTGGCGAGTCATGAGAATAACGCCGCCGAATCACCGTTTATGGTGGGAACTACGACGGTATGTGATCGTCTTCCAACCTCTGACTTTAATTCTTGATGAATGAAAACATGAGTCTGTCTTGCGCCGGTCAAAGAAATGTATGGTGCGCACGGAGGCTCATAAATGTAGTGTGGAAACGCTTCGCTTTTCCAAAACTCCTCGTTGTCCCTTTAAGGAAGAAAAATAGCCCAAAATCTCAAAATTGGTCAGTGCAAGAAACAACTGTGTTTTTGTCTGTAGTGTCTCGCCATTGTACACTGTCAGCTCCTGATGATCCCACATGTTTTGTTTTGTTTTTTTGTAACAACATTAAAAGGTTAGATAATAAAACACACTCTGCTTCTCTGACCTTTGAAACCGCCGAGGGGTCGTCTGCCTTGTCTGAGGTCAGCAGTGGAATCTGAGGATCGGCTGAAACTCATCCCAGACTATCTGCTGCTGTTGATCCAGGACGCTCCACAGACCTGAGATTAGAGTTCATTAAGAGGAACAACTGATGAGTCTGTGTGCGCCAGGTTACACATCGCTATAGAAACACACTGATCTGAACGGACTAATACACTTTCTTCCCCTGGCTCTGTCTCCTTTAACAGTCCAGACAGGTCGAATGACTCCAGAACCAGGAACTTACGCCCCAGTATTCCTGGAAATGTGTGTTGATGGTGTGTGTATGTGTGCGTGTATGTGTGTGTGATATGCGGGGCTTTCTAAAAATCATGAAAGATGATATAGGAGAGAGAGAGATTGAAAGTGAGATATTAAAAGAGCGGAGGAAAGAGAGCAGTTGTGCGTCCAGACTGCTGACATTGTTTCTTGAGCTCTGAAAACTGACCCTGTGATGCAGACACATTACAGCCTTTATTAACTGTTTCTAATAACATTTACACACACACACACACACACACACACACACAATCCAGCGGATGCAGAGAGAGAATGGAGAAGAAGGAAGAAAGAGAGAAAGAGAGGGAGAGAGAGCTTCAGCTCAGCAGACTCAACTTATCAGTTTCTGCGTCATGTTGCTGCCACATTCACTTTGAATGTATAAGTCTGATAATGGAATTAAACAGCATGCAGTACAGTTACTGTGGTCAGCTGCCTTTACCCAGCTGGTACAGTCTGTCAGAACAGCTAGTTCTGCCAGTTGTACTTGTGTAGGGCTTCACTGCAGATTCAGTCACTACACTAGGTGTAACCCTAACACTATAGGTACATTAGGTGATGACAATTTATTTTTTATTAACAGCTGAACACAAAATGTGTTAGAGGATGTTTTCATCTCAAAATCTTGATTAGTGTACTGTGCTTACTAACTAAACAAGCACTAGAAGATATTCTTTATTTTGACCCAACTATTTAATTACATTTATATTGTTTTTGGCAAAACCCTTAAAGGGATACTTCACCCAAAACCGATAATTCACCAATTTTCTACTCACCATCATGCCAAGGAAGGGTTTGGAGAACTTTCAGAGTCATCAAAACACTTTAGGAGTTCCAGGGGGGTCCGGCTGGCTACGGGTTTTCATATAATGGCGACGGATAGAGTTCACTTTTGAATCGTCCAAAACACACACTATGAAACATCCAGACACCTCCATACTGCTCGCCCTACTGACCCAAGTGTCCTGAAGTCAACACAATGAAAAAGTTGTTTGGAAAAAATGAATTTGATCTGTGTTTTTAGCCTGGTTGAAGTATCTCCCAGTGGCTCTGTTGACGTCTGAGCACATGCGCAAGATTTGCTGCGAGATGTTCGTTTGTCATTGCAAACCATTGGATGTATGATGTAAAGGCGAAAAACAGAGATCAAATAATTTTTTTCCAAACAACTTTTTCATGTGGCGGCTTCAGGAAACTTGGGTCAGTACAGATGAGCAGTATGGAGGTGTCTGGATGTTTCATAGTGTGTGTTTTCAGTGTTTTGGACGATTCAAAAGTGAGCTCTATCGCCCCCTGGAACTCCAAAAGAAAGTTCTCCGAACCCTTCCTTGGCATGACGGTGAGTAGAAAATTGGTGAATTATCAATTTTGGGTGAAGTATCCCTTTAAAAACAGCCCATAGGTTTGTACAG
Organism: Trachurus japonicus; assembly: GCF_045865225.1. Taxonomy (NCBI): domain Eukaryota; kingdom Metazoa; phylum Chordata; class Actinopteri; order Carangiformes; family Carangidae; genus Trachurus; species Trachurus japonicus. Next base: position 31,658,322 of record NC_140914.1, on the reverse strand, counting down.
CAAATTATTATGAGCCGTTGTTTTCTTGTTACACAACATCCTATGGTGACAGCAGCGATGCAGTGGTGTAGAATGAATACATAGACCTGGTATTTTGATATTAGGCAGTGAATATATATATATTTTTTCATATATGCAAAGCTGCTGGATCTCGCTGGATGACAGACGTGTTTGTTTACAGCGACATCACAGTGTAGTTGGTTTGTAGAACAGACTCACATTGTCCTCCACTGTACAGACCAGTGCAGCACTCGTTCACTTGCAGGTTGCTGGGCTACAAACAACCTTTCAGCTCCATGTTGTCTGTGTGATGGTGCAGACTGTCTTCTTTTTTTCTTTATGCACAATACTGCAAACTCAGCACTTCACCTCCTCAAGTCTTCATCAACCGACCCACAGAGTGCTACACAGTCCACTAGCTCGGTGGTTTTCAAAATCTTTCTCAATTTATAGCTGGAAGACGATTTTGATAATAGTGTTTTTTTCTAAATATTTAACCAGAACTTCTGCATTTGCTCAGAAAAACTTGATTTTGCCGCATTTATCACTTCTCTTAGCTCCTGAGTGTGATGATCAGAACTGTAGTATGCTCATAAATATTTGATTACTATATGAAAAATGAATAATCCCAAAATAAATGGAGTGTGTCCCAGTGAGCTCCCAGTGTCATGTAAGTTGGAACTATGCAAGTCTGGTTGCTTTTCCTCTGTTTTGCTAACCCTCCTCCTGGCCATGTGCATTTGTTTTTAACTAAGCCGGCGAAAAGTCAAACCATGGAGCGGTGGATAACGTTATATAACATATACGATGTTACAATGTGTATATATGTGCAGTGTATATAACGTGTATATTTGTGGGTTACGGAGCGCGTTTGTATCACGGTGACTGAGTAACTACACTGATGTTACAAGGCTGGTTTTCAACCATGAGACGCCAAGTAGAAGGCAGAGAGCCTCCGTTCTCACTCCTTACAAGTCACAATTCATGTAGTTAACGATCACAATTACTCCGGAGCTTTTTAATTAAGGTAAAAATGTAGCATAGCCACGGGAGAAATCCTGCCTAGTTCCTCTTTAAAACCCTTTGTTCTTACTAGAAGGACAAATCTTTCCACTCATGTCAATACAGTGAGGGATTTCCAGATGGCAGCATCTAGTGACCAGTGCGGTCCTCAGTATTGACATCCTCATGCAGCTGTTCCGCAACATCAGTTCAAATGTTCAAACAGAGGTCAAAGGTCAGGTGTGTAATAATCCAGTGAGCTCAGAGCGATAAGGGGAGAGCAGTGGAGAGCAGAGGAGTGGAATCAGAGCCGGGGGAGCTGGCCCGCTGCTATCAGCCATCTCTGATAAGATGCTGTCAGCTCTGCTGCTGCTATCTACACAACACATTTACACCCAGGCTACGGCAGAGGAGAAGGGCCACGAAGGACAACTGCTGCCTCCAGCCAAGTGGAGCACAGACCTCTGGGTAAGAGAGTCAGATCCCCTCACTGTTGAAATGTTAAAGGTTAAGTTAGAAGTATAAAGTGAGACATGCAGTTTGTGTTCAGTGTTTTTGTAATGTAAAGGATCCAGTCTGTGTTCCTCATCTACACACTCACACTGTACACTGAACACCAGCTCCATTGTGTATTACAACATCAGTGAGCCTCACTGCTGCAGTGCTGACCTGACATTCATTAGCATTAACAGAATTTGAATAAGGATAGCCCCTTGAGATGTAGCACACTCCCACACACCACCCCTACCCACATAAGTCTAACAAACAGAACAGAGATATTGAATAACATAGTAGGAATAACGAAATAATGAAAATGGAGAAAGACAGAATAACAATAAATTGATTAGAAACATGAGCAATTTAAGATGGAAGTATAGTGACATCCTGAAACAATGAAACAGACAAATGAATTTCATTCAGCGATTGTTAAAACTACAGTCTCCCTACAGTTTTGTAGTCAACATTCCTATATGATTTCTATCTTTTTACTCAATATCCATTTAAGGAAGTCATTATAGATTTTTTTCCTGTTCCACAATTACTTGACTCACATAAAGTTACTGAATCAACAAATGTAACCTGTCCTGCATGAAGATTTCACTGGACTTCAAACACACCGCATATACTCACAGTGAGCCTGGTTGGGGCAGACTTTGATGTTATGTTATATATAACATTGATATTTAATGTTTTTAGCTTGAAAAGTCACAAAGCATCAAACAAGTTCATCACTTTGTGTGTTTTATATGTGCAGTTCATGTTGTCAAGATATTTTCCAAATGTCATTGTTTTGCAGGTCATAAGCATTAGTCACAGTTAGTTAACTCTTTTTACTGTATTTTTTAATAATATAATCATATTGGGGTGAACAATTAATAACGATCAAAACTTTAATACGTCCTATCAGCTGAGCTACAATTTCTTGTCAAAGGTAAAATGAACATTAAAAAAAAGAAAATTGTGATGCCACAGTTCTCTAGATATAGGGGAACATGCTGATTTACAAGAAAATTTGCTTCAGATAAAATGAAATGTATACAGGCCCATTCCCATTCCCTAAGGCAATACGGTATGTGAATAAAAGTGATTTTATTTCTGCATAGCATTCAGCTCTAGAGCAGCATTGGAATCATGTTTTATTTGAATTAGGGTGACATAATTTCTGACTAGAACGAGTTCATCCTGCAGTATAAAACAGTAACAGTAACAGATTACACACTAAAACAATGCTGTTAATCCAGGCTTTGTGAGGACCCTGCTACTGTGACTATACCTCTGTACCAGACAGTAACTGTTTGACACTGCGCTGATGGACTAAAGCTCTATTATCATATTTACTATTTCAGTTTTTTCTTTATCACTTCATTCTCTCCTCCAGGACCATATAGTTAGCGGCTGCACTCCATTTACTGGCTGTTAATTGGTGCAGCTGGATTGACTGACAATTGTCTGTGTGTGTCCCTTGGTAAATACCAGTAAATCCTGTGGAATGGCTCATTATTGACCGGAGAGACTGCCGAGGTGACTTGTGTGCTTCACCACACACACAGTGATTTGTGCTGGGTGTGTATCCTCTGTAGCTCACACCTGACAATTCAATACAGCCATGTGTGTGTGTGTGTGTGTGTGTGTGTGTGTGTGTGTGTCCAGCGTTCTCACCCACACTAAGCAGAGCTGTATTGATGGGGCCCTCAGAGGCCGAGACATTGATCATCTGCCTTTGATTGGCCCAGAGAACAGATGATAGCTCACTGGATGCTAATAAACTCACTGTACACATACATAACAGAACAGACAGAGGAGGGAGAGAGAGCGTGATGTGATGGGCTGTATCTGATGCTGTGGGTGGTTGCTAAGACAACAGCTCACAGTACACAATGTATAACTATAATAAGGGAGATTTTTTTTTTTTTTTGCACCAGTTTCTCAATCATTTGGTATAAGTGTAATTTCCTGGAAGCACAAGTGGATTTCTGCCATGAAAATTGTGTTTATCATGAGCTGTTCATGATCTCACTGAAGTTTGTATTTCTGTGGCTTAAGAATTAGGTCCATGTCTGGGAAGGGGGAGGTGGTCAATGGTCCAATACTGTTCAGTTTTGTTTTGTAAAGGAATCCTAGAGACCTGATTTAAGTTGAATTTACTTTGAAATAGAAAAGAGTAGGAATAGGACTGGATAAGCATGGGCTTCATCTTACTCCTTTTTGAACAATTATTTTTATTTGTATTGTTTATTTGTGTGTTTTGGTAACACTTTACTTGACGCCTATCTCTATAATGCATTATAACCATACTTATAATGAGTTATAATGCAGTTATAGCACTGTATAACTATAGTTATAAACACTCATAAACGATCATAATGCTTTGTAACAATAATCATAACACACTATAAAGCATCTTATTGATTTTTAAAATTCATTTATATTGACTTATAAGGTCAGGTATTATAATACGTTATAATTGTTAGTAACTGGCTGACAATGCCCACATTGATAATGCATTATAAATATAGTTATAATGTGTTATAATTGGCTTATAAACATGTATAACTATCATTATAAACACTCAGAAATTATCATAAGGCTTTATAACAATAAGCACAACACATTATAGATCATTATAACTCTATTATAATACTTGACCTTATAAGCCAATATAAAATACGGTATGATGTGCTATGCTTATTGTTATAAAGCCTTATGATAATTTACGAGTGTTAATGATAGTTATACATGATTATAAGCCAATTACAACACATTATAACTATATTTATAATGCATTATCGATGTGGGCATTGTCAGTGAGTTACTAACAATAATAATGTATTATAATACCTGACCTTATAAGTCATGATAAAATGCTTTATAGTGTGTTATGATTATTGTTATAAAGTATTATGATCATTTATGAGTGTTTATAACTATAGTTATACAGTGCTATAACTGCATTATAACTCATTATAAGTATGGTTATAATGTGTTATAGAGATAGACGTATAATGTTCAAAATAAACATCCATTGATTCATTCATCACTTACAATTGCACACTCCTACTCAGGTGAAACACAGGGAGAAGAGCTAAACAGGACTCGTAGTTGTGGTCAGTGTCAGGTAGTTTTATAGTCACATCAGTACCAGTATAAGCAGCAGGAAGCAGAGTGATGCGCTGCTGTTCACCCCTACCTAAACAATCCAATACCAGTTGAAATGTATGCACTCATTCATTTAGAATAATTCAGTGCATTATAATCATGTAAAAACAGCATTTTCCTTTAGTACTAGTTCCGGTTTTGGCTACAAAGGAGCCCAGAAGTTCTTTGTTGAGCAGCTTATAATAACAGGTTACATTCTGACCCTACAATCCATCACTGAATAAAGCCAAATATATTCCCAATTATGAAACTGGTCTCACAAAAGTAAACAAATCATAAACTATTGAAACCGTTACAATAAGGCACTGTATGAGATCAAAGGTTGGAGTCAAAGAAAAACTTAATGCGAAAGTGTGCTTTGTCAGTGTCCCAGTGTTTTTACAATAGAGCCCCATTCACATTGTCTGCAGTGTGTATGTTATGTGGATGTGTGTAATATGGTGTTGCACTCACACAAAGTGGTGGAAGTGGTTGTGTTGGTTAAAAATAAGCACCAGACCTTCAACTGGCCAAAGAAAGGTCTCATGAGCCTGAACCATGACTATGACCCTGGGATGCCTCTCTGATGGAGGGAATATACAGAGATATAGATACATAGATATATAGATATATAGAAGGAAAGACATTATATTCCAGATGCTATGGCATGGGACAAAGAGGAAATATTTCAATGTGAACGAGCAGAGAATATGGAAGAGTAGGCACAGAGGGTGCAGACTAATCACTGAAATGGTAAATTTGGACTACTTGCTGTTTTTCAAGAGAGGTAGAAGGTGAAAATAATTCATGTTAATGGGTTTTTGCACCCAATTAAGTGAAGTAAGAGTCTGATAGCACTGGAAAAAGAAAGGGCGTGGCAAAATTGAGATGGCTGTCGTATCCTCTGCTATTCTTGAGAATAAATGAGGTTCCAACTCAGGCAGGAACTGAAACGTGAGGCTGCAGTGGAGACTCATTTGACCCAGGTATAAATGCTGACTGGTGCCTTGTCTGTTACCAACAGAAGCCATGTGTTAGCAGGTTTAACTGGGTACTTGTTTGTTTGTTTGTTTATTACAATGGAAAAGGGGCTGTAAAAGTCCCTGATTTTAAACGTTGTATCATAGGTATGATCTATAGGTATCCTTAATGATAGACTTATAAAGTGTCTCTCATGCTAACAGTTTGGCATGTGGACAGGTTGAAACACATTTAATCAGATCAGAATCTTTCCCAAACATTAAAGGTCCCATATTGTGTAAAGTTAGATAACCTTGTGTCACGTGATGATGAAGCAGCTCTAGGTGAAAATATTAACACTGTGAAAGTATCAAAGTCTCAGTCCATAGAAAAATTCAGAAAATGAGCTTTAAAACCAGCCGTCAGGAAATCTGTGACTTTGTGATGTCACAAAAGCCTGTCTCTTTATGGATCAACCCTTTAAACATAGCACCTTTAACCCACTTCTTTGAATGTCTAAACATAAATATATTTCAGAAGTGCAGAATGCAGAAGTGGAAGAAGTAGATATTGAAGGACAGTGAATTTTGCCAAATATGTATCAACACATTTGCCTTGCTTGCCAAATATTGTTTCATTCTGTTATGAGAAAATATAATTGATAATTACATGTTTGGTTTCTAGTTGTATTTATGGTGGTTTAATACAATTACTTTGGTTGAAAAAATAGTTTGTACCTCACATAGTTTTCCGCAAATGTTTAGAGGATATAATAACTACATCTTGTGTATCATTACTTTAAAAATCCAGAATCTATCAAATTGCATATATTAAATAAATATTTGGATACACAATTGTCTCCTTCTTCACTGTAAAGTCAGTGACCTGAAAGTTTAAAGTAACACCTGTGTAAGTTGCATAATGTATTTGACCTTCACTGACTTGAGGTCAGATGAAGCAGTGGTGATGTAACAGATCCAGCTGACACATCCACGTTTTTACACAACTAACCATCACAGTCAGGTCACAACGCTCAAAACATGTGTGTATTTGTATTATGTAATACTACACTCATTAATATTGGCACTTAATTAACAAATATAAATGGATTTGTGTCATTTTAATAAGCCATGGCTCCTGAGATATGAACTGCAGTCAGCAGTACAGTCGCCATGCTGTTGTTTTTCCATCACTCTGACTTGCAGGTTGTAACGTGTCTGTGAGCAGCACCGACTGTCTGTGTGTGTGTGTGAGGCTAAAGTTTCCTCTCAATGCCCCAGACGATAAAAATCTACCATTCACATATTTCACCACTGCTGCTAAGTGGGTGATCTATCACGTCTGAGTTATGCAATATCACACACACTCACACAAACACACCAACAGAAATCATAACAGTGATGGTGACGCTGATGCAAGAGATAAAGGAAGAGTTCGTGTATCACAGCGTGGCAGCTCGGCTGACAGGCGGTGACAGCCAGAAGAGAGAGATTATTGGAGAACACACACACACACACACACACACACACACACACACACACACACACACACACACACACACACACACACTCTCTCTCTCTCTCTCCCTCACACACACATACAGCCACTCAGAAGGTTAGATATGTCTCCCAGCATAGAGACGCACTCTGCTGTAATCTCTTTGTATACAAGATACTCTCAAATGGATGGTTACAGGCCAGAGGGAATGTGTGTTATAGTGTATGGCGTACGTCCCAGTCTTTAGTCCTATAATCCATTTTCTATGTGGGATTAATATACAGTTAATATGTCTGCTCAGTTTTATATTTGTCACTTCTGAAAGGATATGCTTGCTGTGCCATATAACACCTTTTATAATCTCCCACCCCCAAACATGGATTTATCTCTTCCTGGCAAGATTATACACTTTAAATATGATACATATACAACCAAAGTTAATGTAAGTTAATGTAACACAATGTAATGTAACAGTGTCAGGTCGTCAAATCAGCTATGTGTCTATGTCCAGTGGGCTGTAGCTCATTGTTCATGTTGTGGTGACATGACAAACACTGCTCCTCCATGGAGAAGCTGAAGAGAAAATAAATAAATAGAAGAAATATGAAAACACTCTGTGCTAAGATTTCTGTTTTGAAAAGTCTGCAAGTTTTGAAAGCCTTAAGTAGCTGAAGGAGAAGAATTTCGATTGGTTGGTCAATATTTTTCCTTAGATGCGGCCAAATGGCACAGATCTCTGCTGAAACCCCGAGAGCAGCACATCTCCTTTTTAGGTTCTTGTGAGAATCTGGTTTATATCTGGAGATCTTTTCATGTGACGACTTACAATGACATGATGGGAGCATGTCCGCTCCAGATTTCATCATACTGGATGGTGTCCAATAGCAAATGAACTGGAGTGTATTCTGCATGAATTTCATGTGGGTTTTTTTTATGTGTTTATGTTTTTTGTTTCATACACACAATTGCATGCATATACAATACTGCATCTCTGTCCATAACAGGTCACGTGAGACTCTCGAGGACTTTTAAGGAATAGTTTAACATATGAAAAAATAAAAAAATAAAAAAATAAAAAATATAGCTATATGTATTTTATGAGGGTTACCTGTGTGGTAGATCGGTGCCACTGCCATACCTGCATAGCGAATATTTTGCTAGCTCGTTAGTTTTGCTTAGCATAGAAACCACACAACAGAATTATAGGATGTTTTAATTGAACTGAAAATCTGAAGCAGATGGGAGTCAGTGGTTGAAGGTTAAATTCATATTTTTAGAATAGCACTTTTTTGTCTCTATTTGGGTTCATCAAATCTGGCTCAGATCAGCGGAGTTCTCCATGGTTCAGCACTGGGACCACTACTGTTTTCTGTCTATACAAAACTTACAAGTTCCAATTGTATTTATAGACACAAGAGTGATTTTAACTTTTTATGCAGCTGGAACTCATTTTAGTATCCAGCTATTTGAGCCCCTGCATGACAAAGAACACACCACAGGGCATGTCACTGTGGTTTTATGGTTCTGTTACTTTCATTTAGGAAAATGGTCAGTGATAAGAAAACTACAAACGTCTTTGTGTAATGCAGCATGCTGTTGTTGTTGTTACAAAATTCCACTAACAAATGTTAAATAACTGCTGCCAACTGACCCTAAATATACTTCTGATTGAGTAGTAGTGGTAGCAGCTGGTGCTTCCTGTTTACACATGCCCAAGAAAATCACAGAGCACCAGTAGTAGTAAACAACGCCACCTAAACACTGTGTTGTGTTACAGTAATCATGAACTCACAGTTAATGTGTGGTACAGAAGATGGTTTATACCATTTATATTCACCCTCAGTTGTATCCGGTGGTAATGGAGCTGATGGAGCAGCTTGTGTTTGGCAGTGCAGCTTTCAGTAGCTTCCACACAACATAACACAGCAGCATTTATTATTACATGGTTCAGGACCGAAGCTTTTATTATTCTTAGGTCCTGTGGTGTTAATAACATGAGCCAACTGGGTTTTTCTGTTTCTCACAATCTCTGATGTGCACAGAGCAGGTATCCATTTTATTCACAATTTCTAAAAAAAAATATATATATATATATATATATTTAAATATATATAATATAATATATGCATCTCTATATAATGATACTACCTAATAATCATAACATTAATTATAATAAAATACAGAGCAATCAGCCATAAGACTACCTTGAATCTGCAGCTAAAAACAAGTCTTTCCTCTGTCTTTTTGACTTGCTCTCTCTCTCTCTCCCTCCCTCACCCACTCACCCACCCACTCACACACACACACACACACACACACACACACACACTCCTCGCCTGTCAGAGTGAGCCAGTCATCCTGTAATGGCTGCCACTGCTCATTGTTCACATCCTGCTTTGTCTTCAGCGCCATTTTGACTCTATGGGAGGAGGTGAAGCTGGTTAGCATCACACACACATACTCACACACACACACACACACACACACACACAAGCACCAAACTCACAGTTAGATTCCCATTCAGCACACTAGCTTCATAATGGGAGAGAGTTAGCAATGCTAAGCTACTATAGGCTCACATACAACCAACAGAGGGTGAGTCGTGTCTCACTGTGCCTCTAAATCACACAAAAACTGTATAAAACTGCATTGTAGTGGAATTGGGGCTTTGCTGTGCCTTCATACTGAGGCAGAGGACTAACCCTGCTCAGCTAAAGTGTGATAGAGGAAAACAGAACCTGCCCAGACTGTTTTTCCTCTTTTTATCAGCTCATTCCTTCTCAAAGTCAGGGTTATCTCTATGTAAACACACATAAGTAGTGCCATACAGGGCCATACAGGCCTGTATCTGCCTATATGTTTATTCTGTCAAGTGTGGGAAAACTAGATGGAGCCAACAGTTTTAACTTGAAACCTGCTCTGAATCTAAATTAAGAAACAGACTTTAAAAAAAAAATTGAGCAATGTACCTTTTTTTTTTTTTTTTTTTTTTTTTTTACAAAATATAAGAATTCGAGAAAAATATATATATACAGTATGTGTGTGTGTGTGTGTGTGTGTGTAAATATATATATATATACACACATATATACACACACACATATATATATATATATATATATGTGTGTGTGTGTGTGTGTGTGTGTGTGTGTGTGTATATATATATATGTGTGTGTGTGTGTGTGTGTGTGTGTGTGTATATATATATATATGTGTGTGTGTGTGTGTGTGTGTGTGTGTGTGTGTGTGTAGGTATATATATATATATATATATATAGGAGTGTGTGTGTGTGTATACACTCCAACAATTAATTCAAAAATAAAAGAACATTAAACAATCATAAATGTTTGTATGTTTTATTATTATTATTATAATTCCACTATGAAAATATATATACAATAAATAATTTGGATTTTCACTATTAAAGAATCTGAATAAATAAACTAGGGTCTAAAACTGTGGTCATCAGCAGGGCCTCCCTCCCCTCTTGTCTCGTTCAGAGAGAGAACGAACTCATTCTTCAGATGAGAATTTTCTAAAAGCAGTCCGGCTGTCTGCGTCTATAGACTCCGTGAACAGTTCCTGAGAAGTTAAGGATCCATGAAGCTGCACCAGAATGGACTAGAGGAAATAAATCCACACGTACTGATAAGGGTTAATCATTTAACAAAAAAAAAGAAAAAAGAAAAAAAAAGATCAGAAGCAAAAAGGCAATAAATACCTGCAATTTGGACAAGAGGGAGAAAAAAATCCACAACGTTCCGCTCGTGGGGGGAAAAAAAAACTATTTCCCTTCGATGTTTTAGAATAAAAATAAAAATTTAAAAAACATAAAATCAACTGCATCTTTTTAAACTACATTATATCCGCAAAATAAAACCAGCAAGAAGACAAAAAAGTATATTTGAAAACCAACATAATTTTCATTCAGAAATGTTTCAGGAATGTTGCCGAGAAGCTTTTTCCTCCTTTCAAACAACTCAGTCTCCTCCGCCGGTTGTTCCTCCACTGGCCAGTCCGCGCTGCGCCCCCTCTCCCCGGGCTCTGCCGTGCAGCCAGCCGGCCTCAGAAGTTGAGGTGCTGCAGGTCTATGGTGCACAGTGTGCTTGTGAATAGATCGAAGTCCTCCTCGGAGAAATCCACCGGGCTGTCCAAGGAGCTCTGCAGGCTGGGCGACAGGCAGGCGTCCCCGGCGAAGAAGGCCAAGTCTGGGAGCGCGGACGAGGAGGGCGCGGGGGGGTGGACGGTGATGGAGAGATCCCGCTGCTCGGGGAAAGACGAGTCTGTCGCCGTGGCTGCTGCTGCTGCTGCTGCTGCTGCTGCTGCTGCTGCCGCGGCCCCAGCCTCGCTCAGCTGCACCAGACCCGGGTTCGGGTTCGGGTTGGTGTCGGTGGAGTTTGTGAAGGCCGGTGGGGGGGAATGGTGCGTCGCAGCCGCGTCGGGGGAGCCAGAGTCTCCAGGCAGCGGTGGGCGTTCGGGGCGGCTCGACCGGCCTACATCCTGCGGCGTGGGCTGTGCATTGTCCCCGCTGTCAGCAGTGTAGGCGGTGGCAGCTGCGGCCGAAGATGGATCGCCGCTCCCCGCCTCGGCCTTCAGCAGCGTGGCCTCCCCGGTGCCAGATGCCTCCAGCGGCTGGCTGGAGTACGGAGATGAGGCATCGGTGCCTTCGAGCGGCTCGAACCCACCCGGGTCGCTGGATTCATGGCCCCCTCCTCCCCCTCCTCCTCCTCCGTCCCTGTGGTGCGTGGTTTGGCGCTTGTGTTTCATCCGCCGGTTCTGGAACCAAACTTTAACCTGTCGCTCGGTCAGATCCAAAAGGGCGGCGATCTCCACCCTCCTGGGCCGGCACAGGTACTTGTTGAAGTGGAACTCCTTCTCCAGCTCCAGCAGCTGCGTGTTGGTGTACGCGGTGCGCAGCCGGCGGGACCCGGCTCCTCCAGCATCCAGGCCGACCTGGCTCGGGTCTGCGGGGAGACATAGACAAATAAAAGCAGCAGACAAAGAGGATTTATTATGTTACATCTTCAGCTATTATCTTTTTTTAATTTTGTTTTTATATTTCATTCTAATTTCAAATTGTAATCTCCTTGATGGAAACCATGTATATAACCTCTATAAATTTATGGCCTGGAAGATTCCAAGCCAAGAAATAAACTGCTGCAGCATCGAGCTCAAATCCCCTCGGCCCCGCGCGCTCTATAATAAAGCTATAATAAATAATAAAACACAAAACACACTCGTAAAAAATAGCCCCTCCAATTACAGTGGCAGCTACACACATATGGCTGTAAAATAGTCAAACATAATAGAAACCGCAGAAGAAAGCGCAGATAAAGACAGATGATCAGAATGTCAGAGTGGGTTCCGCTGCTGTGTAAAGTGCAGCAGCAGCGTGAGAGGAGGAGAAATAAATACATCACGGGAAAGAGAGGAAATGTGCGGGGAAATGTGGGAACATCGACGTGAAGCGAATGTGGCGGATTCTGTCAGAAACACAAATAAGAGAATGAGTGACTTTATGAATGAGATCAGAAAAGGCAGGAAATTGGGGCGAGGAGAGGAGAGAACATGGGATTTTAATTTCAAATGAGTGTGGCAGGGATTTTATGTGTGTGGGGAAAAATAAGAGGGAAAAAATAAAATAAAGCAGCTTGTTGTGAAGGTCAGAGGGAAATACAGGAAACCACAGGAAATCATATTGTTTGTGTGTGTGTGTGTATTTGTATGTGTGTGTGTATGCTGTGTGTGACTATAGCCTAGACCCCCCAACCCCCACCTCCATGTCCGTTAGCTCTGCCTCGCCATTATATTTCCTACCTCAATCCAACATGGCCACCATCTCAGTTGTGCTATGAATCTATAACATGAAGGCGAAGCTGCTGCTGATGTGGAATCACAGCTTCAGTGATCAGACTGAAACACTCTCTAACAGTAACACAACACATGTGCATCTTTAAAAGCAGCAACAACAACACCAACAACAACAACAACAACAACAACAATAATAATAATCTAGTATGTGGACATTTAGGAGCTGCAGCTCCAGATGGAGGTGTAGGGATGAGAGGATGCTGCTGCTGCTGCTGCTGCTGCTGCTGTGGACGGGGTTTTACATATAGCTCCACGCACGTGCAGATTCTTTAGGTGGAATAGATTAGACTAGATGTGCGCGAGGCGTTAATGGTGCATGTTTAAATGCGTGATGAGAGAGTGTGCAGAGCACTGCAGCATAATGCAGGGAGAGGGGGGGGGATATGGCTTCCCTGTTGACACAGCATCACAGCACTGCACAATAGCTACACACACATGCACGCACACACACGCGCGCACACACACACACTGAGTAAGAAATAGGCAATGTCATCTCACCAATGCTGCAAGGAATGAATGTTGTTGTTGTTTTTTTGAAGTGGATGTATAAAAAAGAAAATGCAGATGCAAAGAAAGCACAAGCTGCACGCCACCTCACACCGCTGCCACACATGCACATCCATCCCATCATATACACCGACCTGTGGGTGACTCGATGCCCGCCGATGCGTACCCGGAGGCGGTGGGCGACGGGGAGGACGAGGCGGGGGGGATGATGGATCCGCTACCGCCGGAGCTGCCCCCGGGCTTGGGGCACTTCTTGGATGACTTCTTCTCCTTCATCCAGGGGAACTCGTGGGCCAGCGGACCGGCCGGGGTCGCCGTGGCCGTGGCGGGGGCCTGGCCCGGCGGTCCGGGCTGCTGGGCGCCTCGGTGGTGCGTCTGGAGGCCATTAGTGGCGGTGGTTCTCCGGTTCTGCTGGCTCCTAGCAGCCGGTCTCGGCTGGCTGGCTGTGCAGGGGCTGAGGCTGGGGATGGTGTGCTCGAAGGGAGGCGGAATTACTGTCGACTCCTTGATTGATGAAGTTTGAAATGACTCCAGGGCGGCGGGGAAGGACGTCAGGCACTCTGCTAGGGATGGCTGGCTGTTTATAAAACCGATCTCCCTTTCAAATTCAAAATTCATAGCTCCCACAAACCGGTTTCACCCTCAAACGGCGAGACCCCCGAACAATCCAGTCCCCCCCCAGAAAAAAAAGAAAACACACAAAACACCAAACAAAACACATATACACAGGCACACACACACCACACGCGCACACAACACAATACAGCCTGTTAGAAATTAAAACGAAATGGAGAAAAAAAAAACGCACGATCATATAGGCTCCAGCCCGCAATGGCGTAAATGCGGTGGCTATAATAATTGTGTATATTGGTGATATTACTAGCGTATGGGGACCTGGGTAAGCTAAACTGAAGAACTATGGGACGAAATTGCAGCCAATTCCTGGTCATGTGAGCCGAAAGCAGCCAATCGGGGCCGGGGCCTGGCGGCAGTGATGGCTGTGGGAAGCAGCATTATTATTTTTCCACCAAATGCTATGGCAAGAGAGAGGCGATATCACATGATGGGCGCTATTGTTTTGTCTTAACGGGGGGTACAATTCTGGGGAGGAAAAAAAAAAAGAAAAAAAAACGGGAGGCCGGTCGCCATGTGCGCCGTGTGGGCGGCGGGAGCAGAGCATCCCCGAAGCCCCGGGAACAATAGAGCAGCTCGGGGAGCGTTTCTATGGATTCTCTATCTGGGTGATGTCATGACGGTTAACATGAGCTGGACGGAGCAGGACACTGTCTGTCTGCAATATGGCTCCTTCCTCCAGAGAGGGAAGATGTTTACAGCACTCAGCTCATTAATCTTATCAAGTGTGACAAGAGGCTGAAAATCCCCAACTTACACACTCACACACACACATACACACACATACACATACACACAGAGACAGAGAGACATAAAAAAAAACAAAAAAAAGTTGGAGAGGCTTGTTTTAGATGGCGCAGCAGCTGAGGAGGAGAGAGGAGGATGGAGGTGTTTGACTCAGCGGTAGAGAGGAAGAGACAGATTGGCTTCAAACTGAGACAGAGTTAGATTTGACTGTGGGGAGATGACGGGTGCCTCCGGGTGTAAGTCGACTTTTTATTTTATTTCATGGACTTTGTGTTTATTTTGTTGTTTGGACTGTGGGTTGTGTTCTGAAGAATATTGTCTAAATATAATCTGGACCTAAAATAGTCTGGCACATGGGCTGCAGAATTCTCCCTGCAAGCCTCCATGTTTGTGCCCCCCCCCCCCTCCTCTCCTCTCCCCTCCACTGGTGTGAGTGTGTTAAAAATTTGTGTGAGAGTTCACAGCGAGGTCGCTCCACGACACCGAAGGAGGTGAAACATGTTCCTGCTAATAGTAAAAAATAATAATCCAGCTGCAGTAGAGACGCGAGGAGGCCCTTTACACTCTAACAGGACGCACATGTAGATTTTTTTTTTTTTTAAATAAAGATCAAGACCTCGGGAGTTTAGCAGAGGATATTTTTTAGGGAGGGCTCGAGGAACCCCGAGTGGAAAAAAAAAAGAAAAAAGTGTCGGTGATCAATCTTTCTCTCCCTGCAAAGAGGCTGACAGCAGCTCCGCTCTCTGCTGCATAACAAGGAAAGCTCCAGTCTGTCTCTGTCCTGCAGCTCCACTCTCTTTCACTGCCTCTGATTCTTTTCTCATGACTTTTGCGCGCATCGAAAAACTATGCGCGCGCGCGCACGGGGAAACGTCACGCGAAATATTGCATCTATTAAAAAAAAAAAAAGGAGCAGTTATCAGACTTAAAAAAAACGGGTGTAAACTATGTGAGGCTCGCACATCGTTCCCAGGGATCTGACAAAAAGAAAAAGGAGTGAGAAGGAGCAGGAGTGTGTGGGAGTGAAGGAGTGAAGGCCATTGAGCGCAGCAGAAAGCGCAGGCAGTGAGTGGGCCGAGGCTCAACTCTCAACTCACACTCACTCAGCAAACACAGCACACAAGCTGCTGACTGAGCTGCAGGGTCACACAATACGCGGAACCACGTTCTTTCTTTTTTGTTTTTAAATTTTATTTTTTGTATTTTATTCTCTCTTTTTTTTGTCTTTTATAATTTTTAAAATAGATTTGTAAGTGTTGTGGTGGAGAGAAGCTGGTCCTGCCGTCGTTTCAGGGGAGCACACGGACTAACTCCTAAACTCTGTATGACTCATCTCATTTCATCCAGTTTTGATTTATTTTATCTTAATCCATTTAATTCTATTTAGCAGTTCACACTTTAGTGATGGGCTACGAGTAATAACAGATTTATTTTTTTTCTTCCATTTAAGCCACTGGATTTAATTTACTTAATTAAATGTTTAATTAACAATAATTCATATTTGGATTTTGATTGGTCTATCTGAGGCATCTGAATTTGTTTTACAGGAAACAACCTGTAAAACAAATTCAGATGCCTCAGATGCTACATAATTGTACATTCTCCTTCCCCCCAAGTCTGTTTGGGGAAAAAACGGATTTATGCAGTAGGCTACCAAAAAAACAACCATTAGTATATGATACTATATATATATATATATATATATATATATACACACACACTATAAAACTAAAACTAAACTAAACTAATAGAACTAAAAATATATATATGCACTATAAAACCCTAACCTTATGTTGATAAAACACCAGAGGTCTTTTAGCATGCTATCAAATTCATATATTTAAAAGACCTCTGGTGTTTTATTAACAGATCCCTCCGCCTTCAGATAACTAAACTAACCCTAACTCTAAACTCCTACTAAGTTACAGATCCAGAAAAGTAACGCCTGTGTGTGTGTGTGTGTGTTCTAGTCAGAGCTGGACTGGTTTCAGCTGCGCCTGCCTTGCTGAAGCCGAGCCGAGCTCTTCGTCTGTTTTTATGAGGCAATAAATTAGATCCAATCTCTGCTTATTGGTGTTTTTATTGTCTGTTAGTCCAACGGAGATGTAAAGGGAAGTGCGGCCATTATTTATGGGAGCCTGATTTATGTTCCAAGTTTTAAGCTGCTCTCGGGCCTTTGAGCACACGCCGCGTGCGAGAGAGAGGGAGAGAGAGAGAGAGAGAGAGAGAGAGAGAGAGAGAGAGAGAGAGAGAGAGAGAGATGGGGTGGGGGTTAGAGATCACGTGACCATGCAAGGCGCAGGCCTCGGGCTTTTTTTTTGTTTTGGTCATAAATATGAACAGAGGAAATATGTGTGTGTGTGTGTGCGTGTGTGTGTGTGTGTGTGTGTGTGTGTGTGTGTGTGTGTGTGTGTGTGTGTGTGTGTGTGTGTGTGTGTGTGTGTGTGAGTTTGTAGAAGTCAGTGAGTGAGTTGGGTTTAGGTCACAGGTGGAATATGTGTGGTTTCCTGTCACTGAAACACGTGTTATCACTTTTTCAACAGTAACTTTTTCACACCAATCATACAATTTGTGCAGAAGAAAAAAACAACAATCTAATGGGGGATGAGCTGAAAAGTAAAAAAGATCAACACACTCCAGTCTGAGACCTGTCAAGGAAATGACAGACAGCTCCACAGCTCCAACCATCTGCTGGACACAGTCAGACCTCTGCTCACTAAAAGATCACTCCTATATTTATGAAAAAAAAAAACACCAATAATAAAAAAAAAATTAAAAGAACCCTCCTGTTGAGAGAAGATAGTTTAGTATCAGTAACAGTCAGACCACTCACACTGAGAACTGGCTCTGAAACTCTGAACTCATCAGGGATCCTGAGGAATGTCCATGTAGAGGAGCAGATTTTTCTCATGTGAAGCACAGAATTCAAAGGTCAAACTGGGTTTCAGGCAGCGTGTTGCTCATGGACACATCAGCAGCATGTCCTGCTGACTTTACCATCAAAACACATTATTTTCTTTAATCATCATATCGCTGCCTATAATTCCAGCATTTCCTCCAGTAGTGTAGGCCTACTATGTCTGCAGTTTTCATCACCAGCTGTGACAGTTACCACTGCTGAAAACATCTGTCAGGTTCAGTTGTGTGAGGGCGGCTTTGACTGATATCAACACTGAGTTGGAGCTTTGTGATTTAGAGTAATCAGACAAAAGCCACAAAGTCTGAGAGGTCTGGCACGATCATAGCTGCAGATTCAGGTATTAGATTTTACTAGAGAATCACTGTTGGCTGTAACTTTAGAGCTGAGCTGGGATACAGCCCAGTATTTGACACTATAGAATCAGTGGAGGCTCGGCGCTGGCGTTGCTATGGTAAATGAACACCGGCCACCAGCTAACAGTAGCATAATAGGCCGTGACTGCTACATTTGCCAAGTTACCAACCGTCGCTCTGTGTAGTTTGTAAAGACAAGAGCAGACTTAAAGGGTGAAGATGTTTCTTTTTAATGGCTGACATGTTACATGCAGAGCTGGCCTTGACATTTAATAATAGTTTTTTTTGACAGTGACGCTTTTAGCCTCAGGTAGGCTATCGACTCGATATTCAATACTGGCATCAGTGTCAGGTGGTCCCTGAACCAGATAGGCCTCGCGGCGACACCTGGTCTGGGTCCGGAGCAGCATTAACAGACCATGTGATCCAACACGTGACACGTATGAGAGGAAATACTTGCAAACACTGAGCGTTAGTCATGTTTCTAAAGAAGCTACTTGTCTAGGTTTTTGGCTATTTCTACATAGCATAACATCAGCATCACTTACCGGCCTGGGAAGTCGTTGACTTTACAGTACAAGAGGTTATAAGGCGTCCTCTTCTGGGAGTGGCTGCCTGAGCGGGCTGGAGCTAGCTGGTTAGCATGCTAACTTCAGTATAGAGGAAGAGAAATGTTAGAGAGTGAGACAGCTCTTAATGAGTAAAGGAATTCATTTGGTGCTGAAGCTGCAATGTTTCTTTTTAGAGGTAAATAATGCTTACGCTAGCTTTGTAGCAACAGCTATAAACGTACGTATACCTCCTTTAAAACATTAAAGGAGAAGTATAGTGACCTTTTGACTTTAAGGTTTCAGATTATTTATTGATCTATTAGCCTATTTGTTGAACTTACCAAGCTGATTTAAGAAGAATATGTTCATAATTTTAAAAAGTTGCATGTGCTGAAGCTAGTTTGGATGTTTTCATAGGCCTGCTGTTTGATTTCTGCTCCTCCTGAAGGCCAGCAGGAACTCAGTGTCTATGTTTTCGTGTTGCCCTGACAACCAATACCACCGGTGTCAGCAAGTTTTCACCTGATAACGTCTCAGCCTATTCCCGCGGGGGAGGGGGATTTATCAACCAATACCAAAGTGAGTGGAGTTCTTCACAAAACTGACGATAGCTCTGAATAACATAACCTTTTATTAAAGAATTGTTTGACAGACAACTCTCTCAACAATCAAAGAAAAGGGAGCTACAAATGACAAAGAAAGAAGTTGTTCTTCTCCAAAAAAGACTCGTTCTTTTTTTTCTCCAGCTAATAGTTTGTCTAACTTTTCTGACTATGCCAGGGCGGGTCATCGATCCCCACCCTCGCCTTTTTCCTTGTACAAGCCAAGACATTTATGTACAAGGGTCATTATAGGAACATAAAAACTACTTATTTTCTTCTAAAATACAAGAACTAAAAAAATTTCAGTACAATGGACAAGAAGAAACACAACGTTGTTTTTTTTTTTCTTTCATAACAGGTAAATACTAAAAAAGTACAGTATTTTTTCTTGATATAAATACATGAAGGATAAATAATAATACAAAACAGAAGGTCTTCTTTAAACTGGCTATAACAAATAAATATTTAGATATGAATGTTCACTTGAACACACATTGACGAAAGACGCTTTGATTGGAGGGCCTTCCGTCTTCAAAATAAGATTTCATCATTATTATTATTATTTTTTACCTTTAACCATCAAAATGTAAACTCTAAGTGCAACAATGATGCCCAGATGTGAAAAGCATTTGTATGAATCTGCATTTTAAAAACCACTGGTTCACTGTCAGAGCATCAGTGAGTGTTGTAGGGGCATTAGCGTGTGTGTGTGTGTGTGTGTGTGTGTGTATGTGTGTGTGTGTGTGTGTGTGTGTGTGTCGTCCCCGCGCTGCCCTCACTGACTGCTCCGGTCAAATAAAGCCAGTGGTTTTTAAAATGTGTGATGCACACCAGCTCAGATTTCTGGGACATGCATTTTTGTTCAAATATATATACCCTGTATCCACGTTAAAAAGTCAAGATATGTGAGAACAAAAGAAAATAAAAAAATGTGGACTTTAACGCATTGGTGTGGCGCTAATGTAAGTGAACCCTTCCAAAGTGAGAGAGAGAGAGAAAGAGGGAGGAAGAGGAGGGGAGAGAGAGAAAGAGAAAGAGAGAAAGAGAGAGAGAGAGAGGAGGGCAATGACTTACCCAAACATAAATAAATAGTGTTCTCCACTCTTATTATTTACCCTGTGTCGATGATGTGCTAAAATAAGAACATTAAAGATTTCTCTTCCATGTTTGTTTGAAGATGTCAACAGCTGGAACAACCCGGCTGTGGATGTGTGTCAACGAAAGGAGGCTAGCTTAGTGTTGCCCTGTGTGTGTGTGTGTGTGTGTGTGTGTGTGTGTGTGTGTGTAGGTGTGATTAGCTAACGTAGCCTAACACACTGTGTTGTGTCTATGGGAGCCGGTCTAGCCTCTGAGCTCGTAGCTTCATAAACCCTGTTAGAGTGATGGTGGTGAGTACATATGCATGAGTGATGGATGGATGTGTGTGTGTGTGTGTGTGTCTGTGTGTGTGTGTGTGTTGGGGTTGGTAGGGGGGGGGGGGGGGGTGTCAGTGTGGGGCGGTGGAAAAGTTTGGCCTCCTTCAGAAGCCGTGTGCTGCTGCCACAGACAGGAGACAGTGTGTTACTTGTGATTGGGGTCTGAATGGACAGAGACAGGTACGACAGGAGACAAAAAGAGACGGCGAGGCCAGGGGAGCGCCATCCGGGGGTTTTGATGCACTCTGTGGGAGCGGGGGGGTGTGGGGGGGGGCTGATGGAGAGGCGGCGGCTCGGCCCGGCTGACAACAGCATGTGTTGCCTGGAGGGGAGAGAGCTGGGCGTCATAAATCTACCCACCTCGTTAACTGCCCATTAAAATCTCAACTATTTCATTTACCAGGCGGGAGAGCTGCCTGAGTGTGTGTGTGTGTGTGTGTGTGTCTTACGGGCTGATTTTATTATCAAAGTACAATTTTAAAACCACATACTAGTTGTAACAGAGCTTTATAGGCTTTTTTTTTAAACTACGTGCTATCTGAACTACTGCTGCAGTCTCCTCCGTCTGAGCGAGAACTGTCCAGGAATACACTGGAGGGAGGATGTTATCACTAGCAGATCATTATGCTGCACTTCATTTGTTGGCTAATTTAAATAGAAGACAGAATGTTTTATTTTAGACTTTACTTTGAAGGACCATTGATTGAACGCAGCAGATTATTAACTTAATGAATAGAGATTCAACAATGGTGCTCAGTGTACACACGCAGCTACTGATGTGAGTGTGGAGGACGACTGACTGTCCACCTTGTCCTCCATGTCTACAGTAGGATGCAGGGTAACTATTAGTACCGAGAAATATTGGCCCGATATTGGTTGATAATAATCGACCATTAAATATCGGCAAAAATACACAGATAAGTCCAATAATAACATTTTTTTGACAATTACAAGAGCCAGTTCTAATTAGCCAACATTGCCTTGACATTGCTCATCTTCAAGTTGATTTAAAACTATAATAAATGCTGTTTTTTGAAGAGTCATAACCGCTGTTGTTTTTGTTGTGATTACAACAGTAGTGATGTTGGTTCTATTATTTGGTTAAGTCGGAGGCAGAGCTATAATGTTAAATTCATCTTTACTCACTACATCTTTGCCTTTCTTAACCTATATAAACTATTAAAACTGTTATCGGTATCGGTGATGAGAAGCAGGAAGTTATCAGTTATCTGTATCGGCGTTAAAAAAGACTCATCATGCATCCCATGTCTACAGAATGATTGGCTGCCCTGGGACTAAGTGATACGTGGTGAAGGTCCATGAGAGGCTTCGTGTTAAAATCTGTAAACATTGGTAAGAAATAAAGTTCTGTTTTTCTAATGAGAGGTTTAAAAGACATTGAACAACTATTCTCTGTGCTGCTCACTTCCTGTATGAGGATGTGAGGCTGAAGCAGTAGAGAGAAGTTAGTGAGTTTGGTCCAAGACTATAAAATTCTTTGAAGGTTCTGGCAGCTACCATTGATTTAACTACTTGCAGGAAGTTCATTTTATCTTTGCTCGGTTTTTTTTCGGGTTTTTTTTTTTTTTTGGCAACGTTAATGTTTTATGGTTTGGCTTCGCTGCAGCTACTAGCTTACAGACACCACCTCTGTTTGGTTGAAATGAAAGTAACTGCACTTTTAAGGTACCAGCGAAAGACTGGACGGGGGCTTTCTGAGGGCGGGGGCAAACGGGGCGGGGCCGTTTGAGCGCGGGGCAAACCGCAGGATGGCTGTTGCCTGTCTTGTTTTGTCTCTCCTGTCGTCCCCCTTGCAGCAGTAGCGGTGGAGCCCCCCACATGGTAGTTAGTCTGTTAGTGAGTCTCGTCGTGTTAACTCGTTCTGTTGTCGTCTTCGCTAGTTTTCTACGTCGTCATTTGTTTTGTTCCAAACCTGCTACAGGTGAGTGAGCTTGGGTGCTTCCTGGATTCTGCCCTGAGTGGAGGTGTGGTGCGCCGACAGCTCCGTGTAGGTGGGGTGCGTGGGCGGCTCGCAGGGACCCGGGGGGCCCCCTCCGCCCACGTGGTGCTGGTTGGCGGCCGACATCGGCCCCGCCCCGTTGTAGTCCATTGTTTGATGGTGGGGGGGCGTGGGGCCGAGGTGGTTTAGCCCGTAAATGGAGGGCCCCGAGCCGGGCATGGGTTCCACGTAGCTGCCGCCCCCCACGTAGACCGGACTGGCCTGCATGTTGGTGGGGGTCCCGTAGCCGGCGCTGTTGGCCTGCACCAGGCCGTGGTGGGGGTGGGGGTCGCCGTAGTCCGGGTCCGGGGCGCCGTACTTCTGCTGGGAGGGGCAGCCCTTCATGGGGACGTTGGAATAGGCAGTGGACATGGAGTAGGACACTCCCTGGTGGGGCTTCCCGAAGGACGGCGGGGACGGGGCGTCGTAGCCCCCACCCCCGCCGCCCCCCCCTCCCATGGAGTGTATGGAGTTGAGGAAGCTGGCGGACGACTGCATGGTCAGGGGCGGGGAGCCGGTGGGCGAGGGCCCTCCGGAGCTGGAGCTCAGCCCCTTGGACTTCTGGTCCTTCTTGTACTTCATGCGCCGGTTCTGGAACCAGATCTTGATCTGGCGTTCGGACAGGTTGAGCAGGTTGGCCATCTCCACGCGGCGCGGCCGGCACAGGTAGCGGTTGAAGTGGAACTCCTTCTCCAGCTCCACCAGCTGGGCGCTGGTGTAGGCCGTGCGGGCACGCTTGGACGACGCCGAGGAGCCGCTGGTGGGGCTCTTCTCCCCGCTGCTCCCGCTCTCCGCCCCTCCTGATGCTGAGGACACAAAACAGAGACACAGCCAGTGAGAACAACTGTGTATGGAGAAAACAGAAGAAAAAAATACAAGAGGGGGGAAAAAAAGAAAAACCTTGAAGATGAAGAGAGAAAATGCGGGAGAAATGAAGCAGAGAGGAAGACAGAATAAGAAACAGGTGAAAAGAAGATTAAATAAAAACTGAGCGAGGCAGGAAGGCAGAGAGAAGAAAACATTATCAGGCTGCATGCTGGAGGAAACAGAAATCATTCCAGTTCTTAATAAAGCAGAGGGGGGTCCAGGCAGGCTGAATTATCCCTTGATATTAGTTGTCAACACTTCATAACAGTGGCAGTTATTAAGAGGCCGAGGCCTCGGAGCTGGCCGAGGGCGGATAAATTGCATCTTGGCTGGGAAGACGAAGCCCCGGCAGCAACAGGAGGTGCAGCACCGGGACTACACAGGCTGATGTGCACTTCACTTCTGCTCGCCAGCTACAGTCAAACTTCTCAGCACGTTTTTCGTCATGATAAAAACAGATTTTATCACATGTTGTCGGATTATTTTTCTATTCGTTTTGATTTGACAACAGCTGGTTTTGTTTTTAATGTGTCATTTAAAAATGTCTCCCTCCAGAACAGAGCAGTAACATATGCAGTGGTAGTCGTTACAGTTCACCTACAATGGAATGAATGTAGAAATGTGATGCTGGGGTTTCTGTTGGGACTTGTGCTCAAGTCTGGATTCGTGCGCTGGGTCGTCTCTGTGTCACTGCTAAGATGAATTTATGGTCTGTTGTGACAGTTTACCTTTATTAGACATACTGCAGCTCCTGCCATTTGGATGTTGCCCTGGGCCGGATTGTGATTGTGATAATATTTTGATTAATTTTGATAAATGCCTTAATGTTTTTTTTTCCTCCAGGTGAAACTCTCATGTCTACATAAATGCTTCCAATGTGTGAGCTGATTCAGTACAGTTCCTAACAAGCACTGAGATGCTGTCCCTCTATAGTTCTATTATATTTTTCTCACTGGTATTTATTTCTAAGGTCAGAGAGAGAGGGGTAACCACTGTGTCATCTAAACGACTGCTTCAAATTCTCCTCAATAAACAGTCTAATCTCTGCTCAGTCAACAGAAAGACTCTTGAAGACTCATATTCATTACGGCAGAGCGCCCTCTATTCTCATTGATAACTACCAATTCAAATAAAATACACTTTCTTCTGCCAGTGATTGTTTTCTTTATCATTCATGCAGATGATATTCAAATGTATCATCCTTTCTCTCTTTCATTTCAAATATCTGCTTGTCATTCTCCCCTCTCTGAAAATCCATTCATCTGTTATCATACATGGCATTTAAATTCATCCTGTTAATATCTTCCTTCTTGCAGTGGCTTCTGGAGGAGGAGGAGGAGAGGAGGAGGAGGCCAGGAAGGGGAGGAAGGAGAGCAACGAGAAGTCAAATCATAACAGGAGGGCGGAGAGCAAGAAAAGGAGGAGGAGGTGCAGGGTGGAGTGGAGCATGTGTATGAATGAAGGTGTACAGGCTGTTGGCTGGAGGCTCCTGGCAGCTGGAGTGACAGTGCTGCTGCTGCAATCAGCTGCTGACTTGTCACAGATGAGAAAGTCAATCACATCTGACTGATTTAAGTCGAGTCTCTTCAGATCTGACAGTGAATACTCTAAGACGGGGTGTCGCAGCGCGTGGGCCAAAACCACGCCCACCAATCCAGCCTGCAGGACGAGTTTGCCAAGACAGAAGAGGAAAGTAGCCTATTGTTGATATTTCAGGTTGTTCATAATGTTTTGTAAACATCTTAAAGGGATAGTTCTGGGGCGGTGCGTGGCGCAGTGGGTAGAGCGGCCGCCCCATGTAGAGGCTACAGTCCTCGCCGCAGGCGTCCCCGGTTCGAATCCCGCGTCGGGCAGACCTTTCCTGCGTGTCATTCCCCCTCTCTCTGCCTCCCCATTTCCTGTCTATCTCTACTGGCATCACTATCAAATAAAGGCAAAAAGCCGAAAAAATATACTTTAAAAAAAAAAAAAAAAAAGAAAAAAAAAAGGGATAGTTCACCCAAAATTGAAATTTCATTCATTATCTACTAAGGGCTGGGAGAAGTTTCAGAGTCCTCCGTGGCTTCTCTGAGTTACAGGGGGTCTCGGCGTAGCAGTGCATGTCCATATAACGGTTGCAAATGGATACCAACTGTCTTCGTAACAAAAAGACACACCAAAAAACATCCAAATACCTCCATGCTGCTCGTATGTAATGTCCGTCTTGTATTGAAGCCCCGAAATGCGAAATTGTCCCCCCCCCCAAAAAAAAAGTCTTTTCGAAGCTCCTCTTCCCCAGTTCGTCCAAATTTGACGAACCGGGAAGAGGAGCTTCCGCTACAAACAAGCTTGAAATATAGACTTATTTAATTTTTTTCGGGACAATTTCGCATTTTGGGGCTTCAATACAAGACGGACATTACATACGAGCAGCATGGAGGTATTTGGATGTTTTTTGGTTGGTATCCATTTGCAACCGTTATATGGACATGCACTGACTATGCCGAGACCCCCTGTAACTCAGAGAAGCCACGGAGGACTCTGAAACTTTTCCCAGCCCTTAGTCGACATGAGGGTGAGTAGATAATGAGTGAAATTTCAATTTTGAGTGAACTATCCCTTTAATAAAGAACTTGTTCTTCTTTGCACTAAGGGAAACATTGTTTCTCATTATTTAAAGGTTATTATGCTGTTATTTTACTGGTCCGGCCAACTTGAGATCTAATTGTGCGGTCTGTGGCCCCCTGAGCTAAAACGAGTTTGACACCCCTGCTCTAAGAGAAAGAAAAAAGTGTCTAAATCACTCCTTCTTATGCATGAAACTGTTTCTCAATCAACAGCAGTGTATCCATCCCAGTGCCTTCCTTACCACATCTCATCAGTGAGTCTAGTAAAGACCTGTACTGATATAATGTCACTGTTACAACAAGGCTGGAGAGGAAGTCAGTTTTTATGCTAGGATAGGAAACGGCCCCCCGACTCCATTTCTGCACTTAACACACAGACGTAATAATGGCATGGGTCCAGTCCTGTCTGCGCTCATATCACCTCCTGCTAGACTGTTTTCTCAGTTACATTGTGGTTGCAACTTAATCGCTGGCTGGATTACTGCGGGCAATGTTTTCTTTTTCTAATGGAAGCAACATTTTCTTTTCAAATCAAGTGCTACATTTTTTTAGCAGCAGGCTCAAGGCACAGTGCTGTCACACCAGAGACCAGATTCCTGTGTGTAGAACAAAAGCACTGTGGTCTAGTTTAAGGAGAGATGAGGGTTTTTGTTTAAATGTAAATATAATGTTGTGTCTGGAGTGACTGTAAACTACCTCTACATTAAACTACACTAGGAACTTTTTTCTAACCTGAAGCAAAAGCTACAAGAGTCTCAACAGAAGCATTTATATTTCACATTGTCAGAGCCATAATAAGTGGATATTGTTCTGCAAGATTAGATGTTTTGTCTAAAGCAGGGGTGTCAAACTTATTTTAGTTCAGGGGGCCACACACTGCACAATTTAATCTTCAGTGGGCCGCACCAGTAAAATAACAGCATAATAAACTATAAATAATGACAACTCTAAACTTTTCCCTTTGTTTTAGTGCAAAGAAAAACAAGTACTACAAATTAAGATATTAAACCAAATGAAGATATTTACAGTTAATGAACGATCCTTTTACAAAAATGATCAACAACCTGCAATTTCTTGGTAAAAATACATGTGATTTCAACAATATGATGCCTCTTCTATGTAATTTTCATACTATAGGCAAATTCATCCCGTGGACCAGACTGGACCCCCTGGTGGGCCGGTTTTGGCCCACGGGCCACACATTTGACACCCCTGATCTAAAACAAACATGTTGTAGGCTACGTGAACATTTCACTGACACGGTGTCAACATGTCTGGGGCCTCACAAATACAGAAACTGACATTTCCCCCTCACGCTCTGGTCATAATTATGTTTCCTTCAAAATGCAATTTGCTGTTGCAAGTGAGTTGCATATAAACAGAATTTCTGTGAGACAGAGCTGATTAATCTACTGCTTGGAAAACGTTCCTCTGCCTACAGGTACATGACTTTGCATTGCCAGGAACAATATAGATTTTCCTGCTGCCTTTACTTGTTTTCTTAAGCACTCCTCTGGCTTTGCAGGAACACTGCCATCCCGCTGCCCTTTGACCTGCTTTACGATTGGCTCTTTGACACAGCAGAGGATTTAAAGAGACCTAAAGGTTCAGTTGAATAACTTGAAGGGAAAAGATTTTAATTTCAAGTTCATATTTTTCAGCTTTCTTGTATAAGAGCCTCAGTGAATCTAGCTCAGCGGCCACAGAAGTTCATTTAAAGACAATGTTATTTATAGGATTTAGACCTGAGCAGACTGGGCCACCGACCACAGAGAAATAATAACCAGCTTGACTGTTTGCCTGTGTTCACGTCCCTGTCTAATCCAGTGCCTGTGGAAACAAACCTATTTTGCTATAATAGTCTGAAGAAACCTTTTTAAAGCCTCGGGGGATCTGGAGCTTGAAAGAGGATGTTGATAAGAGAGGTGAGGAAAGAGGGACGTGGTGATGGGAAGGAGAAGGAGGGATAATGGGAACAAAGACGCTAATGAGGAAGGAAAATGAAGGAGGAAAGAAATGGATGGAGGAGAGAATGAGCTGAGAAAAGGAGTAATGAGAGAGAGAAACAGAGACTGGTGTAGGAGGAGTAATTATAATGCTGAGACATGTTGCTGCTGTGGCACTGTGAGGAGTGGGGGGGGTGGGGTGGGGCATCAAAGCAGGGACAGACAGAAAGACAGGGACAGGTGGCAGTCCACCAACTCAACACACCGTTGCCAGAGTTGTTGCTTGGTGAACAGTTTTTCTGCTTGGTGGCCTGGCGACTCTCTTTCATCCAGGGAAAGATCTGCTTGACCAGGGTGGGGTTGGGGGGCAGCGAGGAGGAGGAGGAGGACGTGGAGGAGGAGGAATTGGACGACTTATTGGGGGCTGATTTGGAGGCCTGGGAGGCCCCGTTACTGCCCCCTGGCTGCGGAGGCCCTGTATTGCCGCTGCTGGGGTTGGGGGGCAGTGGGGGGGACACCTGGGAGCCGGGGTGGTGCTCAGGTGGCAGACTGGGCCGCATGCAGCTGCCGTTCAGCTCCTTGGTCTTGGCGAGCTGCTGCTGCTGCTGCTGCTGCTGCTGCTGCTGGTGGCCGCCGCTACTGCCCAGCGACTGTAGCGAGCAGGCGGAGCGCTGGTACGAATCCACATCCAGATGGGTGGCCGACTGGAAGGCCGGCTGGTGATGGGACACCGGGACCGGGGCGTCGTAGCCCCCGAAGCCGTTGGCCGCCGCCGCAGCCGCCGCCGCCGCCGCCGCGCCCTGCACCTGGTACGACGAGTAGCCCCCGAAGAGCGTCGAGGCGTTGTCGTAGTACGTTGTCTTCTGCATCGCTGAGAGAGGTGGCGGCGTCTGCGTGTGCTGCTCCGGTCCTTGTTGAAAGCCGCTGCCGGAAGACCATTTGGTACCGGGGGTCACGTGACAGCGTCCCTCCAACGGTCCCCTGCAATCTGACCTGAAAGGTTAGGGAGAGGCAGAATGAAGAAATAAGAGCGATAAATCCATCTTCCTTCAGTGAAAGGCGCCATGACATGAATAGAAACCACTGCTTTTCTTTCCTCACCCCCCCTCACCCCTCCTCCCTTACCCTCCCCCTCCCCTCCCCTCTGAGCCCACTGCACAGCCTGCAGATGCTCTGCCGGTGGGGGCACGAGGAGGGCAAACTGTGTTCCCATTCTAGGATTAATGTGAACTGTTTCCTTAAATCACAGCGAGGCTACATGTGATCAAATGTATCAATATTGTACTAATAATGTATTAGTATTATTATAATTATTATTATTGTGGTTATTTGTTTATATATTTATTTATTATGATTATTGCTGTTGCTAGGCTATTATTAAAACTATTGTTGCTGCTGTTGTTGTTGTTGTCTGGCCGATCTACTGTTACTATTAATAGTAATAGACTAGTAGTTGTAGATTTATTTATCAGCCTTTTCATTATGTTATTCACCAATTATTGTTTTTTGTTGTTGTTGTTTTTTCAGCAATCAACCCGAGGACGCTTTACCTTGGATTTATAATTAAAATGAAATAAAAATGTAGCCTATTTTCAGTATTGTTTAAATATAGCCTAATTATGCAATGTTCGTATTAATTCAGTGTCTTTCGTGTCTATTCATTTTTAATGTTATTTGTAATAAAGCTCTACTCCACCGTGTCAGGTGTTATTCCAGCCGGACGTTGACACTCTGGTTGTGTAATGGCGGATGCGGCCTGAGTGTGTACGGTAAATTTTCCTGGTGACTGATGTAGGTAACCTACTTCTGTCAACCTCTGGCTTCCACACAGCCTGTGATTTACTGTAGTAGCCTATTCCATCTGCTCTGCTGTTACCTCACTCATCCTCGAGCTGAGGAGTCTATCTCCGGAAGCGATCGTTGCTGCTGAATATCAGCCTGTTATTGCATCACAGGAGCTTTTTTTTTTTTTTAACAGCTCACAGAAAACTGGAGCATGTTATTGCATATCGAGATATTTGAAAGTTCCAAACCGAGCAACGAAGAAACGAAAAAAAAAAGGGGGAATGCCAATCAATCTGACCACGTGACACGAAATAATAGGCTATTTCTAAGCTATAAAATGTCATTTTGGATTTTTGGTCAAGGGAGAGTGGGGTTAGATTTAAGGCAGTGACTATTTTTCCATCCTTTTTTTCTTTCTTGTTTATGTCTAGACCCATATGTTACAATAAGAACGAAAAAAATGAGAACAACTGCTCTAAGACTGAACAGGCCAGGGACAGATAGGACAGATAAAGAGAGGGAGAAGCTTCAGCAGTCAGTGATCCATTAGGGTCGCTGAGCTGAGTGCTCTATCGTGGTCCCTGAAGGGAGGAACAGAGCAGAAAGCAGAGGGAGTCTCCCCAGACTGACTCCCTATCTGCCGCTCTCCGCCGGGGTGGCCCCGCGCGCCCCGCGCCCCGCGCCCGCTGGAGGCCCGCGTGCCCGGCGCGAGAGAGCACCTGGCATTCACTCCTCCACAGAGATAACACGTCCAACCGGGGAGAAGCAGAGGTGAAGCGGCTCTGCTGCCTTTGTCAGGCTGAGTGTGTGTGTGTGTGTGTGTGTGTGTGTGTGTGTGTGTGTGTGTGTGTGTGTGCTCTCCCACTGTTCGGCCTATACTGCTGCCAATTACCGCGTCCCTGGGTTAATACGGCCACAGCAGCGGCCCACACAGATATTATGCGGCCGTCGGCTCTGCGTTATAACGTCAGAACTCTGAAGCAACGTGCGCGTCTGGGACTTCTGCCTCAAGACAACAATAAAGAGTTGGCCAGTGTGTGTCGGGCCTCAACTACACAAACATACACACACTAAACTGTTGTAAGACACACTGCAAAACCTGTGGTTTCCTACACATGTGGTTGGCTGCTTTAAATAATAATAATAAAACACACACACACACACACAATCCTGGGCCTGGACTGTAGGGCTACATTTATAAAAACAAACAACAATTAACAGCTAAGGAGTAAATGGGAGATAGAATGCACGTGCATGCATGTCCTGTAAAATAAACAACAACAACGGGTAATAAAATGCTGATAAAACAATAATTTTATATTAATATAGCCTAATAAATAAAAAATAAAAAAAACAATCCTGTGTCAAATGCAATGTTTTACAAATCGGATAAATGACGCAGAAACAATGTAATTCCTAATAATTCTTTTCCATAATGAATCATTATTATTATTGTTCCTTTTTTAAAGATTAGACAGGCCAGCCCTGCTCCAGCTCTCAGCACATCACACATGTCAGCCATTTATCTTTCTAGTAG
Organism: Trachurus japonicus; assembly: GCF_045865225.1. Classification (NCBI taxonomy): domain Eukaryota; kingdom Metazoa; phylum Chordata; class Actinopteri; order Carangiformes; family Carangidae; genus Trachurus; species Trachurus japonicus. Next base: position 31,626,887 of record NC_140914.1, on the reverse strand, counting down.
ACAAGCTGGAATCCTAATTATTTACTCTGAGGAATAGTCCCAAGGAGAGAGAGAGAGAGAGAGAGAGAGAGAGAGAGAGAGAGAGAGAGAGGCCGTGCCACTGAGTGTAGGAGGAATATGTTATTAAATCATATCGCTGTTTCGCCATTAAACAGGACACGTAATGTCTCTGCCACTAGCTTGTAGGACTAGAGCTTAATACAATCACCAACTTTACTAGACGCCTCCCTGAATAATCCACTTATACTGACAGAGAAACAGCCACCCAAACAAAAACAACAGAGAGAGAGAGAGAGAGAGAGAGAGAGAGAGAGAGAGAGAGAGAGGTCGGCCTTGGTGTCCAATGTCTGTGCTTTATCCTGGGATATAAAATTACAAATGGCGCCTGCCATGAAGAGCTATGCAGGCAGAGAGACAGAGAGAGAATGCATTAACTTGGACAATCCACATATTCCTTATCCCATTAACACACACTGTGTGGTGTGTGTGTATGTGTGTGTATTGGAGAGAGGGGGGCGGAGGTTAAATTATATTGAGCTGTGCCAAGAAACAATGAAGGATTGGCCTGATCAGAGCTATTGTTGCTATGTGCTCATGGCCTCGATTTAGGCTGAAATGGGTAAAACAGTGACTGGTTGGACCCTGTGTGTACAGATGAAACGAGGCTGCAGCACACACACCTGAATATTTTAGTAAGGAATTAAATAAATGTCAGGTGGTGGCAAAATAACAAACCGGAGGCCCACGGGGCATTGAACGCCACACAGGGACGAATGGACCTTCCAGAAACGGGAACAAAAATGGCACAGCTTTGTAAATAAGTGTGTAAGTGAGGGGGAGGCATGGACGGAATGAGCAGGAATGAGAGGGAGAAGAGAAAGGAGAAGGACAGAGATGGAAGGCCGAGGGAAGGGGGGCTACTTGCGGCGGGTATCTGCGGCAGCTTAAAGCATTGTGAACTCTTCTTGAACCGGGATTGAAGTCTATTGGGCCATAAATCACTGAGCCAGCCACTCCGCCGTTCACACACCGACACCGCACAGCGAAACAAACACGCTCTGTATTTCTGGTTTGTTGTTTGAGCTGGTGCGTTACCGGCTGGCCTATAGTCTACTACTACAGCCCATACACCGGTGGTTCTCCTTACCTTTCCCTTTCCTTAGCACCGGTGGTCCCGGTCCAGTCCGGCGCGGAGCCGGCAGCACCGCATCACAGCTTAGTCCCCACCGCACATTCACCAGGTAACCAATAACAATAATAAATAATTACATTTAAAAAAGAAAAAAAAAACAAGAATAAAAAAAAAATTCCGGTCTCGCTTTCTCTCCCGTTTTTCCTCCTCTTTCCTTCCCTTCTTCTCTCCGCGAGCCCGCCGCTCCTCCGGTGCTGTCTCGAGACCAGCGCGGCAGCTCGCGACTACCACCACAACAACAGCTCGTGGAGCAGCGGCGGCGGCAGCGGCCAACCGGACACCGTGGGGCATGAACCGCCCGGCGGGGAGGAGGAGAGGAGAGAGGGATGGAGCGGAGTGGGCTCCACAAGCCGTCGGCGGGGGGCTCGGTGCGCGCGGCCAGAACCAACAGCCGGGTTCGGTGACAGGCTACAGGCAGGCTAGCTAGCACACGAGCTGAACGAGCGTACCGGGAGCCTGCCTGCTGCCTGCTCGCGCCCCCCCACCACCCGCCCGCCCCCCTCCACCACCTCCACCCTCCCGCCCCAGCACCAGCACCAGCACTGCCTGCACCGCTGCTGCCTGATAACAATGGCCTCAAATTTCTTTCTTTTTTAGCCTCTGTCGCTCAAACAGCCACCCAGCCACTCAGCCAGACAGACAGACAGACACACAGACAGACAGAGAGGAGCAGCTCCACCGCTAAATATCACCCCATCCTATTTCTGGGTGGTTGTTCATCCGTCTTTTTTTTTTTTTTTTTAATCCCTCTTCTCCTTCTCCGCGGGTCTCCTGCCTCCCTCGCTCCGTGTCCTCCCTCCCTGTCTTGGCTGTGAGTTGTCTCCTCGCCTGGGTCTGTCAGGGTCTGGGTGCTGGGTTTATTCCACTGGGCTAGCAGCAGCAGCAGCAGCAGCAGCAGCAGCAGCAGCAGCAGCAGTGGGGGCTCTCTCTCTATGTGCTGCCATAGTCACGAGCCTATTCTCAATATGTTGTTTACAAGCAGCCCGGCTCTGTACTCGTGCACTCGTTGATTCCCACCAAAGAGCTCAGCGTCACTCACAAATTATGCTAATTTCACAGGCTGGAAGTGAAAGATGCAGTCAGCTCCGTTAGCCCCACACACACACACACACACACAGGCTGCTGACGCACGTGCCCTCAGTTGACTACATTTGTAGCACTCCTCATCACATTAGGCTACAAATTTGCCAAGTAGCCTAAACTTCAACACAACTTTCACACAGTAGCATATAAAGAAAATGTTGTATCCCTCTTAAAATGCTTTTTTTTTCTCTTTTTCTTTTTTTTCAAATGGCCTCTTATTTTCTATTTACTATAAATATGTTAGGCTGCAGTCAACAGCCGTCTCATAGCGGGCCTATGCTTCTCGTGCAAGGCTAACTCTATTTGTAGGCTGTGTTACTCAGGGTGAGTCCTGCTGGACAGAGATGTCAGCCTCAGGCACTTATTAGTATTATTATTATCTATATTTTAATTTCACAATGAGGGTCAGCTGCTCCTGTCCTGTGTTAGTGTGGTAGATTAGTTTAGTGCAGTATTTACTGATCTGGGACTGTGTAAATTAAAATTATTGGCACTACCGTCAAACTAATTTGCACGCTGCAGTCTGACAGAAGAGAGAAGTGGAATATAAACACATCCAGAGTGATGAATAAACTACAGTCAGAATAATTATCAATTCTGAAGATAAATCCACCTGATGGCATTATAAGGATCTTGGCATCAGTTTCTTCTTAAGCATTAACTTTACTGCTTCTCTTTTGGGTGCTGTTGAGGCTTCTGCATTTAACAACCTATTAACAGCCAGCCTGGTTTCACCACATGGTGAATCAATAAGACCCAGTTACTGAATTTTTTTTTTTCTTTGTTAACGGACTAATCCGAACAAGAACAGAATTAAATGACACATAAACACTTTGAAAATGTTTATGAAAGGAGAAGTGTCCTATGTGTATATATATATATATATATACTATATATATTCACCTGTATCGTTATAGCTGATGTTTTCTTGCTTTTTGCAATTTAATGTTTCTGCAGTAGCTTCTTTAAAAGTTCTACAACAAGTTCAGTTGCCTACGACTGGCTACAGTCTGACCCTCACACATATAACACACACATCCACACTCTTGGAAAGTATGAGATAATTTAAACTGCAATGTCCTGATCATTCACATGTTTTTAATAACTGTGAGACATTGGTACAGTGATGCAACATGAGAGAGCAGCTTCCTTCCATTTCCCTCTCTCCCTCCTGAACCCACAGGAAATGTGACTCTTTCTTTAAGAGAGCCTCTTGAGGCTCATCCTGTCCCTCTGCCTGCACAAACCAGACATGCAGACTGTGCTGTTAGAATTTAAACACGTGATTGCTAATGTTTAAGCAGAGAGGAAAAAAATAGAATAAAAAAAAGACTACCAGGCCAGAGAGAGAGAGAAGCTAGGCCTCTCAAATCAGTCCTTGCAGGTCTTTTTTTTTTTTTTTTAGGAAGAGAGCATATGTTCCTCCTTGTGTTTTGACTTCAACACACATGGGAGGAAGACAGGAAGAAGTGCAACAGCATGTGGAGAAAAAGGTGAAGTGGGCTAAAAAGAAAAAAAAAGAAAGAAGAAGCTAGAATGACACAAAACCCCAGAGGGAAAGAGACACAACAAGGTGAGGCCAAAATGGAAATGAAAATATGAAGGCGTCTCCCAGAGTTTCCACACACACATACACACACAGACACACACGCTGTCTCTATAGCGTTCTCTCCCGCTTCCCTGTATTTTTATTATTCAGGACGCTACCCCTGTCGTTTATGGCTACGTAAGATTTATGAGTTCTCTCGCACCCAGCAGCGTGTGTGTGTGTGTGAGTGTGTGCGCCTCTCTCTCTGTGTATAAACAGCCCAACTTTAAAACAGATAGCATTCGCTGTGGGCTGCTGGAATGAGAGGATGAGCTGTGTGTAGGTGGGAGGTGGGAGCCTGAAATGTGTCCGACTGCAACTTTTTCCCTTCCGAGCTCTTTGTGGACGGAGGATCTGCTCAGCAACATTACTCATTAACCAAACCACTAATCAGCTCTTTCTTTTGTCTGTCTTTTCTCTTTTCTTCTGCTTGCATTGAACAGAGGTGTGGGAAGAGAAGTGCACATATGGAGAAATAAGCAGTGCGGATTACACGTATGTATTGACTTGTAAAAGCAGGCCGCTGCTTGTAAAGGATGGCAACTTCTGCTTTATTTTCCTTGGACGTTCAGACGCGCATCGGCGCCTCCGTGTTTCGGATTGAGTCACGGATATTGGGTTTCACAACTGAAACTCTGTGCCCTGCAGAGCTGTGGAAACCCTCCGAACACTTTTTTTTCTTTTCCTCCCTCTGGGACTTGAGACATTCAGGGCACTGAGGATGACACTAAGGAATTTCCTCTGACTACACACCAGACTTCATATTCTATCTTCCCCACAGCTCCACGCAGCGCTGCTGTGAATAACCAACTCTACAATATATGAATGATTTATGTGCCATGTTTGTTCCCTTATGTGATGTCAAGTGAAATATTGAAAGCATCTCAGCTGCTACTGCTGGTTAGCATGTAGCATCATTAGAGCTGCTGCAAAGTTGTGTTTTAATAAGTGTCCTATGGAATGATGGACTGAGCCGCTCTGCTTCCTGCTGCGGATGGACCCGCCATCACACTGCCCTTCACACCTCTGGATTATATTACATTAGCACGTGTCATTACATTAGATTACATCACCCTCTCTCTCTCTCTCTCACACACACACAGGCACACAGGCCTACACACACACATACACAGAGAGAGAAAGACACGTACCCTACACACACACACACACACATATCCAGGAAACATTTTCCATGCATTAAGCTGCACCCTGTGCACATTTATCTCTATTTTAGAGGCAAAACTGGCTCGTAAAAAAATACATAATTAATTTAAATATATCAACCGAAGTCTGACGCTACTATTTTAGTAGTAGGCTAGCTAGTTATTCTGAGCTCTGTGCAATGGCTTTAGAAACGTGGACTTTCCTGTATAATAATAATAATAATAATAATAATAATAATAATAATAATAATAATAATAATAATAATAATAATAATAATAGAAAGGTAGCTTATTATTATTTTTTGTCTCAGTTTGGAATGGTGCGGACAATGAAAACAACCGTTCAACAAGACATCAAATATTTTTCTATAAATAAAGAAAGAAGAAAATAAGGCTTAAATAAATAAATAAATACATAAATAAATAAATGAGATCAGCGGTTCTATTTCTGGAGAGTTTTAACAAACTGAATGGATGTTGTTTTAAAGTGAATGGCCACTCTGTCTCCTGCTGCGTGTGGCTTTGATCATGTGTGGAGGTGAGAGCACAAATACACAGAGTTGTATCAATACAGGGATGAAACGAAAACAGTCAGACTCACCGAAAGATTTCCTCTTATTCCCAAATGTTTTGGTGGAAGGAAGCGGCTTCCAGAAAGCTCCTAGGAACTGCGGTGCAGGACAGAGGGGGGAGAGGGATGGGGGGAGAGAGGGGGGTAAATAGAGGGAGAGAAGGGATAGGAAAGAAAGAGAGATGCAATCAAAAGGTCTCGGTAAAAAAAAAAAATCCGATACAGAGCACAGACCTCTTGTAAAGTGTATCGAGCGGCAGGGACAGGCAGGAGCCGCTGACAGGTACAGGCCTACTGCTGACCTGAAATTATTCTCGCTGAAATCTCGGAATAATAATAAAAAAAAAAGCAATAAGAGCAGAGGGGAGGATGAAGGCTGGCTGGAAGTGATCTCAGTGATCTCTCTTATTGATCCTGGTTATCATATTACACATCCTATTACATTTACCAGGTTTTTTCCCCTCCCTCCCTTTTAAAAAACACCAAACCAGGAGGAAATCTCTTATCTGACCTCCCTGTTGTAAAAGTCTTTAACATTTAACGACGGGAAAAATGGCGGCGCTTCCCATCAATATAGTGCATGATCAAAAAGTCAGGATGGAGGGAATTTAAAAATGATCCAGAATTAATCCGTAGAAATGAGCTCGTGGAGGAGGCGAACACGCCCTTCACAAAATAATAACACAATAAAAATAAAATAGATCTAAAAAAAAAAAGAAAAGAAAAAAGAAAGACCTGCTTAGTTATTCCATAATTAGCCTAGCCATCTAAAAGACACAACAGAACTGATACAACTTGAACACACAAACTGCTGAAATATTATTCGCCAAATAAAAGCATCTAAGGGCAAAATCTAAAATCCTGAACCCCAGCCATTTGAATGGGAATGACCACAAACTCTAAACCAAAGCCTGATGTGGAGCCATGATGCAACACACAGCCTGTAACCGCGCTGCGTAAACACTCAACAAACAACTCAACTAAAGATGTTGCTCAACATGAGGTAAAAAAAAAAAAAAAAAAAAAAGTTGTTGTTTCCAGCGGGTTCTTCATGATCCACACACCGTGAGCATCATTCAGGCTGAACGACACACACACACACAGACACACACATGGCGGGGGCCCGGTTCTCCTCCTGTGGGGAGCTGGAGGCGCGCGTGCCGTCCGCCGGTAAAGGCGCATTCCCCCGCCGCCGCTCAGCCCCATCCTGCTCCGTTCAGGTGGAGGTGGAGCTGTAAACTGTAGAAGAGCGGTGACGATGCGCGATGAAACGCGCTGTCCGCCTCGGCGCGGTGCCGCTCTTATTATTAAAGTGCTGGAATAAAATCTCGGGCTGCTCCTGTTTCTGCTCGTGACAGCTTCCCCCAAACACATAAATCAAAAGCGAGGATCCCCCCCGTCCTCCCCGTACCAGCCGATACCACCACCACCACCACCACTGCTCTACTCCTACTGCTACAAAGTTATTTATTGTTTTCCTCCTCCGTGCACTCACACACAGCTCTGGCTGCTGTCCATCCCCATCACAACAGCGGCCTGCCGGGGGATTCTCCTCCCTGGTCCCCCCTCTTTCAGCCCTGCGGGTTGGAGCCGCGGAGCAGGAGTGGACTAGTCTAAAGTTGCCCAGAAAGTGATGAAGGGGGCCGACTAGCTTAGCCAGCTAGCCTATAGGCCGAGACAAAGGGAGGAGGCCGCCTCCAGAGCCCCACAACAGCTGATGAGCCAAATTTTGAGTGGTAGAGAGCAGACTGGGGAAGAGAGGGGGCCTGAAGTCAGGCATCCAAATAAAACAATGCAGACATGTTGTTCTCAGGCCGGATGGGATGGAGTGAACATGTGTAGTTGAAGGGTGGGACAGCAGCAGGGGACGCTGGAGGAGTTCATGGAGGCAACAAAGGAAGGTGAAGGCTCACTCTGCTGCTTGCATTACCGCTCAGTCTATTTGTGTGGATTCTGTGGGATCATCCAAACACAGATGCAGATGTGTACAGGTTAATGCACGGCTGAGGTAAACAGCTTCTTCACAGGGAGGGTCCTCCGTTCTGCTGCTTGCTGCTGTGGCCCAGCTGCCTTTTCAACTCTCTCACAGTCTGAGCGGGTTTTTATCACCGCTCTCTGCTCTTATCTCTGCCTGGTCTGCTGGTGCCATCACCGCCTTGCCTTGACACACACACACACACACACACACACACACACACACACACACACACACACACACACACATCCGCACGCAGCAACATATGCTCCTTCTCAGAGCAGCTTACATTCTGACTGGTTTATCAAAGGCTGCGAGCTGGGTCTGAATAAACAGCTGTGGTACCTTTAGTTGGCTCTGATGCGTTTTATACTTTGTCCTCATACAAACAACAACACGTGTTCTGACCTTCTACATCAACGAGGAGGGGAGGGGGGGCAAACTTTTTGGCTCAGGGGGCCACAATGTGACGGCCGGGCCTGGCCAGTACCAGATGGATGACATGTAAAAGCCATGACCTAAGAGTCAAAGAAAACTTACATGCAGTTTCAGTGGGAGCAGTGTTGTAGGTCACTGCATCAAAGTTTGTGGTCTTTGCTATAGTTGGAAAAACTTTGTACCAGTATAAACAGGCCGGATTAAAAAGCCCACTGGGCCGCATATGGCCCACAGGCCATAGTTTGTCCAAGGCTGCTCTAGAGTGAGTATCGCTTATACTTTACAGACTTAAAATAAGGGGGCAACCAAAGTACTGATGGCATTTGATACTTTCACCTGTCAGATTCTAGCTAATACTGAAATTCACAGTGAATAATTGTAAACTTCAAAGTATCCTAACTGGTTGTCTTACTTGGATGACATGACAGACTGGAACTGTTGAACTCCTCCGAGCCAGAATCACACTGAGCATGTTGACATATTGAAGATACCAGGTGTATTTGGTTACAAGATTACAGCACAAACATGACACGCGTGTAACTGATGTGGCTGCTTAAAGACAGGTTGATTTTTCCCTGCTCGACTGCGGCACAGTGTGTGTTTTTTAAATGAGCACTGTTTTTGCAGCCGACCGTCACAGCTCAAATAGTCTACACTCTAATTATAGCCCGTGTAGTCAGATGACTGCAGCCGGGTGTTAAAATGCAGACCACATAAACTGAATGACAACTTTGTGGACTGGGTGCATGTAAACAGAGCCACAGGCCCAGTCGGTGATTTATGTAGAACGGCCACGGGCAAACTATGGCCTGTGGGCCATAACCGGTCCGTTGGGCTTTTTAATCCGGTCCGTTGAATACTGGTACGAAACTGTCCAAACTATAGCAAAGACGTCAAACTGCCACTGAAACTGAATGTAAGTTTTCTTTGACTTTAAGGTGAAGGCTTTTGCATGTCATTTATATGAGTTTACACAAACACTCTCCATCCAGCCATCACATTTTAAAACATTTTGGCCCCTGAGCCAAAAACTTGAACTATAGAGCATTCTAGATTTTCTGGGCGTTGCACCTTTAATCCACTGAGAAGCCCAGCCGGACCTCCGAAGCTCAAACAGTGAGCAGTAAAAAAAAAAAAACATTTTGATACTAATAATAGCTCGAAAACCCCTCAGCCTCAAACAATCTATCTGTTGATCAAGACCCCCATGTGAATCCAATTTCCGAATCTGACATCATGTGGGCAGAGGCCCGCCGACATTCTTTTCAAATGATCTCCACGCTCAGAATTCTCATTGGGAAGATTTTTCTTGCTGCTTTCCCCCAGAAGCTCACAGCTCGCTGTTTTGATCTCAGCTCCACTGCAAACAAGTCAATAAAAGTATTGAGTACACAACAAGGCACGCATTTGTTTACACATGCAAATGTCTACACACTGGATGGGGCGTTCACAGTCTGTGGGATTATTTTTGCTGCCATTCATTTTAGCGTGGCGCGTGGTGCTTTCATTTTTCAGATGAATGTCAATAAGTGGATCAGGTTCATCATTAAAATAATTTAGTCCTAAAATAATTTCTGTCTTCCCTCTCCCCCAGTTTTTTTCATACTTCAGTCCCTCTTTGTGCCATTTGACCTTTTTGGGCCACCAGGGCACCCATCGCCATCGCATTAGCCTCCACAGGGATCAGTCAATATCCTCACACGGTTTTTTCTCTGAAAAGACATTTTTCATCAAGTCCATTCGAAGCTTTCCTTGAAGTGTAATGAGGTCGAACGGCCACGCAGCCTCACTATGAACACACACACACACACACACACACAACCAAATGGGCAAGCGACGACAAACTCAGCGCTGCAACGCATTTCATCTCCTCCCCTCCTGCCCCGGGTGGATGACACAAAAGTTTCAACACCGTTTTTCAGATGAACTACTGAGAGAGAGGGGGAGAGGGTGAGGGGTGGGGAGGGGGGGTCATGGTCCTTCAGTTTGTGTACTTAAAGAGGTTTTCATTTGTAGCCTATAGTCAATCAGTTAGATTGGTTTATTTTTGCAAATCAACAGAACTCATGTTTTTATTTCTATTATAAGAGGACAGTTCTATGAGCCATGTGGATAAATGTTCAGTTATAGTCTACTAGTTCCACAACAGTGTAAAATGACATAACGCAGCAGCTTTCTCTCTGCTGAGCAGCAGGTATAGTGAACTGGAAGCGCCAGCTAGCGCTCCAACCCCTCACTATGGTTTTTCTCCTAATTTGACGAAGACATTCTTTTCATTCAGGCTCTTGAAATGTGAACAGATCTTCTACTTATAAAGTCTGTTGCTCCTGGCTGTAGATACATAACTGAGGCATTACGCTCACGCTGTGTACAAAAGACCTATTTGAACCCTGTTTGAGCCACAGGCCTCGGCCGAAGAAGACTCACTCTGTTCCCAGTTCACAAGAGTCTCCAAGGAGATTCACACGTTTAAACAATCGCAGTCGGAGAAATAGTAAATTATTCACTGGGAATATCAGAGGGGAACCGAGGGCGGCTGTTTTTTCCCATGTTTTTCATTTGCAAAAAATCTTAGTCTAGTAGAAACGTCTTATTATTTTTATACTACTGCATAGCATTGTGCTGCGGATCTTTTTTTTTTTACCGGCTGGTGTTTCTGGCTGCAGGCAGGATGGCCCACCTCCCTGAAGGGCTCTGAACCAGAAACTCATACCATCAGCAGCTTCCTTTGACAAGAGAGTTAATCTTTATCAGAGATGCTAATCTTTAACCTACGACTCAAAGAAAGCCCTGATGCCACAAGAGAGAGAGAGACACACACAGAGACAGAGAGAGAGAGAGAGAGAGAGAGAGAGAGGTGGGGTATAGGGGTCAAATTGCCCTCTCTGCTCCTGGGCCATGAAAAGTGCCAAGCTCACCAAGTCTGTCAGGCATGGGATGAACAGGGATGGACGTGTGTGTGTGTGTGTGTGTGTGTGTGTGTGTGCCTGCATGCTCAGAGTGGTTGAGCAATAGAGGTTTCCAGAGGGCAGATTGTATTTCTGTCTAAACTGAAAAGATTCAAGTTAACATGATGGACTAAATTTAAATATTTCTTTCACTGCTCAGTTTGTACAACATGTTATTATTGAAGTGCTGCTTTATACCAAAGTAAAAGAAGCCATGGAGTTTTGGTTTGTGTGTGTGATGTCAATGTTTTCTGTGATTGTCTAAATAAAGATTCACAAAGTTTCCACGCTGAACAATAATTCAATACTATAATTGTGGTACACTGTAAAAAAATAAAAAAAAATAAAAAAATATATAATTGGAGAGGATGCTCCAAAGCTTTATGCATCAGTGTTCCTTGGTTTAGCTGAAACCTGGCAGTCACTTTGTCCAGTCACTGAATATCTTTTTTTCATGGGGGGGTTGTCATTGTGTATCCAGCTGTGTGACCAAAGATGGATGTTGTTTTCCAGGACACTCAGCGCCTGTGGCTGCATGCTGGTCAAAAAGAAAAAAGAAGAAGTACATTTTGCAGCAGCGGTGTGTCAGTGCAGCCAACACAGGGACGGTGGCACTCAGTGATATGTGTTAGTAGTAATTTGTGGTTTGGCAGTGCCTTAGAAATTGATTTTTCTAAGTTGTTATTATATTGCTTCGAGGCCTGATTACGCTGAGTTTTGAACAACCTGCACCACTACAACAGGCCGGTGTCCATTTCCTAACAACATGCTCCTCTTACGACACAGGGATAAGAATAAGAAGCCGGTGATTGTAATATAATCAGGCCACTTGGCCCGGCAGCAGATAGGCCTGTTATTAAAGCTGTTACAGCAGGAGGAAGCGGCTGTATGGATCCCAGCCAGAGCTGTCAGCCTTTATACACTGCCACAGTGTTAGGCAGGCCTGCCCCCAATATTTTACTCTGATGGCTGTTTTGCCCATAGTTTGTCAGTGATGTATGAAAAAATCTATTAAACGGTGGCTGTGCTGGGACGGCTGCGGGTTTTTCTGACTTTAAAGTCTCTATACCTGGAAGTGAGGGAAAACCGCCAAGGTCAAGCCTCCGACGAAGGAGCTCAGGAAACAACAAAACAGAAACAGAACAAATAAAATTGCCCTCCATTTTTAAATTCAACCATTTTGTCCTTTAAAACAAAACAAAACAGGAAACAATATGATTAAGGCTTGTTAAGTGGTTAGTGTAATTATAGGTAATTCACATATTTATTTTTACATTGTTATTTTTCAACCAGCTGAGGTGGTTTCATATCCCTTAGTTCACCCACACTACAACTGGCTGTTAGAACAATGAGAAAACCATCCAGGTGGTCAGACTGAGGGTGGTTGAGACTTATTATGGGATAAAACCAAGGCTCAGTAATTCAAATTTAAATAGCCTAGGTGTAATTACGCGTTTATTCATAACCACTTTCTTGATCAGATCTGGTGAGATGATTTGTTTTTGTAGGACCATTTGCTGTGGAGGGGGGGCAAGGGGGGGGGGGGGTGGGGGGGCAATGACAATTTGTGGATGGGAGAGAGAGAGAAAGAAAGAGAGGGGGGCGGCTTCTTGAGTAAGCAATCTTTTCACACTATCATAAATCACAGCGTGGCTCACATGCATCTTCTTTCTTTACACCTAGCCGTCAGGTCCATACTCGCTACGACTCATTCTCACACACACACACACAGTCGCCTATAGGCTATAGACACACACCTCTGTCCACACTACACTTCTTGCTACAAGTAAACCTCTTTTTAAACAACTGGAGAGGGGGTAGAGAGAGGTATAGAGTGAGAGAAGGGGTGAGAGAGAGGGGGGACATGGCGAGGCGCCCTCCTCACCCTCTTGTCTGTACCTATTCTGAAGCATCTGTCTTCAACTACCCCCCCCCCTCTCTCTCTCTGTTTCACACACACTGAGCGAGATAGACAGAGAAAGAGGGGGAGACAAAAAAAGAAAGAAGTTTGGGCTGGCGATAGAGTGGTTTGCACGCGGGCACCTCGCTGCAGCAGAGAGAACCGCGGTCACACAACAGATAATTAATGACATGTCGAGCTGTGGAGCACGTGGGACGGGGCCGCCTCGGGAACACACACCGGGACACTGAGCGAGAAACATCCCACAGATCATACCTGCTCTGCCGGCGTCTCTCCTGGATCTCCCGCTGCTGCTGTTGCCCCCCTTGTTTTGTTTTTCCCCCCTGGATGCGGACGACCGGAGGACAGAGGACCAGAGAATCCAAAACCACCGACCCTGGACGTCTTCTCACAGCCTGGGGGGGCTGGCGGTGAAGCGGCCGGTAGCTGCTACCTGTCCTAGAGCCGGTAGCATCTGTAGCATCTGTAGCATCTGTAGCCGGGGTATCACAACATGACGTCAGGTGGAGCTCCAGCAGTAGCACGCAGCCTGGCGGGGTCTGCTCGGTCTGGGGGGCTCGCGGTGCTATACTTTACCCTAAAAAACGCAAGGCGTGCGCGCGCTCCCCCACCTACCCACCCCACCTTTTTTTGCCCTGTGCTGTGCTGAAACCCCCCCGCCGCCGGCTCCACGGCTCCTGAAGCCTTGTGGGTTGGGGGGTAACAGCGCGAGCTCCGGTGAGCTGAACCTGCTGCTGGAGTCGCGCGCTCCCCGGGCTCGACCTCTCTCTCTCTCTGTACCTTTTTCTTTCTTCCTCCTCGTCTTCCTCTCTCTCTCTCTCTCTCTCAGTCCACTAGAAGAGACAGAAGACTCACCCTCCTTCCTGTCTGGTCTTTCTGCTCCGCGCGGACTCACCTAAACACAGCTAACCTATTGAGCGCGTGCTACTGACCTTCTAACCTTTACATGGGATCTTCTACGTCCCCTCCACGCGCCCACAGTAGAGACTACAGCTAGTCTGGCTGTGGCTTCATCTGCCTCTTCTCCTCCACTCTCTCCGCCGGACCTCTGGTTGGCGCGCGGGGCAGACGAGCTGACACCATGAACTGTTTTTGAACCGGGGGGGCTGCTGACTGACAGCTGAGACAGGTCGCGAGATCCTAGGGAGAGAGAGAGGGAGAAAGGGGGGAGAGGAGGGTTCTGGTTCTTGTTCCTGTCCAATAAGGGAGTCGGAGGTCTGGTTGAAGGTGCAGCTGCAGCGTGACCCGCCTGTCCGCGCGGCCAGGTGTTGGTTATTACATGGAGTCAAACTGCGAGCAGATCAAGAGCAGAGGAAAGGCCGAGGACGGAGGCCGAGAGGAGACGCTGCAAATTCCGCAGTGGGTTTTTTTTTTTTTTTTTGATGTGAGAGTCCACGCAGAGAGAAGCAGCTTCCGCCCTGTGGGTCTGTGCAGCAGCTCCAGATCCCCAGGTCCAGGTCCAGGTCCAGGTCCAGGTCCAGGTCCAGGTCCAGGTCCAGGTCCAGGTCCAGGTCCAGGTCCAGCTCAGCTCAGCCTGCAGGCCTCCGCTCAGCAGACCGTCACAGTAGCTTAGACCCGTGGTAAACACTTAACGACAGTGTGAAAGAAATAATAAACATCCTAATGAATGAATGAACCACTACATATCCACATCCACGGGCCGGTTGGCTGCGTGGATTCAGTGATGAGTGACGACGTGTAACAGCCTCAGATGTCCCGGTAGCTGCTCTACAGGCCCGTTAGTCCACACCGAGCACAGCAACACAACAACAACAACAACAACAACCGCTGAGGACTGAGCTCATTATTCTGCAGGTTAGAACATTCACATGGCGCCGTGGACACACGGACCCACTCAGGCCTGGCTGGTCTGCGTGTTGTTTGTTAGGGGGGCTGTGCGCGCGTCTGTTCTCGCGGTATTCGCCGTTATCCGCTGTTAAAAAACACTTCAGATGAAATAAATCTCAAACACATGCACTTGGCTTTGCTCTCTCTCTCTCTCTCTATCTCTCCGTCTTCCTCTCTCTGCCTGTGCGCAGGCTATTAGTGTTATCTGCCCACGCAAACATGCCTCCACTGACACAGACACACACAAGCGCACACGCGCGCGCACACAATGAGAGCGCGAGGGATAAAGAAAGGAAGAGGAGGGATAGAAGAAAGAGAAAAGCAGGGGAAGTCAAATCACTGGAAACGCTGGTTTTATTTCCACCGGTATGTTTTCGTGGGTCGCCGTGACACCGGACAGAGGACGGAGAAGGGACAGGCTCGTGCCCGTCCCGTTCCCGGTCGTGGAAAACATTTCCGGCTCCACAGCTCTACTGTCTGGTCTCTCTCATGCCTTCCTGCCGCTGCTGCTGCTTCTCTCCGGCCGCTCCGAGCTCCTGGACTCGGTTCCAGCCTTAAATCTCTGACGGTTATGAATTAGCGCGAGGCGTCTTACTGATTTATTTCCAAACGGGTGATTATCGTCGCGCGAGGCGAGGAAAAGCCCGGGGAGCATGTTGTGCGTGGAGCACGAGACTGGAAATCTGCAGCCTGTAAGAGATAAAGTCATTATGCTATATGTTAAATATGAATACTGCTCTTATAAGAATAATGGTAGAATTCATTATTATTATTATTATTATTATTATTATTATTATTATTATTATTATTATTATTATTATTATTGTGCTATTGTTATAATTCTTAATATTATTAGGCTATCATTATTATTATCTAAGAGTATATCCTATGCCATGTATTGAAGAATATATCCCTCTTGATTTAAACCCGTTCGTTTGTGCTGTGAACATTATTTGCCCCTTCACTTAAATCTCGGGCTTGTTAACGTCCAGCTGCAGATTTATGAGGCCGCGTGTTTCTCTGATTTATGTTCCACTGTTTTCCGACTTCCCGCTCCAACCCGAGCTGCCCTCGCTCCTCTCAGGCTCTATTTTCCCCCTTTTCTCTTTTATTCTGCCACAATTTAACCCGGTTTTCCTCCAAGCTATACTATCATATGTGTAAAGTCTTAAACGTGAAATTAACTGCACGAGCTTTTTCTGTTAGACGAGGCCAGATAGGAGCAATAGGCACCGACCTTATGGACATGGTAGAAGCTGTTTCCTTCGTTGGATTTTTTTTTTAAAATATATATATTATTTTCTGTTTTATATTTCCCCCCACTGGTGAAAGGTTTTATCTATTTTTTATAGGCTATTCTATTTAAACATAGCTTTTACAAACATAGACAAACACATAGGCTACTTACAAAAAATAAAATATATTATAGTCGCCTATATAGATATACGTATATTTATATAGAGACAGAGGCTATGCGGCTTGAAGTGGAGAAAGAAGACAACATGGCTGCCAGAGCTCAGCGGTGAGTGGGAAGATGCGCCTTGTGTGAAGACTTGTCTCTTCCAGACGCGTGGGTCCGCACTTGTCTTTGACCATATGCACATCCACATGCACATATGTTCCTTTTTCAGCCTCGTGCGTTTAGCGTTTTTTCTGGCCACTGCAAAGTGCAAAGCGCCGAGAGGGAGAGAGCAGAGAGCTGAGAGCTGAGTGCTCTGCTCGGGAGATTTATAACAAGATTTCAAATGGATTTAGAGGGGTCAGTCTAAAGATCAGTCAGATCAGCAGCTCACAATAAATTCTCTCTCTCCCTGTCTCTCCTCCATGTTTTTACACTGATGTCTAAATGCGCATAACGCTGGCTGCGTTTTTAAAGTAGAGCGCAGTTCAATTGACGAGAAAGCGATTATTTAAAAATAAAATAAAATTAAAAAACCTGCTCCAGTGCAACAAAATGCTACAACAACGAGAAACAATTATAGAGAAAACACATGTATATCAATCTAAACACATAAAGAAACCAGCCGTCTCATTACAGGCCGGGAACGTTTCCAGTCGCCTCCTTTATTCTTTCCACGTCACAATGAGCGGATAATGCTGCCGAGGCAGAAGCTTTCGGTGTAAACATTAATTTCAGCCTCGGATGAGCTCGTGGTGTCACAATAGGTCAGTGAGTGGCTGACGACACTGCGGTAACACATTAACCGTCCTGTGTTTTCATTAACACATTAACCACACGTCCTCCACATCTGGATTAAAGACTACAGGCCCATGCAGCGGTTCTAGGTAGAGGTGTGTTTAGAGGGAGCTGAGGCCTCATCCTCCAGCAGCAGCAGCAGCAGCAGCTATAATGGATGTGAGACAGACCGTGATATCATTTCTCAACACCGTTTCAAATATTTGAACTATTTCAGCCGGGTTTGATGTGGAACTATCTCGCCAGACAAAACACACTTAGAAGTGGACACATGCCTGGGATAAGATAAGATAAACCGGCTGCCTCTTCTCTAGGAGAATATGCTGCGGTGTTAGAGGAACTTGTAATTTCTCACTGAGTGTTGTTGCTTCCCCACTAAACTTTCCCCCCGCACTCACACTCACAAACCTACCTTCGGTGTGTGTATGTGTGTGTGTCAGGCGCGCGGGCGGCCTGGCCCGCCGCTGTTGAAATGTGTTTGCAGCGCTTCCATGTCACCCAAATCAGATATGAGGTCGAGATAGCAGAGAGATATATAAATATATATGAAAAAACCCTGTCACTCCCCCCGCTCTCTTTCTCTCTCTTCTCTCTCTCCGTCTCTTTCTCTGTCCACAGAAATGAGGCGGGATATTGTTTCTGACACGGCGGCGGACAGAAGAAATACACATTTTGAAAAGCGCTGCCTCTTCCTGCTCCTGCCATTATTATATGATGGGAAGCCGCGGAGCCGCTCTAATTTGGTTACACTAAGGTTTACACTGGTAGAGAGGCCCGAGCGAGGAGAGGAGAGAGGGAGACGGAGAGAGCAAAGTAAAGCCATTCTATGACAACCATCCATCCAACTATCATATCTTATTATTATTATTATGACTGTAACCATTTGTTGTTATAATAAATTGTCAATAAAGATTTTTCTTCCAAACTGAGGTTGTGTTTCTGTAATAAATGCATCTGATGCTGAGTTCACTGTCCTCTGCACGTTGTTATAGCTACATTATACCAGGTGGCTCCACACACACAACAACACACAGCCGTCCTCTACTATACTGAGTTATGAGATTAGCCGATGAAATTACATTTACTCCATTCCACCCCCTCAGCCCATCCTACCTTCCACTGCCAATGGGAAAGGGCTAAAAATACCACGACCAATTCACTGTGTCTCATTGTGTCACTGCGTTTGATTCCCCCCCAAGAATGTAAATAAGGACTGTAACTGAGTTTGATAGGAGACATGTAAATATAAACATGGGGAGGAGAGGAGAGGAAGGGAAGAGGAGAGGGGAGGGGGATAAAAAAAATGTCCCAATGTCTGCATCTTATTTTCCCTCAACCCAAAATTCAAAGAAAAAGAAGAAGGTCTGATTCAGGGCGAAGGATTTGAGGAAAAGCAGAGACGCTGAGTGCTGACATGAATAATGGCGCCCAGCTTCATTCCTGCAAGCATCCAAAGAAAACACATAGAAAAAATGGATGGAGAAAGAAGAAGAAGGAAAAAAATACAACATGTAAAAAAAATAAAAATAAAGCCAGAGTTAGTGCACAGTGTGGAAGTGGACTCTGTGATCTCTAGGCTACATCAGATGAGCTGCAGCGGTGGAGCGGATCATACTGGGAGTCACAGAAATATAAAGTCCAGTCCAGAGCCAGGCGGACTGAGCTGAGCTGCCAGTGCAGGAGCAGCTTAATGATTGCAGTTAAAAGCAGGGCCCCTGCATGCAGACGTCATGGACTCGAACCGTGCACCGTGCAACCCCCCCCCCCCCCCTCAGCCTTGGCTACAGGCTACCTTTGGCTGAGCTGCGAGCTTGGTCTCAACTCACACATCCTGCCCAGATAGATGCCACATCCCTCTGACCGCCAGCTGCTTTTATGAGATTTCACGGCGGCCGAGGCGGACCCGGTGAGCCGGATTTAAACAAATCTCCCGTTAATTGGTCGCAGCAGTAATTCAAGACCCGCAGCTACAGCCAGCGACTTGTCACACTGAGCAGGGGAAATAAAACGCCCCTAGTTATAATCAGGTAGAAAAAAGAAAAGAAGAAGCGGGTGTGTGTGTGTGTGTGTGTGTGTGTGTGTGTGTGTGTGTGTGTGAGGGCATGGAGGGAAAGGCAAGCAGCTCCAGAGAAGGAGGGAGCCGGAACAGAAAGAGGAGGAGAACCGGCGGAGCTGAGCCCCTCTTCCTCCTCTCCTTCCTCCTCTCCTTCCTCCTCTCCTTCCTCCTCTCCTTCCTAGTTCCGGTGCATCATCATCGGTCCATGGACCGTCATCTCTCCCCGCCGTCTCCCCACAGCGGAGGAGAAACATGATTTATCGCGGGCCCCGCCATAAACAACAGCAACTACCTCACAAACACACAATGGCAGCGCCCGGCCGCACGCTGACACCCTGCCTCAACATAAATCAAGAGAAGTAGCTAGCTAGGGGGAGAGAGAGAGGGAGGGAGAGGAAGAGAGAGATGAAGAGAGGGAGAGGGATAGACAGAGGCAGCAGATAGAGAGAGATGTAGAGGCAGACAGGAGCTGATGGGAGAAAGATGGAGAAGAATATCCAAGTGCTTCTTAAACTCTAAACAGCCACCGGCTAACGCTGCACTGCTCCGGCTATACCTCCCTCTCCCTCCCTCCTTCTCTCCCTCTCTCTCTCTCGGCTTCCAACCTATAAACAATGGCTGATGATGATGATGGGTGGTGGTGGTGGTGGGGGGGGGTCATGTGTAAACAACACTATACAGCAACATGCACGATGAGAAAACACGGTGAAAGATGGCTCTTTTTTTGGAGTGTGTGTATGTGTGTATGTTGGGGTGGGGGGGTGATGGTGGTGGGGGGTGGGGGGGCATATTTACCCAACGATGTTAAAATGATTCAGTGAGAGGAGATGATGCGGGCGGCGCGGCGGCGGCAGCGGCGAAGATGAGGAGGAAGATGTGGTGTGGTGGTGTGGTGGTGGTTCGCCCCCATGCAGCCAGTCACTCAGTCCCCTTCCGCAATACTCACCGTCTCCACAGCGACCCGCAGCACGCGCGCCCGTCCAAATTTGTTTTATTGCAGCCTCCTTCTCTCTTTTCTCTTCCCTTCTCTCTCTCCCTCTCTCTCTCTGTTGGCGTTTCTCGGTGTCTCCTCTTCTCCCCCCTCTCCCTCTCCCTCTCTCTCTCTCTCTTTTCTCTCTCTCTCTCCCCCTCTCTCCGCTGCTATAGGGGGGCTTGTATTTTTTTTTTTAAGGACAGTTGAATTTTCCACGTCACACACACACACACGCGCGCGCGCGCACACACTTGGAGGAGCCCCAATGCCTTAGCTACTATTATATCCCTGACGAATACATATCTATTCTTTAACCTCTGCATTCATTATTTAATGAATCACGTGACGCGCTGTTCGGGGCAGGGGGGTGGGTGGCTGTGTGGGGTAAGGGTGGGGGGTGTATATGTGCGTCTCTTACTTCGGGGTGAACAAATCTAAACTCAGTGTTTTATGATATAGTGTTTTTTTGTTTTAATGAAAACATAAAAAAGAGGAGAAGTTGTGTTCACCTCTCAGCTGCTGGATGTGTGTGTTCATGTGAGGGGAAGCTCCACACCAGACAGAGAGAGAGATAAAAGATGATTGTCACCAACTATGTTCTTTAAAAAAAAAAAGAAAAAAAAATGACTGCACGCCGCGCGCTCTTTCTTCCTTATTCCTCACTGTCATCTCCCGCGCGGCTCGCCGTTACTCGGCACAACGAGGGGAACCCTCATCCTGCCCTGACACTGTCCTGTCTTATATTTCAGCGGATCCGTTTCCAACAATGGGGGAAACGTTCGATGCTGACGGAGCGTCACAGCTCACTTTATTCCTCATATTCGCCGCTCCGAGGCTATAAAGTAAATATTTAACAGCAGCACGGGCGCGAGCCAAGTGTGTCACGGCGTTAAAATCGTCTGAGTCTAATTATAGTGTGGTTCCTCCTAGAAATAAAAAGAGGCCAGGCTTTTCCCCCTCTGTGTCAAAATATGAATCAGGTTCTTCTGTTTTGTTTTTCGTTTTTTTTTTATTTGGGCTGTATTGTGCAAACGCGCAGCTTTTTATTTTATTTATTTTTTATTTGTATCCCATGAGCAAGTTATTTCTACAGTGGCTGCAGCTCCAAGTGTAATTCACCTACAAGAGCCATTTACTCAGAAGGCAGACAGGAGAGCTGCACAAAAAGAGATGGAAACAGATAGAAAGATATGAGAGGCACAAAGAAAAGGCAGAAAGAGAGAGAGAGAGGGAGAGATGGAGAAACAAGGGAGAGACACAGCCACCCGCCGTGAGGCCGTGCAGGGCAGCAACAATAGACCGACGGAATCCTTTTTAGAGCGCCGCGTCTCCCGGTTCCACAGCTCGAGACGCCTCCAGCAGAACAATGGAGCTCGAGACTCCCAAGAAAATAGTATGGAGGCTGCATCCAGGCTGACTTCTAGCTGCTAACTATAGCTGCTAACCTATAGCTGCTCACTAGAAACACTTCAAGGTCAAACAATGGGCCGCAGCAGCAGCAGCAGCAGCAGCAGCAGCAGCAGCAGCAGCAGCAGCAGCAGCTTCAGGACTCAGGTTCCACAGAGCGTTCACAACAACACCTGCCTGCAGGTACAGATGCTCAGCTCTTCATCTATTAAAACCAAAGCAATTCTCTTTTATATTTTTTACACAGCCACTTCGAAACAACTGGCGAGTCCAGATGAATAAGTTTAATAAAATGTAATTAGTCAGAGCCAATCCCCACTTTGAAGTTGTTCCTAAAATGCAGGCTAATCTTCTTAATGACAAAGGAGAAGAAAAAAATAATTATCAAGAAGCAAACAGATGTAGCTTTAAATGTGTTATCAGTGGAACAGTCATTTATTTAGCACTTGTTTTTGATGCACTTGAAAAAAAAACGCACAGAAAGCTCCTTTAAACTTGCACCGCGGCGGTTCCCTGAGATTTTTTTTTTCCTTTACCCACAACAAGATTGAAATCAAACATTTGCGGTGGTGATGATGGCGTCTGTAATGACGGCCATAAATTATGGCAATCACAGTGTGAAACAACAGCTAAGATAAGTCGCAGCAGAGACCTGGGCCGGCCTGACAACAGCAATACGAATCAGCTCCACAAACTTGGCACAGGCGCGTACAGAGCTATTACAGACACAACAATGGGTTTCAACGGCATAAACATCCCGGCTATGTTGTTGGGCGGGGGTTGTAGAATCATCCAGAAAAGAAATAACTTACAGCTCGGGTGGTGTAGCTCAGGCAGCAGAATACTGCGTTCAGTGATGGGACACCAGCGCTGTAGAAGACGCAGAGGGACGTCCACACAAGGCAAATATTCACATATTCATGTGTTTATATCATCAACACAAAAGGATGAATGTCTAAAAAATAAAAAAATAAAAAAAATCAATGTAAGCCAATAATTTATATGAGATAATTCACAAGTGATTCACGGGCTGTGTTTTACCTAAAAAGCTTATTCCAACATTTATTATAGGCGCTGCTGAATGATAGCTACTAAAAGCCAACAGGCTAATTGAAGCGATGTTGGAGTTCTTTGCGATCTTTGGGGGTCTCTTGCTCCATGATGGATTAAGACAGGTAAATTCTTCCTCCTCGTTAATGATTAACAAGGCTCTGAATAAAAAGAGAGAAACTGAAAATGTCTCTTTGTTGAGATGTAGAATGGCCGTAAAATTAAAGTGTCCGCGGCGTGATGAAGTGGTTAGATATTACATCACATGATGAGAAAATACTATTTTATTATTATTATCATTGGTGCTATTATTAGCCTATACTGTTATTATTTATTGCTGTTTGTAGCCACGTGCTGTGTGGTGCTGTGTTTTTATTTTGACGGCAGCAGACTGATGTGGGAAAAAGGAGCCGGTCACACAGAGATTGATTTACTGAGCCTCGACATCTTCTCGCCTTTTACTGCGGCTCGTAAATCTGTTGGAGGACGGCAGCACGCGCACAGCCGCTTTTTTGAAATATATTCCTCCTGTGCAGCGCGAGACGTGAGGTATTTCCCCGTCATGGAGCTGCGCCGCGTGCAGAGCAGACATCCCCGTCCCCTCACCAACAAATGTTAAGGACCTATCACAATCAATAGCCAATAATATTTGCGTAATTAAACATGTTTATTATAATTATTATTATTTATGCATGTGTGATATTTAGTGCAGTGCCGTCAGTCTGTAGCTGCTTCTTAAAGACAGTGCACAGCCTTGTGTGGCTGTTTTGTTGTCAGACGTGTCAGGACATTGATCCTGTCATGTCTGACTTCTCAACAGTGTTGAAAGTGTCCAGCCATTGTTCCATGTCTAAAGGCTGCTGCAGAGCCCGCTGAGTTACAGTACACATCCATGTACTTCTCCCACTTCTACATTTTACATGTGTGTACATTTATACTTGTTTTGGAGTTGTTGATTTTAGATTTACAGCCAGCTGAATCAGTGTGTGCAGCAGTTCTCTGAAACACGTTGTGGCCACATGCTTTTGTCTTAATTCTGATGCTGATGCGCTTCTTGTGTTACTGGGTTTAACTGACATGATCTTATGCAGCACCGACCTACAGCTTTAAAGTAAGTGTCTAATATATATATTACAACAAATTCTGCATTTATAACCACATTTAATATGATATCTATTTTACATTGGTTATATAAAATGATGGATATGTAACATGACGAGCATAACTGAGGTGTCGCTCTGTCATATTGCAGTGAATTTTATATTTCCTTTTTGCGCCTAACCTTGACCTATATAAAAAAAGTTTTTTTTCTTCTTCAAATCATTATAATTATTATTATTTTGTTGAATGGAAATTATCAGGAGGGAATAAAAAGTTCCAAATGAATTGCCTTCTCTTGTTCTCATGATTTTCCTAGATCTAAAGTGCACAACCTGCCGCAATATAACCTACATTATATAATCATATATTACGACTATACATATACAGTATATAAAAAAAATCTAAACCTGAACTCGGATCTTAGTGTCAGATGTGCTGTTCTACAGCAGCGCGTCCTCGTCGTTTGGTTATTGATAAGCGAAAGGTAACGAGGGGCAGTGGGGCTGGTTAATACTGCGGTATCAATAAGCTCGCGCAGGCCTAATGCCCAGCCATTACTAAGACAGGCCACGGAAGACGATTTATCATTCACGTCTAATGGATATGAGCGCTGCTGTAACAAACAACGGTGGGATCATCACGCTGCAGGAAGGCTTGTCTCCGTTCACCGTGTGCAGCAGCACCGACAGAGTCCTGACGCTGCTCAACGCCAGCAGCTCCACCATGCAATGGAGGGAAAGGGGGCTTATATAAATGGACACGGGCTATATCTGATTTATTAATCATGAGGATGTATTTATTATTATTCAATCACTGTTAAGAGGCAGAATGCTTTAATACGCGGAGCATCTGGCTGCCAGCTTGTGATCCTACTGCAGACTAGACGTAAAAAGGAAGGAAACAAATAATTATAAAAGAGCGCGTTTTTTTTTCAATGGCAGTTAAAATAGCATTTAATAGGAGTAAAAGGGCGACTCAGAGAGTAAAAGGAGCGGGGTGTTCATAGCTATATTAACTGTTTGTGTTGTCAGAGATTGGCCGACTTCATCCCATCTACACCAGAGAAATCATTTCTAATTCATCCTTTCAATTGCCTATTGAATAACGTTACAATAAAGTCACCGTGTTATATTACAACAACGTGGCTTATAAAAAGAAACATGCGCGCACGTTGCCACTTGGTAACCACTTGGCTCTCTCTGTCTCTCTTTAATACTTAATACATGTCCACTTTTAAATGGCTCGCACGCTCCCTCCCTCTCTCCCACACACACACACACACACACACATGGACTGTGCAGTAGGAAAAGCCTGGCAGCCATATATCTCTGGTGACGACCTCCTCCTGCAGCCCGCGCGCCTCCACCGTGACCTCCTCGGCTCCTCGCGCTCTCCAAAATAATAAATTTCTCGGGTAAAGCGGCTGCAACAAGTCCGCGGAAAGAAAAAAAAGCAGGCGGGGTGATTTGTCTAGCAATTAGCAAACCACCGCGAGACTGCAGGCCAGAGAGAGAGAGAGAGAGAGAGAGAGAAGTTGGTGCAACTATTTTTTTTCTTGTGTGTGAGAGTGTGTGTGTGTGTGTGATTTGGCCTTTGGTGATCATTGAACCAGTGAGCATGAGCACACACAGAATGAAAACATATTGGAAGTTACAGTGCATGTTATTGTATGCCTACCCTGCCTGCCTACATGTGTGTGTGTGTGTGTGTGTGTGTGATCCATGAAAGTGTGGCGCTTCCTGTGTGAAGCTGCTGTTGAAACATCAGCCCCATCAGCTGTTGTCAAGGCTCCCAAACATCCCAGCGACAGCAAACTGTAAAGCAGGAGCAGCGTGATGTGTAAACTCCTATAGGTCCGAGTCAGGAGCCGGCTCACATCTGTCTGCTGGCCGGTCTCCCGCTGTCTCCTGCTCTCACTTCACAGTTATTCAACCGCTTAATCCCACTGAGATTACAGCCAGAAACAAAACAAATCTCCTGTTAGATGTGGAGAAGCGTCGGGAACGAGCCGCAAAGCTGAAGAGAAAACAACTCGTATCAACAAAACAAGGGACAAGAAACGGATTTGAAAGAATCACAGACCTGATGTCTGCTTCCACTAAACCCAGAGCTCAGCGGGCTCTGGTGCATCAGCGCAGCAGCAGGGGTTTTAATTTAACAAGAGTGTTTTTAATGAACCTGCGTGAGCTCTGGGCAGAAATGAGATTTACTCCATTCAAGGTTTCAGGCTGAGAAACTTCACAAACTACTGCACTGCATCTCTGGAGGAGACAGTGAGGAGAGAAGCTGCAGCACTCAGAGCAACACGGGTCTGGTGCATCTTCTGCCATGTCTCCTTTCACTTTCCTCTGCATTCAAACCTGCAGCATCTCCTTCTTACTTAGTGCTGAGTGTCAATTGCAGAACAGTCCAACATTTTACACAGAAATATTTGTTTACAGCTGCCAACCGAAACAACCAAAATGTGTGAGATAGAATCAATATGATTACTGTTACTCAGATCTATCACAACTACAACTGTCCAACACTGCAGGGAAGCTTCATCCATAACACCAGCCCTCAGCTCAACAGTGCAGTTATAAACTGTTCTTTCTCTTGTTTTTAAGACAATGAGAACCTGCTGCTGAAAGACACTGTAGTTCTATTCAATACAAATGAAACAAGTACAGGGACATAACCATGTTAAAGGGGAACTATGCAAGTTCAGTCGCTCTCTCTACGGAGCTCCCCCTACAGTTTTGGAGTGCATGTTCTACAACACTGTCATAAAACTCACAGCCAACCATATGCATTTGTTTTCAATGTCTACCGAGGTGGGTAACATTATATATCATATAGGTTTTACAATGTGTATATTTGTGTAGTTGTATCTGTCATCAACAAGAGATTACGCGTTACGTTTGTGTGGCGGTGGCGCAGAGACGAGAGCTCCGGGTCGGAGGCTCTGATCTTATACAAGGTTGGTTTTCAGCCAAGAGACGCTAGGTGGAAGGCAGAGAGCCGCCATTCTCCCTGGAACTAGTTACAAGTCATTGATTTAACCAGCACTAGGACTCTGAAGCTGTTTCATTATGGTCAAAATCTTGCGTCGTTCCTCTTTAACCTTGCTGACCTGTCAGGAGGGAGTTGGCCTTAAAACCTGCAGGTTCTCCTACATACCCTTCAACTTGAATGACCATACAGGTTTTTTCTGTCACCACTCTAACCAGGATCGTTTCCTAAAATTGCACCATGACATATAGATAAATTGTTTGGCTAATAAATTAATTCAGTTAATAAACAGAATGCAATAAAGGTTGTGGGACAACAGGCATCATGTCCTCTGTCTCTTTTCATACAACATCTTCAGACTGTCACATAAATAAGAAATGTCAAACTATGCAAAACCAAACAATCTGTGTGACTCTGAGTCTGCTTCTTAAAGTGATAGTTCACCCAAAATTCAAATTTCACTCATTATCTAGTCACCCTCATGTCGACTAAGAGCTGTGAGAAGTCCTCCGTTCCTTCTCTGAGTTACGGGGGGCTCCGCGCAGCAGTATCCAGTAGTCCATGTAATGGTTGTCAATGGATACCAACTTTCTTCGTCCAAAAAGACACACCAAAAAACATCCAAATACCTCCATACTGCTCGTCTGTAATGTCCCTCTTGTATTGAAGCCCCGACATGAGAAATTGTTCCGAAAAAAATTAAATAAGTCTATATTTTAAGCTTGTTTGTAGCGGAAGCTCCCAGTATCTCGGTTCACTGCTCTTCCTGTGTCAGTGCAAATCTCGCGTGATTTGCACTGACCAGCGGAACAATTTCTCATGTCGGGGCTTCAATACAAGAGGGACATTACAGACGAGCAGCATGGAGGTATTTGGATGTTTTTTGGTGTGTCTTTTTGGACAAAGAAAGTTGGTATCACAACCATTATATGGACAAATACTGCTGTGCGGACCCCCCTGTAACTCAGAGAAGGCACGGAGGACTCTCACAGCTCTTAGTCGACATGAGGGTGAGTAGATAATGAGTGAAATTTGAATTTTGGGTGAACTATCCCTTTAATCCCTGTTTTTTTCTAATTTCTCTCTCTCAAGACCATGGTCCTTTTGCTTCCTGTCCTTGTGATTCTCACCTGTTGGACTGACTACACCACCTGATAACATTCACCCCTTCACTTGCCTTGTGTGTGTACAGTGTGTGTGTTCCTCTCTCTCTGTCAGATCATCGGTGTCAGTTCTTTCCCCTCGTGTCACTAATGTGGTGAATCCTGTTTTTGCTCCTGCCTGGTTCCTGTTCATGTTTCCTGAGTTTCTTCTCAGTGTTACATGCTTGACGGTCAGTTTTGGATTGTGGACGACCTTAATGAGATGATCTCATCAGGATCTACTCCTGCAGCCAAAATGTTTCCAGTGTGAAGCGGAGGGATACAGTACCGCCACCTGGCTATCCGCTATCACCTTGGCTGCTGCCACACCTCCACCACTTCTGCCTCGTCAGAGTTTGCAGTCTGCCCCCAGCCTGCTAGCATCTTACTTGCCACCACAATGCTAGCCTTCAGTAGCCTGCACCGTAGCCAACAAAAAGGAAGTGCAGGTCAGAGAGACATTGAACCCTCGAGCTGCCCAAAGTCACCATCAGCACCGCTGGGGACTCAGAAAGACTTTGAGCTGGTGGCCCCTGATGCTCAGCCTCTTCCTATGTCGGAGGCCCCGGCTCACATCCTTCCTGGTCCTGAATCCAGAGGCCTGGTCCACAGCAGAGCCAGATTTTCAGTCGACAGTCCCTGACAAACGACCAGACCTCCTGGACCATCAGGTGATGAGCAGCTCACATCATCGTGCCTGGTTCCCAGCTTTGTCTTTGGCCCTGGTGGTGAGCTTTACCCGTTTACTCTCACTGTGCATTAACAGCCTCTGAGTTCCTCTCTCTCTGTCTGATCATCTGGTTCCCATGTTTCCCTTGTGTCCTTCTTGTTCCTGTCTGGATCTTTGAAGGCTCTGTAACATTTGGACATGCTGTGTGATTATCAGAGTACCTTTACTACATCTCCTCCCCTTCCTGTGTGTTTGCATTTAGCTCCAAACTGTCACATGGAAGTGTGGAAGCACTGTGACTGGAAGAGCATTGAGTCAGCGCCTCTGAAGAGTCAAGATGGAAAACTAGAGTAATGGTAGATGTAATAAATAGTGGGGTCTTCGTCTCAGAGGATGGTCAGCGACTGGCGGGATTCTAAAAATATCCATGATCCCACTCAGGAGACCTGATAGCAGTAAATCACATCCTGCTTGCTGTAGTAGAAATCAGCACTGTAGTGTTTTTTTTTAGATTCCAACAGATTTTGATGACATATAGGGAACTGTCAAAATAATTGAAATCTCTTTTTAAGACACATTTCTTATAACTCTGGCTGACTGGATCTGACCAGAGCTTCTGCCTCCACAAGAAAGATGTAAAATCAGTCAGATTGCTGATGTTTTAGACCTTGGTCAAGTTTAAAATTTGTTGTATGGGAACGTTTTGACGGTAATAAGGGCAAAGTGGGACAAAAAGGGCAAATATATGCCACAGTTCCATTGATTAATTAGTACCAGCACCCCACCCCCAGCTGTAGGTCAGGTTACCAGGCTGGAAAATGACCAGCAACCATTAGTCAGTAAAGAGCGGTGCCTGCATCTCTCCCAACTCCACTGGTTTCTAGTTAAATAAGCAGTGTTCCTTTCTTCTTGATTTTATTTGTGTAGTACTATGCCATGCCTTTAATTTCACTAAACATACACTAGAGTGTGGTGACATGGCTGGGACTGGGCCTAGAAAAAAAACCAAAAAGCAGCACAGCAGAGTTTTAACAGAGCAATCAGGAGCTGCAGCCTCTGTTTACATTGAGGTCCCAGTCTGTCCAAATACTGGCCGGCATCAGGCTCCTCTCAGGTTCTGCCTGACAGAGCGTCTGACCCTCTCGTAGGTAGAATGTCTCGCTACACTGACTGCCCACTGCTTAGAAGACGGAGGAGACAATTAGTCCGACCAAATGCCACAAAACAGAGGTAGGCCTGTGGGCAGATTGTAATTACATGGAACAGTAAGACATGGTTCCTACCAGCCCATAGATCTGGTAATATCTCTCTCTGTTGCAGCTCAGTAACAGGCAGCAGTGGCCCGTGGCTGACCCCTGACCAGGTGTCTGGCCTGTCTGTCCGTCCGTGTGAGTGTGAGGGCAGGGGTATCAGCACTCTGCCCCTGGGTTACAGTGGCCTGGACTGGGCTTGTTATGACTCGGTGGCCTGGGGGCCTCCGGAGGTCTGGGAATGTCCGAGGGAGCGCAGGGTCCAGCAGCCTCGCGAGGTCAAGGGGGGGACCATGAGTGGTGGGGGTTGGAATGGTGTGTGAGGTGGGGCGGTGGGGGGGGGGGGGGCAGTGGAGCTCATCGGTCAGAAACAGCCCTGTCCCCTGGTTGAACCCTCCGTGGCCGCAGCTTGGCCATTCCGCCGCTCCTGCTCCTGCTCCTGCGCTGCCCATCGATTTTTCCCTCCTCCATCTCCTCCATCTCTTCTTCCCTTCGATACCCGCCGCTTCTTCCTCGTGCCATTTGTTTCTCCTCCACGCATCGCATCACGTCACGTCATGGCCCCGCGCGCGTCCTCACGAGAGGCTGAGCCCCATCCACCAGAACCGCTGCCCTTTTATCTTTAATTCTCGGCCAAATTGATTTCTGAGGGGGGGTCAAACAGGAGGGAGCGCTCCTTCCTGCGGGGTGCTGCTGCTGCTGCTCGGCTCAGCGGACACCGGAGGCCTGAGCGCGCACGGCGACCCCCGCGATCGTTCGCAGGTCATTTAGAAAAGCCTGTGCAGATCGTTTGTTTTCCAGCTAAATTGTCTCGGAGCGCAACCGGCAGAGTATCCATTAACCAGCGCTCTCCCGGTGCTTCTAATTTTTCTCTTTCACACCCTCCCCTGTATTATTCATATTCACACTGAAAGCCTGTGTAGCTTGTTTGCACCTGGCCAACAAAACACACGCTTACAGCAGTATATTATTACACGCTATGGGCCTAAAGCGCAGCAACGCGTCATGACCAGCAGGAAGGAAAATGCATAATGAGCTCCGCGTGAAGCAGGAATTATTGGCGTGGCGATTCTCATTTATTAGCAGCATTTCTTCTTATCCTAATGCATTAAGGCCGCTGGTCACAATGCAGCATACAAGCCACTTCCGTTCATAAAATATAGCTTCGAGTCAATCTGAAAAATCACACACACGCACACTAAATATGAACTGTCTCATCAAAACAAGGTCCACGCAGGAAAAGGACACAGGCGCAACAGCAGATGCTGCAGCAGCCGAGGCCTCCACGGTGACACACACACACGCACACACACACACACACACACGCACACACACACACACACACACACACACACACACACACACACTCACACACACACATGCACGCACAAGTGACACCGCTGCGGCAAAAGGGGGTGAACGGAAACAGTTGCACAAACTCAGGAGGAAAAAAGAAAAACAGCACAACACAACAAAAGCCAGCGTCTGTATACACTGCATCAAGACACACACATTCTCACACAACACAAACACGCGGCTCCAAAAGTCCCCGCGCGAAAATCAAAGCCCCCGCGGCCATAAAAGCCCCCTTCGCCTGACCTCGCCAAATGCGCACAGGGGCAATAAAACCATAAAAACTCTTGCGCCGGCGTTTGCCCCCTCTCCTGCTCAGGGCCGGGGGCAGAAAATGAAATTCACAGGCCTCTTACCTTCCACGCCACGGCTCCGCGCGACCCCGGGGCCATCTTCTTCTCCTGATGCGCCGCGAGCACTCTGACTGGTTTGTTGGAGTTTCTTTGGAGGGATTTTCCTCTTTCCAATGAAAGAGAAAAAAACTTTTTTTTTTCTTATGGTGGGATACTTGTGGGGTGTAAAAATAGCTTGGTGGTGCGTGGGAAGGGGAGGTGTATGTATGAGTGTTTATGTGTGCGTGAGGAGGGGGTGTCAGGGAGGGAGGGGGGTGTCTTCCAAGACGTCTTCTTTTTCTTCTCCTCTGTCTGTGTCTTTCCTTGGCCTCTGTATCTCCTGGCAGAAGGCTCTTGTGTGCGGCTGTCTGGTGACAATAGAGAAGAAGGAGAAGAAGTGTTAAAAGAGGAACACGTGATTAATGATTTTTCTTGTATAATTCTCGCATTTTTCTTGAGGTGCCGTCCCCTCTGCCCTGTCCTGGAAATAATGGCTGTGAACTTTTTCAAGGGGTGGCAGTGAGGAGTGGGGTGAGGGAGTAAAGGGGGGGGGGGCATTCTTGCAAAAAAAAAAAAAAAAAAAAAAAAAGTCAGAGCCCATTCACAGGGACAGCAGAAGGCCGCGGCTGATAAAGGTGGCTAAAAAAGGAGTCAGGGGTTTCTTGGTGGATTTTATTGTACGTGGTGTCACCCCGCAAGATAACGCATTTATTTCCACTCGGACCGAGAATACTCCAGGGGCTTTAGGAGTTATTGTTGGGTGGACACACACACACACACACACACACACACACACACACACACACACACACACACACACACACACACACACACATGTGAGCGCATGTGTGCGGATACTGGGGAGGAGATGTTTCTTTACATGCTCCAATATAGGACATTTGGTGTGTAGACAATTAGCCTACAGCATCCTGACACAAATATTATGGCAATGCCTGCGGGGTTGTGTATATAGCTATATGAGTGGAAGACCCCGCATCTAAGACATATAAGCTATATAGGCCATCACACAGCCAGCTATAATGGGACAAATTTAGTTGGGAATGTGTTTAAATCACATTCTCAAATGGAATATATATATATATATATATATATATATATATATGAGTATATATACTCAAACCCAAACGTAAAGCGTTACCCATGGTGACGGAATAAAAGCTTTAAACCTGCATTTCCACACTTTTTACCTCATATTTATACATATGAACTGGGATTTTGATTATATATGTATATATAAACTGGAATTTTGAGGTAAAATGTGTGGAGATGCAAGTTTAAACCTTTTATTCCGTCACCATGGGTAACGCTTTACGCTTTTGGGGCGCAGTGTGCGTGTGCGTGCGTTTGAGCATATCTGCTATACAGTTTGATAGGAGGGCGGTTTTTGCTGGAGAAGCCTTTCATAAATAGGAAGAAACCAGATAAATGGGCAGAGGGAGTCTCTGTGGCAAGAAGCCCAGGGAGAAATCAACCAACAAGTAATAGGGAATCTTCTCTGGGCCGAGAAATACGAACGGACCAATTTGGGGGGCACAGTTTTTTTGTTTAAAGTTCATCGAGAGGAATGCTATTTTCTCGTTCTCCCCCCCTCTTGCTCTATATTTTTCGATATCTGCTCTAAGAAAAGAAAATGAAAATTAATACGGGAGCCGCGCCTTACAAAAGAAGCCATTCGTCTTGTTGATTATCTATTTGGTTGTCAGGGTTTGAGCTATGGCGCCGGCCTGCTCCCTTTTTGTAATATATAAAAAATAAAACACACACGCGCGCACAGCACCGGTGCAGAAAACAACGATAGGAGGAAAAAAATTGAGCAAAAATTACACTCATTAAAGCATTAAAAGACCACGAAGCGAGATATTTAATTCTTTTTTTTTTTGGAGTTGAGGAGCAGAGGAGGAAGGAAGGGGGCTGGCCCACACTCTTTGTCGGCCCGGTGCATGCGAGTCTGAGTGAGCAGCCGTTAAATTAACGGGAGAACGGGAGTGAAACGGAGGGACGTTCTGTGATTTAAAACGAGATTACAGGACGTAATGTACCAGGATCACTCAGGGCTGGGGACAGATTAATCATCGGAGCCACTGATTCCTCCAGTCAGGTCGCTCTGCGTTTTGTAGGCAAAACCAACACTGAGATGAATGAATGAAAGTGGAAATTATTTATTGTGAGTGCACGCGGGACAGTTTGGATGTTGTTTTAAAGACATCCTGCACGAGAGGAGAGAGGAGACAATGGGAAGCAAAAACATTAGTCTATTAAATATCTTAAACAAATCTTTAATTGAAACAAGGAGAAAGGGAATCAAAAATTCTGATAGAAAAAGAAGAAACGAGAGGAAAAAAGAGAAATGTCTGCTTTTTCAGCCATTTATTTAAATTTCAATGGACTATTTACAAATAATAAGAAGGTAGACACTGAGTAGGCATAAGCACAGAGAGGAGCAACTTACATATCACGGAGGTAACACATGTTCAACAATATCATACATACCATATCATCATCATCATCATCATCATCATCATCATCAAGAAGGATAGGAAGTGATCTTTGGAATGTAAAGAATTATATCAGTTAGAAAACATTGGCAGAATAAAAAGTGGCACGAGGAGAAAATAAACAAACAAGAAAAGCAACGTGTGCGCGCGGAGACAAGATGAGACAAGGAAGAAGAGAGAAAACGAATCAACACCATTCAGACATGCAATAAAAAGGCTCCTTATTCTTCCGAATTTCTCTGGCTAGAACAATTACTTATAATTAAATAACTTTTGTTTCACATACAGGAAATGAATAGCGCTTTTTGTATTGCAGGTAATAATAATTATTATTATAATAACTCGTCACACAATTTAAAAAATATAAAAGCTCGAAAAAGCTGTCACTTCATCAACGAGTAAGAGAAAATAAGATTATAAAAAATAATAATAATATATAAGTACAGCTGAGGTAATAGGTAGTACCCTACATTGAATAGTGCTGCGCCTATGATGTGTTCTGGGGCTAGTTGAATATTAGTGTCCTTTGTTCAGGCAGCTTCATACACTGTGTTTGGTGCGTCGTAAAAAACAAACAAAAAACAACAACAAAAAAAAAGCATTTAACTTGACGTTATTTCTCTGGGATCCCCCTGTTCAGTCTCTTTCCCTGTCGACAACATGAACTATCAGCGGACCACATGAACGCATCCTCCCGTGATTCACACCGAAGCCAGCATATATCATTTTACAATCAACACTGAATTCAAAAAGAACTGCAATTAAAATTGAAAAAGCTATAAGTTTGTCATTAAAGAGAACAGACGTGTCAGCAGTTACAACGCTGTCATTCTGTATCTGAGCGGAGGTTATAGTCTGTTTGATGGTGCAGTATAATCAGGTTGCACAGTGTGTGTGTGTGTGTGTGTGTGTGTGTGTGTGTGTGTGTGTGTGTGTGTGTGTGTGTATGTGTGTGTGTGCAGGGAGAAAACTTCTCTTGACGAAATGAGAGTACCATTTATTTATTACACGTGCGTGTGAGCGTTTGAGTGGGGTGGACGTGGGAGGGTGATCGGTGTAGTGGTTTGGAGAGAGGTACGCGGGTGTGTGTGTGTGTGTGGGGGGGGGGGGGGGTAGTGAGGGTAGAGGGGTGGTTGGGGGAGGAGGGGGGGTAATGGGCAGAGCCGCGGTTCACCCCTTTGCTTTGTACCCGCAGAGTAAACATGACAAATGGGCCTCGAGTTTGGCATGATTAAAGATGAAAACGAGGATCCATCTTCACCAAAAAAGTCTCGGATAAAAAAAGAAGCAAGGAACCACACACACACACACACACACACACACACACACACGAGCACGTTATATTCAGCATACACCGTCCCGTGCTCTCTGATCGAGAGGAGAGAGAGAGGGGAGGGGTTGGGTGGGTGAGATATAAAAAGAAAGGAATTTAAAAAGCGGAGGAAGAGACAGGGAGAGACTGGCGGGGTTAAAAACAAATAAGCGACCGCTTCATTTTTTCATTTCTGTCCGTTTCTTTTCGCCTGTTTTGTTCTTTCTCCTTTTATGAATGGGAACTCTCCCCCTCCACGTCATATTTATAGTGTGTAACAATAGCAGGGCCACATCCCCCCCTCCAAAGCGTTACTCCGGTCCAAAGTGCAGGTTCCGGGGGTTACAAGGCGTTCAAGTTTGGGAGTTGAGGTGAGGGAAACGAGGGACACACGTCAGACAAAGAGCCAAAGTCTGTATGGGGGCTATAGTGGTCCGCTGGAGCGGTTCTGGGACCCGCTGAGGGACTGGGAGTTTGTGTTGCTGCCGTTTGTCCCGGAGCGGACCTTCGTGTTGGGCAGCTTGTGGTCCTTCTTCCATTTCATCCTCCGGTTCTGGAACCAGATCTTGATCTGCCGCTCTGACAGACACAGCGTGTGAGCGATCTCCACCCTGCGCCTGCGCGTCAGGTACCGGTTGTAGTGGAACTCCTTCTCCAGCTCCAGGACCTGCTGCCGCGTGTAGGCCGTCCGCGACCGCTTCGGCTCGCCCCCCGTGTAGTTAGGATTCACTGTGGGAGGAAAGAGCCAGAGGAGACGGTCAACCACATGAAGCATTCAGGAAAAAATATATAGGCTGAGAATAACATGAGCATAATACTATAAAATAGCTAGTAATAATACTAGAACAAAACTACAACAGCAATACTAATAAAATAAAATATAATAGTAATTATTCTACTGATAGACAGTGCTGCTTGCCACATCACAGAGGACTAAGACAGGAGCCGCAGGGAGGAAAGTGGAAGTGCATCATGAACATGCAAGCAGGAGAAATAAAGGTCCCGCCATGATGAGTGGGGCTGATGTGGGAGAGAACAGATCCACTGTAACCTTGGCAGACCTTCCACTGATTACACGACTGCTTTTTGTTTGGTTTTTACTACACAAACCTCGGGTTTTTAAAGCAGCTGTTTCTGCTGCTCCGCTCTTTGTTTCCGAAACGCTGCGTTTTCACTGAACATATGTGGTCAGGTGTCATTACAGGCCCGCGGTGCTGTGCTGTGTGTGGTGTGAATCCCCCCACGCCACGCACGGCATCAGCCTGACATCGGTGTCCAAATGTTGTGATTTGGGGGCAAATCGAGGCCACTGCTGCGACTCTATAAAGGTCCAAAACTGCGCGCACGCGACAGGGCAAATGATAAAGCAGTGAAAACAACGAGCAGAGCAGCCCCCCCCGCCCCCCTCCCCCACCCCCCCCCCTTAATGCACAGACGGACTGAGCGCGAGGATGGTGCCATTGTCTCCTCTTGTATAAACTGGTCGAGGATGAACGTGGTGGTGGTGGTGGTGGGGGAGGGGGCGGGGGGGTACGACAGCTACAACACAACGGCATTCAACGATGATGATTCAACACAACAGGACAGTAACAACTAAACACGCTGCAGCAGAATCCACACACATGACAGCTGCAATAACCGAGCAGAGAAGGAGAAGAAAAAAACACACACACACACACACGCATGAAACCTTTTTCTTACCGCGTGCACAGGCCGGCTGCAGAGACCGAGCGAGTTACGGTGACTTTGCAAAAGTGCCATTATTGTCGTCGCGCGAATACACACACTCCCGATTCTCCACAATCCACAACAGGCAGCGAGTCCATTAGAAGATTACAGAGCAGCAGTAATAGACTGCAGCTACTCGCTGTTACATTGGTGTTTTACGGCCGCTCCATAAACATGAATATTTCAGCTGCCATAAAACTTTCCCTCCCCTGGAACAACGAGTGGGGAAGGAAGGCTCGACAGAGTAAAGTACACCGTTTATACAACCCGACCACTTAAAATCAAATTACCAAAGCATAAAATCTAACTTATGGGCTCGGTCTGAGTTGTCATAAGGCGAGGTATTAGAGCAGACGAGCCTGAGATCGGACTTCAAAAGGCACCTCAGCGCAGAGGTGTAATAAAAATTTATGGAGGGTGTAATTATATTGGCCCTGCAAACAGACGATCGTAAATCTCGACCCAAGGGCTACTCTTCTACTTCTAACAGAAAACAGGGGGGGGGAAGCCATAGATTGTGACGGTGGACACCTAGCTGACTGCAGGCGCTTCAACCGCAGGCAGAACGGCGCAGCGAGGGAGAGGGAGAGAGGGAGAGAGGGAGAGGGGGGAGAGGAAGAAAGTTTGCATGGAGCACTTACCGATGTTTACATGGACTTTCTTCATCCACGGGTAGACGACGGGGTCCTTCCGGCTGCTCGCGGGGGGAGACGCGCTGTGGCCGCAGGACGGAGGAGGCGGACTGGGTGTCACCGACTCGCAGCGGTGACTGAGCTCCGGGACCGGGACGGGGACGGGGGCGGTGGGAGTCTGCAGCGCAGCCGGGGGAAGGACGTGACCCCGCGGGGACATGACCACCGAGGCTGGCTGCCCCGCGCGCTGGCACGTCGTGTAGGGCGGCTCGGCGCGTGGCTGCTGCTGCTGGGTCTGGGTCTGGGTCTGGGTCTGGGTCTGGTGGTGTGGGTGGTGCTGCTGCTGCTGCTGCTGGTGGTGGTAGAGAGAGTCCGGCTGAAAGGCGGCAGGCTGCTGCCTCTGAGAGCTGTAATAGTCCGGAGAGTGGCTGGGCAGATAGTCGCTCTGGGAGTATTCCTCGCACGGGGGGAACTTCGGGTCCACATAGTTGGAGTTGATCAAATAGGAGCTCATGGCCATTAATTTCAGTCTTTTTGTGGAATTGCACCTACTCGGAAAATATATAACTAAAATTTATATCTCATCCCTTTACTCTTCGGTTATTCCTGCTCCGTTGAACCCTCCTACTTTTCTGTCAAGTGAACAAAGTTAAGAAGCCACGTGACGGCGGCCGGCCAATGGCGCGCCTCCTGGACAAACCCCGGATAAGGAAATGGGATTAAGCATATACAGAGCCACGCGCATTATCATATGGCCTCGGTTTGTGGGCATTGAGTCTTACAATCCCCCCCCCTCCCCTCCGCCCGCCTCGCCTGCCTCCATATGCACCGGTCTCCATACAGCGCAGTGCTCCGGCCGCATGTCGACACGCCGCTCCGAGCGCAGCACAGACATCACAACAATAACAAAGCGCGTCCTAGTTGAGTTGAGTCGGTGCTGCGCTGCATTCCGCTCCGGCTCAGGCCGCTCCTGCGCGCGGGCACGCGGTACAGATGTTGTCATCTGCTCTTTGCGAATTCAAATAGATGATAAAGAAAACATGACGGAGGGAGAGAGCGCTGCAGGGCTGTGGGTGGTTTCAAGTGGCGGGCTGCGCCTCCTCCTGTGTGTGTGTACTGGCTGTGTAGCGACATGTTTGACAAAGTTCTTTTTTTCTTTTCTTTTTTTCCCTTCTCCCCTGTTCTTTTTAAATCGCTAATAACGGGGAGTGGGAGAGTTGCCTGACTGCGGCGCCACCCAGCAGCAGCGGTCCCATGTCAGAGATAAATCTGGCTTGTTTAGGATCGATAGAAAATTCATCAACTAATTCAGGTTACACAGTCTCCTAAATCACCAGCAGCCCTTTGCATTAAGAATGAGAGTCCAGCACCGGTTCCCTCTTAAACACAAACACACACGCTGCTCCAACAGGCGCCTGTTCTACATGAACTCCCCTTGCATGATAATTCAGACTCAACCTTTTGCCTCGCATGGATAAGTAGGATTTATTTCCACCCACGTTCTGATATTAACATGACTAGCATAGCAAACCCATATGAGGCATCCAGACCGTGCGGCTGCTTTCTGCTTTCTGCCCTTGAGCTGTGCATTGCTGAACACAGATACACCGCTCTTTGTTGTTTTCCCCAACAGTGACTCACTCACACAAGCTGCCACAGCCTTCCACAGCCCGTGGTTTCCCTTTTTAACATGGATCACACACTTGCCTCCTGTTATCACACAACAAACACACCAGGACGCTGCACAACTCCTGCACACTGCGCTTTTGTGCTATATTTATCAGCATCGAGTCACAAAAACAGAGAAAACAACACAACACACACCGAACCAGGAGAGAAGGCAGTTTGTGTGGTGTTATCAGCACAGATTCACACAGGCAAGATGATGGAGGTGATGGAGAAGTCCTTTGTTTCCAGAAAATTGACCGTTTCTTACACCCCCACCCTTCCAATACCCCCCACCCTCTGCGCCACTCCACAAAGCCGACTGTATCATTTTTCAAATGATTAAAAAAAAAAAAGAAAAAAACTCCAGCCCAACCTGCAGCTCTGAGCCGGCTTTTAAAAGTATGAAAACACACACACACACACACACACACACAGCACCACACAGGGGAAAGATGGATTCAAATCGAATCAACATCTACATTGCATGTAATTCAGAACCACCTGGAATAAGTAAAGTGTTTCATAATATTTACTAGGTTGATAATGAAAATATACATAAAACCCAGACTTTTTTCTTTTCTTTCTTTCTTTCTTTCTTTTTTTTTTTTACCTTTAACCAGCTGATCTACAAACGAATTCAAAATCAAATCTAGAGCAAAGAGTGAATAAAGGCGCGTGCAGCCTAATAACCGCTGCAGGCCTCTGCTGCCTCTGTCCGATCCATCGCAGCCGTCGTGTATAAATCCACTATATACTCCCCTAGAAGCGAATTTGTGATTGCTTTAATGATTTTTACACAAATCCGGATCTACAGGGTAGATATAGAAGACAGTGGCTCTCTGGAGGCGCATCACACCGTCCACACACACTGCTGTTGCTTTCATAAAGTCGCTGTCGGAGCCACAGCGGAATATTTCCATCCATCTGTACATGTCTGTGATCCCTGACCCTCCGCAGCGCTGCTGGGGAGCTGCGAGATCAACTTATAAAGCTGCAACGCTTCCTGTGAGGCAGGGCGACGATTACAACAGCTGATGCTGAAATAACACCAAACGTGGCCGCCATTAAAAAAGAAAATCCATTTTCAAGCAACAGACAGTGGTAAAAAAAAAAAAAATGGAGGAGGCCTTTCAAAAAATAAAATAAAAATAAAATAAAATCCTGGTTTAGACATAACATAAAAAATAAATACTGACCTTTCAAAATAAATGTCAGTCATATTGATATCAAACAAAATTGTCATGTTCTTCATAACGTCTGATACTATTGCTATTATTGTTGGGTTATATAAATGGGAATACCAGGCCTCTGCAACAGCTTTTCCAAATGTAAATATTCAGACAACTTTCCACCAGCCTCTCGCCCACACACAAGTTGAACAGCGACACAACTGTAATCATCCAAAGTATAATAATCAAATTTAAAAAACAACAACAAATGAATAGAAAACGAAGAACTTGGCCTCGTCGGCCGCTGATCGTCTCAACTAAATGTTGGAGCAATTTAGTGAAAGAGAAGACAGATTTCTTGGCACGAGGAAACCCCGTCCCATCACAGGCTGTTCTGAATAATGTGAGTGAAGAATGGATGGAGCGATGAATAAACCAACGAATGAATCCATGTCCCTTCACGATGCTAAATGCATTTCACGTTTTAACTGAATTAAAAAGCCGCACACAAGGGCCTGTACTCAATCATGATTCTTTTTCTTTCTTTCTTTCTTTCTTTCTTTCTTTCTTTCTTTCTTTCTGTCTGTCTGTCTGTCGGTAAGGCTTACTTAGGATACTTTCGTTATTCAGTCTATCCAACTCCACAAAATAAAATAAAATAAAGTAAAGTAAAATAAAATAAAATAAATGATTGTGTGTGATATAAGACAGGTGTCTGTAATAAAAGGAGTGGTGGATTTTGAAACTCTACATTCTGAGGCCTAAATGTTTTTTCTCTTGTATTTTCCACGTCACTTCTCGCTGCTCCTTCTGCTCCCACATTGATTTTGTGACACTGACTCTCCCTCGCTGCTTCAGGCAATATTGCTGTTCTCCGTTTCCTCTAAAAGTTGCTCATACATCACCTGAGCGGACCACAAAGGCACAGAGCGGAGTCACCGTCACTAATCTGCTTCTACTCAGCTCCACTGATATTTTTCACGATTCTCCTTTTTAGTTGACTTCACTATTTTTAATATAACCCAGCAAACCCAGCTCTATTCTATTCTATTCTATTCTATTCTATTCTATTGTGTGCAGGTGTGTGCATACTTGTTTCACCTTGACCTCCCGCTCTGCTGCGGGTCATCTCAGGTATCTGTCAAGATGTGTTTGACTCTGACTGCGGCACTTCCCCTCCCTGTCACGTTTGTCAAAAGCAGCCGTTGAATTCCGGTTACAGCTTCAGACACTCTCATAAATTTAGAAGATCGAGGGGAGAAAAGCCTAAACTGTCTCCTTGACCTCAGAGACTCATTTGATCCAGGCCTAATGAAAACAAAACAAACTAGGAAAAAAAGATTTACACTGCAGTCTTTCAATTTAATACGCGCTCTTTGAAATGCGCTGAAAAATAAACAAATAAAATAATAATAATAATTAAAAAATACAAAATAAAAATAAAAAAGCAGCCTTGTTGCCCGTGCAGCTAGACCTGAACCTGAGCAGCCCTGTTGCGCACCACCTGAAAAACCAGCCCGGCCTGTTGTGAAACCCGCACACACACACAGAGAGATAAGCTGCTGCTGGGTTAAAAATAAAACCCTGCTCCAACATGAAGACGTTACTGTATCAGAGCGGGTCTGAACGGGGCCGCGGACAGTAGGAGGAGGGGGGGGGGGGGGGGTGACATACAGGGGACTGACTCAGTGAGTGGAAAAGGTCAGCGGATCTGGAATCAAACATGTGACTTTTATTGCGGGTCAATTCCGTTTACAGCTCAAACACCAACAAGCTCAAACGGAGATGGAAGAGAAAGAGGGGAAGGGGTGTGGGGGGTGTTTAAATAAAAAGCAATAAAATGAGCAGGGAGCGGAAGAGAGCAGGGGTGAATAAATAACTTTAAAGTCTCTTCACAATCTGAGAGCTTTTAACTCGGCTGCTGCTGGCTGACTAACCCTCCAGCTCCCTGCTCCTGCTCCTTCTCCTTCTTCCATTGAGAACTGGGATTATTATTTTTAAACGCGGATTAATTCTAACGAGCACAGAGGTAAGATCTCACTTGAGCGGCCTGGGTTGGTTTTATTTAATTATGGGTGAACGAGATGTTACAGAGAAAACTGAAAGACTAACACTAGGTCTACATACATAAACATTTGTCCGCCCCGTATAAAATCAAATCTGTGTCCATGCGCCATCTTTAAAATTTAGTCTGAAACAGCACAACAAAAGGCCTCGGAGGCTTTTTATTTTTTTTCTTTGACCAACAGCAGGCCTTGACTCGTATAAAGGCACATTGGGACAATCAAAACGAACATATTGAAGGGTTAAACGGCTTCATTATCCGCAGCGACCGGGCCTTGTCAGAGTTCTGAAATATTACCGAGGTGAATACGCTGCACAAGAGAAATGCGGTTCGGCTCCTTTTGTGCAGTTTGATAAATAAACCGGGCTTCATTCCCCTGGTTATTGTCATGCAAAGTGACGGATAGAAACAGATAGAAACGAAGCTGCAGGCCTGTCCCTCCGCCTGCATGGCCTCGGTTCATCTGAAGGTGTTTTCTCAGAGCTATTGTGTGCTAGTGGATGGCTCGCCTTTTGCTTCAAAACTACATTCACTTCTGTAGGCCCAGGCAGCTAGATTCACAATCAAAACAGACACAGCAGCAACAAAAATCACTTCAATTTAACCGCGTGCATGATCAAACTTCCCACGAGCTCCTTAGAACGTGTTTATAACAGTGCAAAAATATGCTTTAAATACAGAAGCACGCGGTGCAGCTGGAGCCAGCGCGAGACTACATAGACGCTCGTGCAGCATTTGTATTAGATAGAGGGACAAAGGCTCCCAGTAGGATGGAAACATTTGATCAGAGAGACAGCACGTTAGCAATCAGCGGAGGAAAATAAACAGCTGAAACCACTGGCGCGCTCACAGCCTCGTGCACAGGCTCCATACAACATGTGTGGGTCAACAGCAGGAAAGAAAACCGCACATCTGGATCTAGATCTGGATTTTATTTTCCTGAGGACAATTTCATTACGCGTGAATGAGCAGCTCTTTTATTTCATTTTAGATTTTTTTTTTCTTTTCTTTTTTTACATAGACTGAAATCAGTTGGCACTTCGAAGCAACCGCACTATTTGCTATGATGGATGACATGAGATGAAGGATGTTGTGAAAATGTAAGGCTGCTGTGGCTGTGGATGAAATTGAAGGCTGACACGAGTGAAAGTTAAAAAGCTAGTTCTCCGGCCTGGCCTTTAACCTTCACTGGCCACGACCTGGCCTTCACCGCCGGTCTGGCCTGCAGTGATGATAGGAACCTATCAGTCAATCTATCTATCTGCCCGTCCGTCTGCTGCTCTGTGAATCCACCAGGAACTAACAGCACAGCGCCCACAGAGCAGAGCACCCACAGCGCCCACAGAGCAGAGCACCCACAGAGCAGCCATAGCACCCAGTCCCCCGAGGTTTCACCTACAGCACCCAGGAAACATCAACCTGCACACTGCACGTCCCCATAACCCACAGCAGATAACACATTCAACATATGAATTGATAAAGTTACCAGCAGCTTATGTGTATTGGCAGCAGGGGGAGGAGGAGGGGGGGTCTGCGGTAGCTACGCCAACACGTGGCCCCCCCCCCTCCCTCCTTCCCTCCCTCCCACCGCGGGCAAAACACCTGCCACACACGGTAGCTACGAGCAAGAAAAAGCGGGCACACACACACACACACACTGATATGCAAATGAGGACGCATCTTCTTCTAGGCGATTTCTATTTAGTGTGTAGCTACTCACTTGTGTGTCGCTGCTGGACCCGCCTTTTCTCTCCGGTAACGTCGTCACATTGATCTCCACAGTTTCTCCTCTTCCTACCATCATCACATGTCTTTTTTTTCTATTTCTCGCTCTTCTTCACCTCTGCAGAAAGCCGCAGCTGTTTTTCTTTTCCGCTCAAATAAGACTGGAGCGCTCACACCTCAGTTCCTCCTCCTGTCTCTGCTTCCGACGCCACAGGTTTTTTTTTTCTTTTTTTGACCTCTTCAGGATTCTTCATGGTATCTTAAAAAAAAAAAAAAAGGTCTTTTTTTTCCTGCGGACACTCCCGCTCGCGTGCACGCGCGCACACGCGCAGACGCACGCCCTCCGGTCTCCCCCGGTAAAGCGTAAACATGTGAGACTGTCAGCTGTTATCCGGTCGGTGCGGCTCAGTCTCCGCGTTAAAGGCACCGGGATGAAACGCTGCGAAGGTAGAACCGATTTAACGGTG
Source organism: Trachurus japonicus (assembly GCF_045865225.1). Lineage (NCBI taxonomy): Eukaryota > Metazoa > Chordata > Actinopteri > Carangiformes > Carangidae > Trachurus > Trachurus japonicus. The sequence goes on along the minus strand of NC_140914.1, from coordinate 31,582,356 downwards.
ATAATCCAGAGAAAACAAAGACAGTACGTCACCAGGACGCTGCCTTACCGGCACCGGGCGCTCCCCCAAGCCTCAAAGCACGACCCGGCGATAAATGACACGAGGGGGACACCCCCCCTTACCCCCTACCCCCCTGACCGGTGGCCGTCGCCCCGTGCTCCCGGTGCCGGGGCGCCATGGAGCAGGGTCTGGGCTGCGGAGGACGGAGCAGGGCTGCGGTGCAGACTGTGGCTCTTTAAGGCATTAAGTGTTGTGTGTGTGTGCACGGACTCAAGTTTTCAAATTAATCTGCCAGTTTGGCACACTCTTTGTTTAACGGGCGAGGCGTGTCACCCCGCGTCCCCGGTACACATTTTAATATTGGTGAGACGCGCTGACCTCCCGTTCACCCCGAGCACAGCCAAGCCCTTTCCCTCACCCCCCCTCCCCTTTCCACACCCTTTCTTTTTGCCATTTCCACCTCTCCCTCACTCCCCTCGCTCCCTCATCCGCTCTTTCTGTCATTTGGTTCTTTACCCCTCTCTCCCCCTCCTCTCTCTCCCTCTCTCTCTCCGTCATACTAAATTGAGTTGGAGTCATTACTTTGAAGAAAAATGGTCAGCAGATATGGAGGAGGGGGAGGAGGGGGGGCTTTCTCTCTCTCTCACACACAGATTTTTCTTTTCTTCTAGGATCATTTCTCCTTTTCCTTTGTTGCAGCTATAAATATAAATGACACCACCATGCTCGCTAATAGGTGAACCCGCAGCGGAACCGCAACATCACTCCGCAGCCTTACACACAGGATTTGCCTAGAAATTGTATTGAAGCTTATAGAGTTGGAACAAACAGCCGTGTTTAGAGTGGAGGTCAGACTCCGGGGTATCACGGTATCAGGTGGATTCATATTGATGTTATTTGACTCTTTGTAACCGAGTTAACTGCAGCCATATGTCCACACTGCTCCCTGATCATTACACCACTATTACTGTCCTTACATTTCTCCTGCCTATCAATAACATACTGCTCTTCATATATCAATATCAAATAAATAAATAACACACACATACATTTATATATAGCTATATACACACACACACACACACTGTTGCCCGTAAAGTTGGAATGTTTTTTGTAGAGCACAGAGTTTTTTTTTTATCTGTGACTTTATTTGTGACATATAGTGTAGCCTATCTCCTCAAAACTCTATTGATCTCCTCCAAACATATCACTGTGAAGACGAATTAACCTTTATAATAGGAATAAAAAGTGGAATGTGTCTGAAAACAAAATTATTCAAATTTATGAGCAACACTGTATATCTATATCTGTGTATAGATAGATAGATAGATAGATAGATAGATAGATAGATAGATAGATAGATAGATAGATAGATAGATAGATAGATAGATAGATAGATAGATAGATAGATAGATAGAATGGTTATCTATTATCCTGACAGGCGGGAGTGGCCACAATCTAAATTGAATTAATTCGGTGAACTTAGAATGAACCCGGGAAAAAGACAGGATCATAACGTAGTTATTCACTCATTACCTTTTTAGGATGTGACGGGGGTAAACCGAGCCAGGCGGGGCCGTGCCGTTCCGAGACATCATTCAGTACAGTTTTGACTTCCTATACTGTTGTCTGAGGTCAGACAAAAGGCTCACAGATCTGAGGCGTTCGGTTTATTTTTCTTTCTTTCTTCTTGTTGCCAAATGATTTTTAACACAACGAGGTTGAGCTTTATCAGGCAAATTAAGCTGTTTAATACATATTTACTCTCCAATACAAAGAAAGAAGGGGAGAAAGAAAGAAGTAAAAAGGTTGCTGGCTCATCCTTCTCAGCTCGACAAGTAAACAGTGGCTGACATTAATCTGGCTGTGGGAAATCAGATAAGTGCAGTAATAATTTTTGGATGGTGAAAGAGATAAGAGTTTCTTTTTGACAGGGTTTTGTTGATAAGGCTGACGAGAGGAAGAGCTCTGCTTTGCCAAAAAGGTTATATAAACAGCTGTGAGCTCCAAGCATAAAACCACCACTTTACAACAACCACACACACACACACACACACAGCGCTAACGAAACAATGGTACAAGTTCTCTTTTCATCTACAGCAGATCTACAATAGTTCACTTATCAACTATAAACAAGACCTACGGGATTCAATTATTTGATTAATAGGTGCATTTGTTTATTTTGAAATTCATTTGGACCTGGCCAACAGCTGACATATTTTACACTTAATAATTAAGATAACCCAATCATTAGCCTACTACTTCTATTCAATGTCTTTTCCCCAGCCTACAGGACAATAACAATCCAATAGGAAACAAATGTTAGCTGGTGTTAGCAGAACGTGTAGCCAAACACCTGCACCCCCCCCCCCACACACACACACACACACACACACACACACACACACACACACACACACACCTCCATGTCGCTGAATACCTTCCCTCCCTCCCTCCCTCCCTCCCACCACCACCACCACCACCACCTTCAACCTCTCCATTTTTCCTGCCTTTCTTTCCCCTTCATCTCTCTCTCTCCCTCTCTCTGTACAGGAGGAGCTCTGCTTTTGTCACGAGAGACAGGAAGGGAAGGTCAGGCCTTCACCTCTCCTTTGCCTCCTGCTATCATTTCTCTCATCTGTGCCCCCTCGGTATACCCCTGCTCCTCTTACTCCCTCCCCTCCCTCCCTCCCCTCCCTCCCACTCTTTTTGCCTTTGACATAGTGCAATTGGTCTGGTGAGTGGAGTGAGTGAGGAGAGGAGAGGCGAGGGCGGAACTCACGCACGACGGTGAACTTTCGACCCTTCAACTCGGTGAACTCTCTACTTGAGGCCGCGGCTGGTAGCTGGTAGCTGGAGCTGCCTGGGACATCCAGCCAGGCTCTTCTCCTGATAATAACCCTGGATTCGTCTTGGTTCCTCCGCCTCAGGGAGACAGGGGGGGCTAAGAAAGAGACAAACACACGGACAGTAGCCTTTATGTCTCAGTTCACTTGCTAGCTGCTGAGAGACTGTCCAGTGCTGCTCTGCTAGCCGCGTTAGCCGTGTGTTAGCTGTTAGTTCCCACCTCCACACAGAGGAAGGCAACAAACTAACAGCAACACTAATGTGGCTATTGTGTTTCTTTTTTCTTTTTTTTAAGGCGCCAGCTCAGAGGATACATTGTAACTGTGTGTGTGTCAGTGCACTCACCACCACACATCTGCAGGAAGACGGCGACAGTTCTGACAGTTGTGTATTTGTACAGCCACGGGGAGACGGGGAGGTTGTTACAGGTTATCGTCGGTTAGGATTCAAAAAACACGGAGGGGGGGGCGCGCGCAGGGAGGAAGGGGAGGCTTTAACACAGAGCGGTGAGCGGGGGCGCGGAGGGATCTGCGGCTCGGTTCATGCTGTCCTCCTGGTCTGAAGCGGGCTCTGGTGGCGGCGGAGGAGAGCTGCAGCCTGAAATAAACTGCCTCGTCCTCCGGCTGCACACACTCAGGTCCTACAGTCTGAAGGCTGTTGACCCGAGACAGGCTGTCAGAGTTAAGGTTCGGTTTTCACTGACTTGACTTTCTCACTAAGAGATTAAGAAGTCTTTTGTTTTGTTTTTTTCATATGAAAATAATAATAGGCTAATAATAATTATAATAATAACCTACTACTAGGCTACTACTGCCTACTTATAATAATAATAATAATAATAATAATAATTATTATTATTATTATTATTATTGTTATTATTATTATTATTGTTATTATTATTATTATAAAAGAAAATGGCAGATAAGATAGTGTATCCAGCGCCTCAGCAAAATAAAGAAAGAAAAGAAAAGAAGTTTAGTGTTTTTAGTATTAAAAAAAAGAAAAAAAGTAGAGCCGTAGCAGGCCTAATGTTAGTTAACCACATTGGTTTCCTGTTTTCTACTGATGTTGGTCAGCACAGGTGTCATCGATTGTTGTCGTGGTGACATTATAGGCTTGCAAATAGCCTGAAGGTGAAGTGTCTACTCTTTAGCATTAAAATAACTGCGTTTTTAACTGTCTTTAACCAGACTAGCATCAGATTCATTTCTTATATGAGACCAACCCAAGCCTAGACCGGTCTATAGACTAACAGGCTTTCTTGTTGGAGATTAGAATAAACCGAGACGCTGCTGAAGCTCATTCATCCTAGTTGCGGGAGGAAAAGCCTCACTAAAACGGGAGCCGTGGCGCCTTACAGAGCAGAACAGTTGATAGGGAAAAAGCTTATAAATCTCCAGTCACTGATAGCCCGGTGGTAGCAGAGCAGCGCTATTTTTCTTCATAAAGACCTACAGTTAATAAAGCTATGTTATCTGCGCCTATCTGAAAAGTGCGTAACCCAGGCGAATAGTGAACATGGCATGAGCTGAAAAACAAACGCAACACCCAGCCTGCAGCTTTACGTATTTGCATGCTTGATGACCTGTCATAAAGCATCGCCAAGACAAACAAAACCTGGTGGTATCCAGACTTTATTCCCAGTCTCACAAAGAACCAGTGATAAAAGCTTTTTATCGGCTGCAAACACTCAGGCTATCTGAAAGAAGAATTAGATCAAGGCCTGTTTCCCTTTGTACAACGTTCAAGGTTGATTTAAGACATTTCCCTCTTTATTATTATTTTTTTTTCAAAAGAGAGCTGGTAAATAAGTACCTCTATCTATCTATCTATCTATCTATCTATCTATCTATCTATCTATCTATCTATCTATCTATCTATCTATCTATCTATCCTAACCCATCTATTTGTGGAAGTTTTCGTTTGTCTGAGGTAAACTTCCCTCCCTTCTGAGCCGGAAATAGGAAACACTGACAGATAAATCAAAGCAGACAGCTGTTAATTCCTTTCCCCTGTGCTGGAGAAGTAAACACGCGCATAGGGGATATATATGCTGCTGCCGCTGCCGCCGCCGCTCTGTTCGCTCTCTGCTCTCCTCTCTTCCGCCTGCATGCCGCGCCTGCGCCGCAGCGTCCTAGCGCAGCGCGCCGCTCGAGCCTGTCTGCTGACCTCGCGCTGACTCCTCCTCGTGCATTATTCATGATGCATGGCCGCGAGTTTCACCCCTATCAGTATGCAGAAGACATTACCGCTTCGCAAATGCCGATTTAAAGGTAAAGCAATCACAAAATGTGTGTGCGCCTTTCTCTCTCTGTGTGTGTGTCTGCTCCAATGCACTGAACAGAATGGCCTTCCGCGCGACTATAAAGGCGCAGTAAATAATACAAATTTAAAGATAAACTGTGATAAAAGATGTAGCAGTCCAGATTAACACAGCCAGGATCATCCACCTCTCCCTCTCTCGTTCTCTCTCACTCTTTGCAGTCTCGTGCCCTGCCAATAAACCCACCAAACACAACAAAACACACCCCACTCACTCCCACACAAAGCCAGCGACTCTCTCACACTCAGACAAACACACACCTTTGCAATGAGAGAGAGTTAGAGAGGGAGAGAGAGAGAAAAAAAAGGGGCAAGTCGGGTTATTTACTCACCCCACTCATCATCACCAGCACAGAGAGCGTAAAGCCGAACTCAGCGCCTCCTGACAGGTTCAAAGGAGCAGCAAGCCCGCACACATAATACACACTGTACACATAATGGCGAGGAGAAGCGGCTCTGCAGGCTGGAGCTGCCCTGAGTACATAAACGGGAAACAGATGACAATGACACCACACACAGCAAAAACAAAAGAGGCCATACAAGAGCCGCCGCTGCTGCTGCCCCTTCCCATGTAACAGCGCTGCACTTGTGTCACGCATGTTGCCTTTGTGTGTGTGTTGGTGTGTAATGTAGGCCTATCTTTTTTCTATTTTTTCTTCTTTTTTTGTTATGTGTGTGTGTGGGAGTGGGGGGGGTCATCGTTAAAAAGAGGAAGTTGATGAAAAATGAAATGGGGATTTTTTCGCCTTCCTGTTTACTGAACTGAAACTTCCTCCAAGACGCCCCCCCCCTCCCTCTCTCTCTATCTACACACACACACACCACATTCGTGTAATATAATGTGGGATTGTACGAACCGTTATCTTAAAGGGAAAATGTGTTTATTTTTGTCACGACGGAGGGAATTACCTACACATAGCCTATAATTAGCCAAGCTATAATTATTTAAAAATGTCCCTATATTATCAGTTGGTGTCTATTAAAATGGAGTTGTGGGCCTGATACATTATAATAGTTACAAGCAAGTGGAAACATGTATAATTATTGAGGGGGAAAAAATCTCACAAATCTCAGATAAATTGCCCTGAATATTATTCTTTTTTCCATTTTTTCTCCAACACCTTTAATTGTTATTTTTGGAAAATTGTCTTTAGTCTAAATAATAACGTAGGCCTATGTCACTAAGGCCTTCTTTTTTTTTTTTATCAATACCTCTCTTTGGAAACACAAACTATAATTTTTAGTGGAATCAGTTGGGATGCATTGAAGCTGTTTTTCATTATGGAGCAGGGAAACTTTACCGAGAAGAAGACGGTCTTCCCTCTGGTGTCTGAGTAATTTATGGCATCCCGAACATGACTCTAAATAACATTCTTGTGAAGTTGGTGAAAAATCATTGCGATGGCGGAGGGCAGCGCCAGGAATCCCCAGACTGAAAACACATCGGAGCAGACTGGGCTTCACATGTAAAGTGAACATAATGAATGAGAGTTTGAGAGCACAGAGGGACTTCCGAAAGACAAAAAAAAAAAGAAAAAAGAAAGAAATCCTCCCTCATTAGCGGAGTGCAGAGGAGAGCGGATTAACTGTGCGGTCGTGACCAGGAGACATACACCCACAGATGAAGTAACCGGGCCTGAATACAAACACTTCCGTTTAGCTTTCCTTACACTCTGACTGGTGGGAAGAAATAATAATAATAATAACTGCATACGAAGAATTAGACCTAACATATATATTAACGTGTAGAATTTATAATAATACACAAAATGAAAATAAAAAAACAACAGAACAATTATAGCCGAATGTTGGGGAATTAAACATCAAATCCTTATTGTCACAGAACACTACGTGACAATAACAATTCCTTAATAAAGCAGGAAAACTAGAATATATAGCGTATATTATCTGTTATTTTAAAAAATACATTTTTTTCGGAGCTTATAGACTATCTCGTATATTATAATGCAAAATAAATATATAGCCTATTAAAAATAAATCCACCCCCTGCTCCTCTGGAGTTTTTAAAGGTACAGGCCTTTCTCTCATATTGGTTATATATTGTAAATAACAGATTGTTGTGTATTACATTGTGTTTGAAGGCTGCAGCCCTCCCGCCCCACTTAGTGTTTGTCGACCTCTTCAGGGCGCCATGTTGCGGTCAGCCTCTATTAATTTATTGTGACGTAGCAGCTTTGATCGTCATGTTGAACCACCTGGGATGGGTGGTGTGTGTGTGTGTGTGTGTGTGTGTGTGTGTGTGTGTGTGTGTGTTACAGGCTACCTGTAGACTGCCTTCAACATTAGACCTACATGTTGGATCAAGTAACCGTGAGGAGACGGGATAAAAGATTCAGTGGGACAGAGATGAGAGACGCTGTTTGTTGACACCTGTCCTGCACCATCAGGTTTACCCACAATACACCGCACTTATTTCATTATCGTTTCATAACATGTTATCAAGCTATTGATTTTTTTCCCCCCCTCCATGGCGGGTTTGGTGTTAATGACTAATGTGTTTTCAGTTGGGAACTTTTGGGGATCTAATACAATTAAATCATGGCTGACTTCAACAACAGAGATGTAGCCTATTGATTTCAATTTCCTGTTTTGCTGTAGATTTCTAACGGATTTACTGTACATGTTTCATTAGGAACGGTAGTGTTTGATTAACAGGCCTATTGTGTGTCTGAGTCAGGCCTATAGGCTAATAGAAAGCCTCAGAGGTCCATTAGCTTGTCTGGCTGGTTTTCTCTGTTAATATCAGTATTAGGCAACTTTAGAAAACCCCGTTAATATTTAATAAAGTTGTATTAAATACAGAGGCGATTTGTTGCGCCAGTGTCTTTAACTTTATTTGCTTCAGTGCGCTGGTGTAGTGTTCCTTCCCTCCACGCAGTCAGAGGGACTCCACCAGATACTAGTAGCTAAATAAGCTAGAGGCATATCCTATGTCTGTGTTAGTGTTAGTTCGTTTACACCGGATGTGTGTGTGTGTTCCCTTGTGTTTGGATTCATTTAAATAAACGTTGTTGTTGTTTTTTTTATTCTGGAAAAAAGATAGCTTGAGATAAGCACGTAGGGCCTATAAATGCATGTGTGTGTGTGTGTGTGTGTGTGTGTGTGTGTGTGTGTGTGTGTGCGTGTGTGCGGGTGTGTCTTTGGCGCGAGTCAACCAGGTCAGAGCTCTGGCATAAAATAACCTGCAAGGACTGGTCGTGAGCCTTGGGAATGTTTGTATCCACGACGCTTTTTCACTCACACCCATCCTGCCTGGAAAACACAAGGGCGAGGGACGCACAAAGATTTTCTTGTACCCAAGGACGTATATCAGTGCTCTCTCTCTCTCTCTCTCTCTCTCTCTCTCTCTCTCTCTCTCTCTCTCTCTCTCTCTCTCTCTCTCTCTCTCTCTTGTTTCTTGGCCAATAGGACATACAGGCATTTCTACAACTCGTACTCCTCTGTTGAAAGCATTTAACGCCTGTGCGTAAAACCCAGACCATAACGCTGATATGAAAGCTGAGATCAGGGAGGAAACATGTAGCTAGATATTCACTTCATAAATAAACTTCTTGCTGCGGGTCGATTCATCATTCATCTCTGATTGGATGGATCATTCAAAAACACTCCAACAAACCCTGATTAACATTACAGGAGCGACCTCTCCTCCACAGACACACACTTTCCCCTGGTCGTTTCACTTCACTGCCTCTCTCTCTCTCTCTCTCTCTCTCTCTGACACACACACTCACACACAGAGAGAGACAGTAGGATCCAACAGCCCGAGACCACACGCAGACACACACAGATACAACCACTTTGTGAGTGTAAACCCTCCTGTGTTTACTGCGAGCCTCCTCTCCGCGCTGAGAGCCACGTTCAGCCAGAGCGCGAGCCTGTGCGCCATCATCATTACCCACAGTAAAACACACACATACACATACAGTACACACACTCACGAGGGGGGTGGTGGGTGAGGGTGGAGGGGGGGTCACACCAACTCCATCTGTGACGCCACCGTCGCGCGGCCCTGGGACCAGTCACAACAACGACTCTCAAATATGTGGACTATAGTACACCACACCGCAGCCTGGCGCGTTAATACAGCAGTGAGTGAGTGACATGGCAGGCTAAATACACAGCTCCCCCCTCCCTCCCTCCTTCCCTCCCTCCTTCAGCCTTCAAACACTTACTGTAGCTGCTCCCTCTTCTTCTTCTCCTCTCTACCGGGCTTTTCCCAGCGTCCAAATCGGCGCAGACCGGAGCTCCACGTCTGAACCGGATCAGGGCCAGCGGCCGGTCTAAGCGCAGCCAGCGGCCCCCACTTCGCTCTCTCTTCCCACACACTCAGTCAGCACACGGACGGACGGTCCTTCCACTCCCTCCCTCTCTCCCGCTTTGTCTCTACTTTACTGACCCCTTTAGGATCCCTGCGAAGCCGTTAAACCGTCACTTGCTTTCTAGAATGTGAAATATATAGTACATTGTCAACTCCCCCAAACCATAAAACTAACTTTATGGACTCCACGTGACCAGGGCAGAGCCAGTGAGAGGTATCAGTCTGAGGCCAGCCACGATCTTTTACGATGCAACTTGGAGATAAAACCCCTCATCCCGTTTGACATGTAAATGTCAAAGCTGCCTTCTTTTTTTTTTTTATAGTTTGGCCCAAAGCAGAAGGGGATAGCTTTAAAAAATATACCCGAGCAGCACACATACACACAGAGGAGGCAGGAGACAGAGGTTGTGTCCAGATGAGGCTCGGAGCAACCAGGGCCCCCCACCACCACCACACCCCATCATCCCTCCAACCCCAGACTCAGGGAAGCTGCAGCGAGCATCAGCCCGGTGAGTTTAAAAGTTCACTCGGTTGTTTACAGCTGGAAACCGGGAGACGGTATGATACTATAACCTGATTTGGCCCCCGCGCGCCGTTTAGAGGAGGGAAATTGACCGATTTGTCCAGCTCGTGCAGTTTGTTGTGCTGTCAGGCGGTGTGCGCGTGTATATAGCCATCTTATTCAGTGATTAGTGAGCTGGAGGTTGTCATGTGTATAGGAAGGAAATGTGGCGTTCAAGGCTCCATAGTGAGGCCTGGAAAATAGAAGAGCTGACTGTCCTCTGTTTTCCAGGCCTCACTAAGAGCCTGCTGGCTGTTTTGGTGTGACGCCACTGGTTACCTTTAATAAAAAAATAAATAAAAAATTCCAGCTTGAATAATTCATCTGCATGGAAAACAGCAGGTTAGTTGTTGGAGCTGTTTTTGCGTCATGTTTAGCTCAAATTGCGCAGGAAACTCAGTGCGCAGGAGAGTGTATAGATAGGCCTGTAGACCCGGACTGGTCAGTTACACTGTCTTGCACCTTTTCTCACAACAACTTTCAGCATTGACAATAAATTCATATATCTATCCAGCACACACACACACACACACACACACACACACACACACACACACACACACACACACACACACACACACACACACACACACACACACACACACACACACATGGACAGATCTAATGTGTTTGGCTACATCAGTTTTCCACTGAAGGTTTCTAAAGCTGTTGGCTCGCATCATGTTTCCAGGCGCTGCTCAGCCATTTGTGCGCCAGTTTGGCACCACCACCATCATCATCATCATCATCATCATCATCATCATGCGCAACTGGTGAAGTCGAGTATAGGGAACTCAATTTTTTATGTTTCAACTTTTTTTTTTATTTGTTTCTTGATATTTAGTTATTGTCTGTTTTACTCCAAGTTACAAACAAATACAAAAAGCTAGTTGGCAGAAAGCTCACAGGCCTCACAGGACGGTATAGCCATTCCCCTTACTACATGCGCACAGACACACACACTCTCTCTCTCTCACATACACACACACACTCACTCACACATTGCAACTACAAATAGTGAACTGGGTACATTTAAAAATGTCAATATCTATATACATCCCTTCTGGAACATGAATCCAATAATTAGTCTACAATAATAATAATAACAACAATAATATGCAGTTACACTTTTTTTTTGAATAATAGAGTTATACACAACATTATGGCTGGATACGGAGATGTATAGGCCTGATTTGATTTTAGACACCCACACCCACACACACACACACACACACACACACACACACCATTCTCTCCTTCCTCATGTAAAATGGTAGCAGATTTGAATGAGAAGTAACTTACAGACAGGGAGGAGGGGGGTTGGGTTGTCATGGGCAATACACGTATAATTTGCAGTAAATAACTTCAACTCACATGCGAACTTTTTTTTCTCGAAAGCACTTAGTCAAATACAAAACATCGCACTTTGACGCACACACGCACGCACGCACGCACGCATACACACAACGATATTGAGACCGTGAACAACAGGTAGCCATAGGTAGCGAGGTTGTAGGTAGGACTCTATAGGTAGAAATGTTAGGTAGCATATTCATATTCATCCGCCACTTCTCTCCTCACAAACGACGAGAACATACAGGAACAACAAGAACGTTTTTTTTCTAAACAAGAGCAAGTACCACAGTCTTTTTTTTCTCTTTTCTTTTTTTTTTACATTGCCCTAAAACACCAAAGACCAACAAGTCGAACAAATAAAAAGTGCTGCGCTGTTGAACAGAACTCGGTAGATGATGTGAAGTGTTTTTTTTTTTTTAAATCTAAGATCTGGAATCTGTGAGAGACATATTTCTTCATCTGGTCTTCTTTTATTCCACTCTCTACTGACTTCTGTTGTTTTCTTTGTTTTGTTTTTTTTCTTCATTTTCATTTTTTCCTCCTGTCTTGCTTCTCGTTTTCCCTCCCGGGAAGTCTGTGCACGTCTTTCAAAGAGATGGATCTATATTTTTCTTTCTTTCTTTTAATTCTTATTATTATTATTTAAGAGTGAATCATCTTGTTAGGGCTGGAAGGCGCTGCCGGCGCTGGTCAGGCCCATGTTTTTGAGTTTGTTGTCCTTCTTCCACTTCATCCTCCGGTTCTGGAACCAGATCTTGATCTGCCGCTCCGTGAGGCAGAGCGCGTGCGCGATCTCGATCCGCCGCCGCCGCGTGAGGTACCGGTTGAAGTGGAACTCCTTCTCCAGCTCGAGCGTCTGGTAGCGGGTGTACGCCGTCCGCGCCCGCTTCCCGTCGGGGCCCGTCATATCTGAATGGAGGAGGGGGGGGAGGAGGGGGGGTTGGAGTCAGAAACGTGACATGAACGGGTTGAATAGGTTTGGGGGAAAACGAGCACAAACACTTGAACGCAACACCAAGTGAAATACAACTGGAACACCAGACTGTAGCCAGAGCTCCTCTACAATAGAGGGCAGATTTCACCCACAGTTAAATCTGAATCAGCAGCAGTCTTTCATTGTCACACTACTGTTTTCTTCTCTTTTTTTTTTTGAAGTTACCCCTCCACATTCCCACTTTCCCCCTCTGTCTCGCTCCCTTCAGGCTTTTATTGCCCCGTCCTCTGCCTCACCTCCCTAATAAAGTTCCCACACGTAAAAACCGCTTCACTTGTCAAAGCAGCAACAGCCTCCAAAGCCTTCCTGGCCTCTCTTTCTTTTTTCTCTATACCCCCCCTCCACCACCACCTCCACCACCCGGCTCTGCCTGTGTTCTCCTCAGCCATGTTGGGCTTTTGCTGCCCGGCTCGCTCCTCTCCTCTCCCCTCCTCCCCCCATGACAGATTTATGACGCTTTTGTGGAATTTTCTTAAAATAAAAAAAAGAGGGAGAAAAGGCAGAGGAGGCAACCATGGCGTCACTGAGGGAAATGTAGAACGAATTGCCCCCTGATGCCCTGAGAAAACACGCTGATACCAAACTTCAGATGGTTAACCAGAGGCTGGCCAGCTGTCCTCTGTACTTACTGTCTCATTTTACAAATTCAATTAAAAATAATTCCAAATAAATCACCACATAACCCTTGTAATTCTATATAAACACAAGGCGCTAAATAAAATATATTTGGGGGGTTTTCTACAGTCGAGGCTGACACCCCTCAACGCTCACTGGACTTTTAACAGTCATGAAAATATGAAATTGAGGAAAGGAGAGGGGAGAAAGAAAAAAAAAAAGCTGTGGGGTGTAGACAAAACGAAGAACCGTGACTAATTGTGTGTCTATCAGCTATTCTCAGGCAGACACTTTACTCAAATCATATCAAAGCAGAAACAGCCGAAGTCTGCAGAATCTTTACAGGGTGCACAAAGAGGCTGAAGCACCGTGGCTCCCCCGTGTAGCTTCCACCTCAACTAAAACTGTCACCGGCCCCCATGTGTCCAAAACATTCAGGCTACACACTGCAGTCTATTCCTCCAGCGCTCTGGCTCTAACACCCCCCTGGAAGCTGTGTGAGCCTCGGCTGACATGTTGTAAACAGGAGAGCAGCTTGTACCATGGCTAATGTGCAGCTTTCTCATCCAGGGGAATATCTGTGGAGTCTGGCCGTCGCTGCCCGCCGCGCTGCCGGCGGCTGCTCCCGCCGCGCCGCTCTCCGGGTTCAGGTCTGCGTGCTGCTGCTGCTGCTGCTGCGGGTGTCCGGTCCTGGAGGGTCCGGTCCTGGAGGACGGGTTGTTGCCTCCGCCGCCTCCTCCTCCTCCTCCTCCGTCCTGTTTGTGGTGCTGCAACAACTCGTCGGTATCTGGTGACTCGTCCTCCAGCTCAGTGAAGCGCTGCGTCGCGCCGCCGCCGCCGCCGCCACCGGAGGAGTTGGAGGAGAGGTTTGGAGAGCTGAGATTACCGCTTCCTGCTAGCTCCGAGCGGGGGGACGAGCTCCGGGCGCCCAGCTTGGTGTCTCCTCCTCCGGGTGACAGGAGGGAGTCTGCGGCGGAGGCGAGGGAGCAGCTGGCCGGCTGTCTGAAGCTCCTCTCCGGGGCCGTGGAGCCGAAGCCCCGGGAGTCCCCGACCAGTGAGCCGCCCCCGAAGTGCCCTCCAGTGCTGGCGGCGCCGCTGCTCCCCCCTCCCCGGTTGGTGGTGACGGTCAGGTCCATGCCATTGTAGCCGTAGCCATAAGAGCCCGTAGCATGGTGCATGGTGGCGGAGGACGAGTCCCTGTACGCCCCGCCGTTCATTGCGCCGCTGCTGGCTCCATAATTTAGCAGCTGATAGTCGGGGCCATTTGGATAGCGCCCCGAGAACGAGTTTACAAAGTAAGAGCTCATTTAGGTTGTTTTAGAGAGTTGCAGTCTTACAGTTAAGTACTAAGGGGCGCTTGATTTGTTAGATTTCTCTTGGTCGTTATAACGCGGGTACTTTCAACGATTTATGATGTATTAGTGAATTATGGCGTTGCACTGTACTTCGTTTTTAGCTATGTATGCGCCGTCCAAATATGGGGGTGGGGTGGTGTGTGTGTGTGTCTGTGTGTGTGTGTGTGTGTGATGGGGGAGGTGGGGGGTGAGGTGAGGGAGGAGAGAGAGAGAAACAGAGAGAAAGAGGAGGTGCGGTCACGTGCTTTTGTTGACCAGTCGTAAATTCTCGCCGATGACTTTGGAGAGGTAATTCATGCTCTGAGGTTTCTAATGATGAAGGGATGGGCGGGGACGCTCTCTCTCTCTCTCTCTCTCTCTCTCTCTCTCTCTCTCTCTCTCTCTCTCTCTCTCTCTCTCTCTCACCCCCCTCTCTCTCTCTCTCTCTCTCAACTTCTCTCCCTCTGCTGCCGGAGGTGCCGGGGTGAGCTCAGAGCGCCACCTACTGCAGACATCATTTATTGCATAGGTGAAAAAAAAGACAAAGAGAAAGTAACCTCCAGAAAGTCAGAGAAGTGTTGCATGCAGATATATATCCTCTCTCTCCCCCCCCCTCTCTCTCTCTCTCTCACACACACACACACACACACACACACACACACACACACACACACACACACACACACACACACACACACACACACACACACAGTCTCTGACCTGTGTTCTGGCTGGAAGTTAGGAAACATAAACAATCAATAATCCTCTCATAATGACAGCCGAAGTGGCGCTGCCTTCCGCGACATATTAATAATAATAATACTAATAATAGCTACTAATAACAAAAACAACAATTATAATAATAATAATAATAATAATAATAATTGATAATAATATTCGTATTAAGTAATAATACGAATGTATTAATAAGTATTAATACAACACGTTACAGTGTCATACTGTGGCACCATAATGGCATTGCAGTAAAAAAAAAAAAAAAAGGAAAAAAAATGCAGTGATGCGTTCAGGGTCTCATGAATCTACTCGAAATCATTTTTATACGAAATTCCCATCTCCATTTCCATCAATGCAGTTAACTCCGTTTTTTAAATCAGTTGTCGGTGTTTTACAATGTTACTTCACATGGTGGAATCATACCTATGCCTGAGCCTGTTGTCTTTAATTAACCAGGCACGAGCCATGTTCACAACAAACCATAACAGCGTCCAAAACCCAACCAGTTATAATATTATTATGATTAATAGACCTATACTCTTTCTTTCTTTCTTTCTTTCTTTCTTTCTTTCTTTCTTTCTTTCTTTCTTTCTTTCTGTCTGTCTGTCTGTTCTGTCTGCCTGTCTCTCTCACCCCCCCTCCCCTCCCCTCCGCCCCTGCCCCCCTCCCCTCCCCTCCAGCTGCAGTGGAATGGTAAACCTGATCTGTGACGTCCAAACTGGATGGAAATCTCCTGATTTATGATTTGTTGATTCTCGAGTTGGGATGCATTTCAGCCAGGGTGCCTCTGTGTGTCTGAGTGTGCGTGTGTTATTGTAGTAGGCCCTCAATGTGCACTCTGGTGTGCATATTTCATTGTGACTCTGACACACACTCACACACACACACACACAAACACATAGGCTACACATACACACACACACACACACACACACACACATGCACACAGGCCCAGAACATGGAACAGATGAAGAATTCCAGATTTTTGTGTGTGAAATGATACAAATGAACACACTCTGTGGGGGAGAGAGAGAGTGCATGTGTCAGTGTGGTGCTGCTGCATGTGTGTGTGGAGTTGCAGGCCACATTTCAGACACTCAGCTGCTCACACACGGAGCATCAGCGAGAGAAACCAGCAGCTGGAATGGAAATCATCTCGAATATTCCAAAATACCCAGGAAGATAAAACAGTCCTGCAAAAGACGCTGCTACAGAGGAGGGGGGAAAAATCCACTGAACAGAATCCAGATTTATTATTTTACCCATAAGAGTTTTAATATCGACACTAAATCAGCTAAACTGCTGTTTCTGATGGGCCACTGAAAGGAGCTTTAAAACACAGGAGCCAAAGTTGTGCCAGGAATGCAGGGACAGGCAGGAGGAGGCACTGACCCAGTTGGCACTAACTTCTCAACACACTCCCCTCATTATATATAGATTTCCACCGTCCCACTGAATATTTGTGCCATGAAACAACTCGCTAACCATTTTCATCCAAACAAATTCCAACAGCTTCAGATAAGAGAGGTCAGTGCCTCTGATTAACCAAATGAGAGAAGCTGCGTATCACTCCTGCATGGCAGCCTATTTCTGGCTGGCATTATGATATTCTGTTTACCTGATGGCTCTTAGAACAAGGTGCTCACTGTCTGCTTCTCTTCAGACACACCAGATTTTTTCTTTCCTTTTCTTTCTTTCTTCCTTTTTTTTTTTTTTTTTAACAAAAATGAGACAGACATTTGCTTTAAGAGGTTTTTGCAAATCTTGATTTCACTGCTGTCAAAATATCGTTCCTGTAACGAAAAGTTTTTAAAGTTAACTCATAAAGTCGTAGAATAAAACAAATCAGCTTGAAACCTTGAAATAACTCGAGTAATTTCTATGAGATGGGTTTTGACGGTATAAATATAAATCATAGGCTAACTAAACAGCCATAACATTCTTTGCCCTAAAATATGAAAAGCACTCTTTCAGACTGTGTGCAGTTGGTGTGTGTTGGTCAGTAAAATGAGCCCAGTGAGTCTCAGTGAAACCATTTCCATTGTGCGTAACATAGAACATCTGCCAGCATATAGTTCACCTTACAGCGTTGGGTTTTTGCAGTGGGAAAAGATCTGGTGGCGACGGCCACTCTACCTATCTAACTAGCTTTCACTTCAATCATATATTTCTGAGTGTATGTTAACTTCAGTTGTTGGATTGAGTCTTAATGTAAAACAGACCAATCAGAGTTCATTACACTGAAATAAAACATATTCAATCTAAACTCACTGCCTCTCTCATATTTATATATAGGCCTACAGTATTTTCATTTTATTGTATCACTTTAGTTTTACTTATTTACTGACAACCCCATGCCATCCATTGCCTTGGCAACGCATCCTCCATCTGATCACACTTTTGTTGGCAACTAGTGCAACTAGTGGAACAGCATCAGATGTGGGTTCCTCCATACTGTTCTGGAGAGGCTAATAAAACATGCATGGTGCTGGAAGAGGGTATTTGCTAGTGCTGTATTAATGAACTCATGCAAAGTAGTTTTTTAAATTATTATTTCTTTTATACATATAATATTGCGCCTTATTTAAAACACACACATGTTGCGCGTGGTCTCGCTAAATAATTAAACATTAGAATAACAAATAAAATACAAATAAAAATTCTATGGGACCTAACTAAAAAGAGCGCAATAGAGGAATTACACATCGTGGTTGTCATAGCTACCAGGTAACGACGCATGTTCCGTATATTGCGGATGCTGAAGCTGTCGTCGCATTATTATTATGCGTCACCGCTGCGGTTAGTTTACAGGAGAATATCATAAAAAACTAGGTTTAGTTTTCACACACACACACACACACACACACACACACACACACACACACACACACACACACACACACACACACACACACACACACACACACACACACACACACACACACAGAGAAACACAAGCCCTCTGCTGCCGAGATTTGGAGCTCGCGCGCCGGTCACTCAGGGGACAAGCAAGAGTTCAAAGGGTCACGAGGACATTGTCCACTTTGTCTGGGTGAAGTGTGTGTGTATATGTGTGTGTGACGCGTCTGGCCGGCCTGACTCGAGGACAGATCAACTTTCTCTGGTCATCAATTAGTTGAGCCCACCATCAGCAGCAGCTCGCGCCCCTTGTCACGGGCATGGCCCCCGCGCGGCCTCGGCCCTCGCGCGCCATAAATATGTGCATGCCTGTTTCACACTTGGAAGTAAAAAGGCTAAAAGGTTTATGGACTGGGCGACGTCACTACATCGTAAAATTACTTCTTTTTCTTTTTTTTTTTGTCTACTTTTGAGTGAAACGTCACAACCAGAAAACTTGAATGAAAACAAACCTCGCTGCGTCACTTCTTTACATTTTTATTGAACATTTCTCATAGGTAGTTTACATGACTTGACAAAAAACACTAACATAAAGAAACAATGTAAAAATCCATAAAATATACACTTTCCTGAACATTTTTAGGTAGTTTGGCGAATAACATCAGTAGGTTAACCCCCCTCCCCTCCCCTCCCCTCCCCACTCCCCACCCCTCTATCTAGCCGGAAAGGTTAAGTTACCCCGCGCGCCCCTAAACCCGCATTTTTACATTATTTTCACCGTACAAGGTGATTTCTCCTTGTTTATTTCTATACACTTTAAATATAACACCGTATGACAGCGGCTACATACAGATCCCTCCTCGCTCCGTGTTATATGAGCTCGTTTACACGTGTAATTGAAGGTATAATACACACAACACGTTTATAAAATAGGATAAAAACTGTTGGGAGGGAGGGAAGGGTGGTGTATGTGTGTGTGTAGGTGTGTTTATGAATGTGTTTGTGTGTGTGTGTGTGTGTGTGTTTGGGAGGGGGATTTGGGTGCAAGAGCTCGACGTCGAGTCCTAAAGCTTCAAAGCAAGTGCCTGACAGAAAAGGAAGTACATTTTGTCATGAACAACAACAAAAAAAAACTCAGTACAATGAGGAGTTCGGTGGCTTTTCTTGGAATGCTACAACACATTGTGTCACCGTGAGGCTGCGGGTTACTTGTGTACTGTATTTCCAAACACAATGCCATACCCTGAGCCACCATCCCCTAGATTTTTTTTCCTTTTCAACCTTACTATTTCTTCATTTCTTTCTTTCTTTGTTTTTCTTTTGTCCCGATTCTTCGTTTCATCTGTCCACAGCCACGCGCCTCGGAGCAGACGGAGGTGGATTGCGCCTGTGGAAGCGCGTGGATGTCATTTCAGGTGGTGGCAGCCGCTCAAAAAAGGGGGGAGATTTTATTCTCCCTCTTTTCTCCTTAAGAAAAAAAAAAGAAAAGAAGAAAGGAACTTCTTTGCTACTTTCCTCCAGGGTTTCCTCACCAGACAAACGTCTGGACTTTGAAACGGGGACAAGGAGGGATTTAACCTGCAAGTCTCTCCATCCATCCATCCATCCTCCTCTTCCTTTTCTATGTTTCTTACATCAGTTTATTTCTCTCCCCCTCTCCTCTTTCAGTTCGTCCGTTTCTCCTCTTCCTCTACTCCGTTCACTGTGGATGAAGAGGAGGAGGACGAGGAGGAGGAAGAGGAGTTGATCAGCTTGTTCTCCTTCTTCCACTTCATCCTCCGGTTCTGGAACCAGATCTTGATCTGCCGCTCCGTGAGGCAGAGCGCGTGCGCGATCTCGATCCGCCGCCGCCGCGTGAGGTACCGGTTGAAGTGGAACTCCTTCTCCAGCTCGAGCGTCTGGTAGCGCGTGTACGTCTGCCGGCCGCGTCTCCCGGGGCTACCGAAGGTCCCTGGGACAGGAGGACAGAGACACAGAGGAGGTTACACTTTAACCACACACACAGGGAGACAGTCAGCTGATTGGTCTGCTCTGTTCTACTCTATTCTATTCTATTCTATTCTATTATATTCTATTCTGTTCTGTTCTATTCTATTCTATTCTATTCTATTCTATTCTACTCTATTCTATTCTATTCTATTCTGTTCTGTTCTATTCTATTCCTTTAAACTTTGTTGAATTTGGTCTTATGTAGGCTTCTTTAACAGCCCATAATTTGTCCAATCATTATATAATTCACCTGCTCCAGATAATGACTCCTGCCAGACCAGCTTTTTTGTTGAGCTTTATTTATATGTAGGCTACTTTTCTATATAAATATCTATAGCCTATGTATATTCAGAGAATACAAAAAACGAATTGTTCCAGTTACGCACACAACACTACAACAACCACCATAATAATAATAACAAGTCTAATAAAAATAATTGCCTAATAATAGTAGTAACGATCATAGCTATATGAATAATGAAATAAATGAAAATAGGCAGAGTGAGGATAATATTTCAGACAGTATCCCCCCCCCCCGGTGTGGAGCAGCCTCCAGGGCTTTAGGCTCCTCTCCTCCTCACTAACACTGTTTGGCTCCAGTTGTAAACAAATCGCCACGTTTTCAGTTGAGCAGCTTGAGTTTCAGCATCGATCTGAGTGGTGGAGTATGTATGGAGCTGAGGGCACATGTCTAAATCTAAACATCCATAAATAAAAAAATTTAAAAAACCAACCCAGCTAAACCGGATTATGGAGGCGCACTCGGGATTTCTTTGCCACTCTGTTCTGTCTCTCTCCAGCTGCCATTTACGTCTTCAGCTGTCACTTAGAAGCCAGCGCTGCTTTTTTTTTTTAATTTATTATTATTCCTCATATCTTTCTCTGCAAAAAGGACCTGTTTCCAGCTCATCTGTCATAACCCGGCGTGCCCCGCGGCGCTGCGTGCACATGGAGCAGCGGCTCTGAGTTCCCCTTCACTCTCTCTACAGGCCGTCTCCTTCCGCTCCACAGACAGTAGACGCACACACTCGGGTTTGCAGAGCGGTAGCTCGGTCGTGATTTGAAGCTTAAGTCCTCACACAGCACAGACCATAAAACAAGGCCTCCTTATAAAACTCAAACAGGCCTAAATCAAATCATTTCCCCCCTTTACGCGTCTTACTTTCACTCCCAGCCCGGCAGCTTCCGCAGGCCTGATTGTAAGTCTAATATCTAATCTGACTGCTTATGAATAACAGTGTCTGCGGGGCAGGGTTAACTGTACAGGCTCCACAGGAGATAACAGGGGGAAAGTTGAGATTAAAAAAAAAGAAGCAGCTTGTGAAGCACGAGAGTTTATCAGCAGTTTGTAAAGAGAACACGTTTTCTTCTCCACTGACAGATGGAAACGGGTTTTGACATTTTTAGTTGATGTTTTGGTTCATGACAAGAGGAACGGTGGTGTAAATTGTAAATAAAAACAACGAGGGAATAAAATAGAGCCAGAAGAGACGGCATGCGTTCTAGTTTCTCCCTGCTGATCTGTCCCTGGATCAGCTCCTGTGCTGCTCTGACAGCCTGACTCTCCTCGCTCTGACTCGGTAGCGCCGGTCAGCAGGTCACGTACAGTAACAGGAGCTACAACCCAAACAAACCCGCTTTTTATGACGGATAATAAAATAGCGAGCACATGACTGACTGACAGGCCAACAAAAGGGGGATCATAAAGCAGAGCTGGGAAGAGGAGGAGGAGGAGGAAGCGGAGAAGGGGAAGACAGCAGAGAGAGAGAGAGAGAGGGGCTCGGAGCGGAAACAAACGTCAGTTTTATGACGGGATCATAAAATATGCACGAAAGAGGAGAAGAGGAGGAAGAAGAAGAGGAACACTCACCGTTGCACGCGTTCATCCGCTGCATCCAGGGATAAATGGGGGCGCCCGGCGACGCCTTGTCGTCCATGTCGCCGAACAGCCCCTTCCCACTCAGCCCCGCGCACTCCGCTTTACGGTGCATGCCGTCCTGGCTGAGCGCGAGCTGGTGCTCCTCCAGGCTGCACGGGTGATCCTTACTGTCCCGGTAGAAGCTCGTGGCCGCGGCAGCAGCCGCCGCCGCCGCCGCCGCCGCCGCTGTGGCGTAGTCACAGGCTCCGCTCGCGCTCCCCACCCCGACCCCCGCCGCCGCCCGGTGCCCCCCGTACGCTCCGTTGGCCGCCTGCTGGTAGTAGCTGGCCGCCGGGTACACGGCTTTCTCCTGGTGCACCCCGCCGCCGCCCGCACCGTACGCCACGGCCGCGGCGGCGCTGACCGTGGCCGCCCCCGGGTAGTGTCTGAGCTGCTCGGCGGCGTAGCCAGACGAGTACAGCGGGATCTGACCCAGGAACGAGTCCGCCGCCGCCTGGCCGCCTCCACCCGCGCCCGGTAGCGTCACCGGGAAAGAGGAGTTGACAAAATAGGAACTCATCGGGAGAAAGTAGTGAAGGAGACGAGAGAGAGAGGAGAGAAGAGGGGGAGAAGAGGAGAGAAGGAGAGGAGAAGAAAAAGAGGAGAGGAGAGGAGAGGGGAGGAGAGGGGAGGACAGGAGGGCACGAAACAAACACAACAACAAGGTTCACGCGCTGAAGAAGGAGGAGTAGAAGGAGGCTAACGGCTAACAGCTAACGGTTCTCCCTCCCGTCCTCCTGCCTTCCCTTCCCCTGCCTGCACTTTATGATTTGTTGTGTTTTATAGCCGACAGTCCGACGGGCTGCTGCTATCACTTAGTTTATCACAGATTGGGAGGAGGGGGTGGGTGAGGAGGCTGAGGGGTGAGACGGGGGTATCTGGGTGGCTGAGTGCCAGTGCGGGACAGAGAGAGAGAGAGAGAGAGAGAGAGAGAGGGGAGGGAGGGGGGGAGAACAAGGGAGAGTGTGTGCGTGCGTGTGTATGTGTGTGCGGAGAAGACGGGATGGGGTGACGAGGATATTGGGGGGGGGGAGGAGGGGGGAGACCAGCTGACCTCAGACTGACCAATGGGGAGCTTCTGTGTCTGGCATTCGTTCGCCCCTTTTCCTTTCGTTGGCGAGAGGAAGAGGTGGTGTGTGTGTGTGTGTGTGTGTGTGTGTGTGTGTGTGTGTGTGCCCCCCCCTCTCCTTTCCTATTTCCCTTCTTCAACCTCCCGCTCCTCTCCTCTCCTCTCCTCTCCTCTCCTCTCTTTTCTAATTCTCATTCAATCTCTCTTTCTAATCTTCCTCCGGTTCCCGGTGAGATTGCGCAATCACATCGGAATCCTCCGCGCGTAAAATTGATTCTTTCTCTCCCTGTGTGTCTTCCTCCTTCTGTTGTTGGACCCATAAAAAAAAAAAAATCAACTTAACTCGCACATATACACATACACACACACATACGCACGCGCGCCCTCCCTGAGAGAGAGTACGGGAGAGGGAGGGAGGGAGGGAGGGGAGGGGAGGGGGCGGGTTTGCTTCTGCACCACCAGAGGCAACCGAATAATAAAACACAGCCTATTCCCGGTGCTTTGCAGATAATACCGAGCGCGTTAAAATGAATTTGGAGATCGTAAATCACGGCCGGTATAACGCGTGCGCGCGCGGGTCATGTGTGTGTGGTCCGTGGCGCGTCTGTGGGTGTGCGGCGCGCGGAGGGTTTGCGAGTTGGCCGACAACACAACACGGGGCTGCGCGCGTCTGTAATTGAGGAGTTTGTACATTTTGTAATTGGCGGCCTATATTTGGGTCTGTGTGCAGATTTATGCCCCGTGCCTCCGGTGGGGAGGGGGGGAGAGGGAGGGGGGGGGGGGGCTGTTCCGACCACGGACGTTTTCATCGTGGTTCATTTCTCCACCGGATGAGTAAATAATAATCTAGCAGTGGGTTCTCCTCTGCATATAATCTGATATGTGAGCGTGTTAGTGATTGGGAAACAGCCCGGTATGGCTGTCCTTTCCTCGGGCTGGATGGCAGCTGAGTGCGGGCTGTGCGGTGCGGCAGTCGGGGTGGGTTTGATCAGTGTGCGCAGTGAATGATTGTTTTCTTCTCCCGGGACACTGATTAGGCTGAAATGCAATGAGAAAAAGAAAAGAAACAGTCCTCAAGTTTTCCACTTGTTTTTTGGCCCTTTTCTTGACACTGATTGCAGATCCGCCTCAAACCCTCCATCACTCCTCCGGAGGGGCAGTTATAGCACTGAGCTCAAATGATACAACCGCCCCGAGGAAGAGGGAGAAAGTCACTACTTTTCATATTTTACAAGTTTTCACTCACGCATCCAGCAATTAAAATGAGATTATTATGAGTTCATGAATAAATAATAGGCTACCATCATAATAATAAATTACAAAGCCGGCTGAGATTCCTTATATTTTAAACACCAATAAATACACATAATAAATGATAATACATGTGTGTAAATAATGATAATAAATTAAAAGTGAGTTCATGTACAAAAGTGTTTAAAGTTCAGCACCGATGTGAACAAACAGCTGTTATGCACCATGCTGTTTCATGTATTTAGACTTTATTATTCACTGAAACACTTGTTTTAGATTTTTTATTCAGAACCTAAACGGCTGAGAGTTTTCCTGAATATTTGACATGATAATATGAACTGTAATAACTTCATAACAAAGCACAAGCAGTTCCAGCTTATATACACATGATCATGTTATGTTGTCTTACACTGTGTTTTAGTACTATTACTGTGGCGTATTCTGTTCAACAGTTTTCTTAATAAATAATATAGAAATGATAGAAACACACACACACACACACACACACACACACACACACACACACACACACACACACACACACACACACACACACACACACACACACACACACACACACACACACACACACTTTTACTTTTACTGTTAATACTTCTCTAGGCTACTTTAGACCTACAGTAGCAATATATTAATCATCTAAAATAGTAATAAAGCAACATCAGCATTGATACTATTTTCTTTCACTTGTTCTCAGGAGAGAAAGGAGAAGAGGGAGGGAGGGGGGCAGAAGGGAAAGAAAGGAGCAGCTAACTCTCGGCCTGCTTTTCATTCGCACTTACAAACGGCGTATGTGTCGCCGAGGTCGTAAAATAATCGCAGCCATAAATAAGTCTCAGTCTTTGTGCCTTTCTCTGTTTCCCCTACAGGCTCGGACTTGTCTGCGTGGTCGAGCTGCAGACAGTCCGACTGACAAATAGAGACAAAGACTCTATTTTTACTTTTACTTCACTCTCCATTCCGCCATGTCTTCTCTCGTTTTTTAAAAGTAGTAACAGGGAGACAGATAATAAGTTTAATTCCCTTTCTGTTCAGGATCACACAGACAGATGGGGAGTCCCCCTCCACCACCCTCACCACCTCTCCCTCTCTCTCCCTCTCTCTCCCTCTCTCTGGCAGGACGCTGCGCTTCCTCTCCGCTTTGTGGGAACGGGAAGCAGCAGCTTTGTGTTGGAGCTGACTGTGGTTTAATCATTAATGAGAACTAACAGCAGGGACAGGACAGGCAAGGCCCTACAGCCTGGGACACACACGCACACACACAGGACGGTAATACTATTATTATATACAGCTACAGCCCGTATGCATTAGCACAGTCTTAACGTAATTGTGGCTTTGGCATCATATGAGTGGAAGCCGCCGTTCAGCAGCCTGCAGGGTAAAAATGACTTTCTGACAGAGGAGTGTCATATTCTGATTTATCCAGTTAGAAGCAACACGACTGTGTGGACAGTGTAAAAGTGGAGCTAGGTTTATGTAATTCTACACTGGACTGATGTAATGTTTCAAATGTGTTTAACACGTGTTGAATTGAATGGTATGGCTTGAAATTGATGGCAGCTGAGATTTGATGCTGCATCATGGAGCTGTGTCACTGTAGAGAAGGAGCCTAAGTTAACTCTAAATACCATGCTGTTGTAGATAATGCTTATGCAGCCTACTGCATGTGAATTATGTAACAGCGTGTATAAAAGGTGCAGGTGTACGCTGGCATTAAGTATTATCACATTATTTTCTATTCAAAAATAACCCTACATAGCCTGCACTTTAAAGGCCCCTATAATAAAAAAAAAATTGCATAAAATATGTAACCAAATAGAATTATGACAAGTTTTAAAACAATTAGCTCCCATTTTTTCCCTGTTATGTGAGGGTCTATGTTGTTGTGATGTTATGTAAAGCCCTTTCAGACAAACTGCTTGTAGAAATTGACTATTCAAATAAAATCGTCTTGCCTGAGCTGCAACCAAAGTGAAGAGCAGGCTAGTAGGATTAAAGCTAAAGCTACATTAGTAGCAACACATTAGGTTAAGTATTACAGCTAATAATAAACCTGAGCTAGTAGGCTAATAACTTCTTCACCGAGCTGCACTTGAAGGCAACAATGTGACTTAATCTCTGTAAAACTTTGACGCTGCGTGCAGCCATGCGCGAGCGGCCTGTTGTTGTTGTTTTTTTTTGGCCGTTGCAGGTGCGTGGTTGCACCGGAGGGTCGGAGCTCCACAGACCGCAGGAGGAGGAAGCTGAACCGGGGCAGCGCGTCCGGCTGGAAGGAGCCGTTTATGTTTGTTAAAGAGCAGGAAAGAAGAGAAGGAGCTGTCTGTTTACACTGTCCCTCTGTACATTCACATAGCTTACTGTAGCAGAACCAGACTTGGACCTTACTGCCTGCCGTAGGTAAACGCTTAGTAAAAAGAAAAAAGGATAGGTTGCTGTGCAGCTGCAAGAGCGCATACGCACTAAGGTAAAAATAAAAATACATTTTACATTTAATCTTACAGTGCTTATACGCATAGCCTTTACACAGTAATTCATATAAGTAAAGTAAAGTACAATAATTAGAACAAAACAAACAATATTATAGTTCTACAAACAAAAACAAAACTATTTTTTGGTTTTGTTTATAGAAACTATAATATTAAAACTTTTTATTTACATTATTAAATTAACTTTTCTAAGCAAATTATTATAAATACAGTTAAAATACTCCTAGACTACCAGTGCCCAATAGCATTATTATTTATTACAGTAATTTGCAAAATCAATATATAAGAGTTAAAGTGGACAAAAGAACAGGCTGCAACACTGACGCAACATGTTCAGGAGGAGAACAGATATTTAACGGTTTTCTCAGCGTCTCCACCAGCTGGGAAATGACACATAATAATAACCCCGCGTTATGTATAAAAATATAAACAGTTTTCATTTGCCATAGAATGATACCTGCACGTGGTTGGTTGCTTTTTTCTTTCTTTTTTTTTTTTTGAGTTGTGCCTTTGATTCCCCTTCGCAGTAAATCAGAGCAGCGGAGCGGCGCTGGAAGCAGCTGAGCGGCTGAAGGAACTCCAGGAATCTGAGAAACTCTCCAGATCTTCACTATCCACAATTAAAGCACAAGAAGTCAGGCCGCTGCTTTATGGCTTTATGACTCTTTTTCACCTCGTGAGTGTGTGTGTGTGTCTCTCTCTCTCACTGTCTACGTCCATGTGTGTGTGTGTGTGTGTGTGTGTGTGTGTGTGTGTGTGACCTCGGAACTTTTATGGCTTTATGACCGTTTATGACTCCTTGTAAAGTCCGAGGAATGGTGACGAACTGAAAAACAGGCCTACAGCAAACAGCAGATAAACAAATATGCTGCGGTGCGCACGGGGGCTGGGGGCGCGCGCATGTACACTCTCACACACTCTCACACACAAACTAACACACTGTACAGTTCATCTGCGGTTCATATCAGCCTGCAGTGCTCAAACCGCCTGCATCTCACTCAGTATTATTAACAAGCATTGTGAAATAATTAACTGTCCATGAAATTAAACCTTCGCTATTTATTTGACACACACGCGCTTTTTCTTTTTCCCTTTTAGTCACAACTGCGTTTGAAGCGACGAGGAGGAAATAAAACCTGAAAATGTTAAATATCCCTTCATCGACAGAGCATGTAAGAAAAATAAAACTTTAATTCCTTTCTGTATTAAACATTAAATGTACACGCATATTTTTGTTTAATTAAAATAGGAGAATAGTACTTTATTATAAATTATACACACAGTAACTTAACGAAAATACATTCAGAATCACTGGAGTAAATCTTTTTGAAACGCTCCGGGTCGTTTTTGTTCCAGAGTTAAATAACTTGAAGCTTTAAAACACTGTGGCCTTAGATCACCAGCGCCTTTAGATGTATAAAAGAAGAAGGAAAGTGAGACTTGATATTTACAATGTTCACGTAGAGACACGCAGCTCGGTGTGGCCTCTGGAAACCTGCGTGTGTGTGTGTGTGTGTGTGTGTGTGTGTGTGTGTGTGTGTGTGTGTGTGTGTGTGTGTTGACCGACCTCGAGTTAATGACCAACCGACAGAAAGTTCCTGACCAGTGCTTTTTCTGTGTTTTAATGTATTAATCGTTTCCAGGCAGCGCGAGCCGCGATGACTCTGTCCTTCACGGCACCGTGAGCTCGTGCCCCCGTGGGGTCAGTTCACCGGACTGTTACCGGTGGGGCGCGAGCCCCTCGGCCTCATGAAGCAGCCCCGGGACGAGTTAAACATTAACCGGGCGGATGAATGCAGCATCACGGGGAGGGAGGTTGTTGTTCTCAAACTTTCTGCTACAGACTAGAGGAAGGAGCGGACACGCGCACACGCAGGCGCACGAAACCGCCTACGTAAGTGAACTTAACAAGTCAACAGAAATATTAACACACACAACCCATTCATTTTTATAACAAATTTTAAAATGAGCACACTTAACTTATTATTACACTTACATATTATTATTGTTATTATTATTATTACTGGTCTATTACTGTTGTTATTAATCTGTTATTACAATATAAATCTTTGTATATAGTCATGTAGCACACACACAAACACACATTTATATATTTGTGCACTGCACACAGCTACAGCTGCACACATACAGTACACACTACACACACACACACTTAATGTAGGCTGTTAAATATGGAATTCCTTTCGATCATGTTTAATCATAATCTGACTACAGAGAAAATCCAATCGAGGTGTTGTGATGTGGAGGGATAGGGGGGTTGGAGGTTGGAGGGGTGGGGGGTGGGGGGGGGGGGGGGGTTATTGATTTTTCCATCTGATCTTAATGCTCTGAAGATGATTGTGAATGCCGGATTAAAGTCCGATGATGCTGGGCCTGTAAATTAAACACAACCCCCCCCCCCCTCCACACGGCCCTGTCAGATGATCACACGCTCAATGAAGACACCCACACCCGGTGCATGTAGCTACTTTGTGTGTGTGGTGTATATGCTAAAGTCAGAGAGCAAAGGACACACACACACACACACACACACACACACACACACACACACACACACACACACACACACACACACACACACACACACACACACACACACACTGCACCTAAAGGCTACACATAAGTAATTACGCGCAGGCGCACACTGGAGCCTCTGGTTGTCTCTGTTTATCGACAACGACCCCGGACTAAATTTTACACCCACAGCCCCTGTTTCCTTGGGCACAACGCGCATGCACGCACAAGCACACACACACACACACACACACACACACACACACACACACACACACACACACACACACACACACACACACACACACACACAACATCCATTCTGTGTGTTCCTGTGCGCGCATGGCTTTGTCCATGCATCATTCCCCACAGTGTAACAGCAGCCAGGCCTAACCTTGGAGAGAGCAGACCGCTCTCTTTCTCTCCATGCCACAAATCTCTCTCTCTCTCTCTCTCTCTCTCTCTCTCTCTCTCTCTCTCTCTCTCCGTTCACATCAAAGGCAGACGGAGGGAAGCCGACAAGCCGCGAGACAAAAGCCAAAATGTTCTCCCCTCACACATAAACACTCCCGCCTCTCGTCAGCGCTGCTCTGCTTTCATTCCGCACAAGGCAAGAAATTAAAGTCGCAGGCACATCATCAGTTTGTCAACAGCTAATACAATACAGTCCGCGCGCACGTCCACACACACTCACGCGCGGGCTCGCCCTCCATCGCTGCCAACGGCGCATCACACCTCTCAACTGCGACACAGACACATTCAACAGGAAACATAGCGTGCGTTCATAAGAGTCCTTGACGAGTGGACATTCCCACGAGGAAGAAATGTGTGTGTGTCTATGTGTGTCCATGTGTGTGTGTGTGTGTGTGTGTGTGTGTGTGTGTGTGTGTGTGTGTGTGTGTGTGTGTGTAGGTCTGGACGTTTGTCACTGTTGTCGACACGACGCTAGATGGCACCAGAGTATGGCGGCTTGGAGGAGGGAGGCTCAGCCCGGACAGGAACAGACCAGCGGCTACAGACCAGCACCTCACACTTCACTCTGTATAGTAACATGTTACCATACACTGTTTTATTTTTAGTTGAAATTAATAAATTAATTAAATGAATGAAAATACTAAATAGTTTTTATAGTCTATGGAAATATTATATTTATACAAGACAAGAAATTAAAGTTACTATTATGTATTTCTATCTATCTATCTATCTATCTATCTATCTATCTATCTATCTATCTATCTATCTATCTATCTATCTATCTATCTATCTATCTATCTATCTATCTATCTATAAAGGTATGTAGATATATAATTGTACTGATGGAAAAAATAATAAATAAATAAACAAATATGGAAATAAATGTTCATGTGTTATGTACCATGGTAACTATCCAGATGGCTGATGATATAAATGACCTGAGCTCTTCACTGCAGATAATTTCAGAGCCTAAAATAAAACACAAGTCACCATCACTGCTCTTGTCATAGGGGTCAACGACAAATAGTATAATAATATTCGGGAATAATGTTCGTCATTATTATAATGCATAATTGTGCGTAATATATGAAGTTTTCCCACACACATGTACTGTAAACAGACACGATGCCAATAGCAAGTGAATGGACAGTTTAGAGCCAGAGTGAATGGAGCTTCTCTCAACTTTCGATATTTCCATCTGTTTATTTCTATGTGAGACTAGATCTTCTAAAACAAGATTCATACATTTTTAATATTTATAAATCTTATTCATAAATGTGTTTATTCATAAATGTGTGTATTCATAAATAATATGAAATATTTAATAAGGTCAATATTAAACACGTAAATCTGAGCCGAGCCGGCGTCACAATGTGTTTCTTTGTTCTGACTCTTTACGTAAAAAAGAAAAAACACGTTATGTGTTTGAATGAAACATGAGCGCGTTGAGCGGAGACGTGTTTGTAGCAGGGTGGTGAAGGAAGGAGCTGCTTTCTAAACATTCAGTTCATAAACTACAGTTAATATCGTTTCTGAGCTGATTGCTAAGAGCCTGTAGCGTCTTCCAACGTGACAGAATAATGTGTGTAAAGCTGCGCGCAGCTGCCAGCAGCAGATATTAAATACCATCTTAACGCCGCGCGCGCTGACATAAAGACAGTGGAACTACTGAGGTTTTGCAGAAACGTAAAATAAGGACGTTCTTGTGTGCAGCGTGAATAGGCCACTAACTCCAATACAAACACACTACATCACGGTTATGGCTAACTTAGCGGGCCGATAGTTAATACTTAGTGCAATCAGAGTATAAACCAAAGCACATACTTCCACTAAGACTCATCTAAGTAACATTATTATGTGTTTTTAATCCTATGGCAGCCCTTATGTATTTGTTTATTCATATTTTACAAGGAAAATAAAGAGGTAGCCTATAATAACTTAGAGCTTAGATAGTGATTTATTAGTTTTGGAAAGAGAGAAGTGATTTCATTGATATCAGTGAGTCTGTGCTGTGGAATTCTCCTGGTCAGAGATCTGCAGTCCGCCATGTTCCAGCAGAGAGAGGAAGCTGTCTGAGCATCAGAGGTGAGACTGATATTCAGCAGAAAGTGTCGACGCTTGTCCGCAGTCACTTACACGGTGAGGGAGCAGAGGGGGAAAGGTTGAGTCTGTGTGTGCCTGCATGTGTGTGTGTGTGTGTGTTGCATGTGTTTTATTTTGAAAAACCTCAATTAAAAACCAAGATACTAAAATACGAATGATCTGCTTGTGTTTTGCGCGTGAACCAAGCAGAGATTCAAACGTAGTTTTAACAAATATTTTCCTGGATTGATTTTAATATAATACTTTTTTTTTTTTTAAATTTCTGCACGCGCTGCAGTTCATGCACATGGAAACACTGAATGAGTCTGTGGGAAAACAACACACACTGTGAGGAGTGTGTGCAAAATATTCTTAATTTTACAACAGTCCCGCAGTTGCGTGGTTTTACTTTCAGGCCTTCCATCGCCAAACTCAATCCTTTTGTTTGTCATAAACATTTTTTCCTCAACACGCGTCATTACAGTCACCTCATCTCTCTACAGTTTAACCTTCACCACAACTCTGGCCTTAATCCAAAGCAACTGCGTTCAATGACACGTGAAAGGCTCGAAATGCTGCAGAGGAAATGATGTTTAAACGCCAAGCAACACGGCAACACATTTGATTTGCTTTGTCTGAGCCACACCAGATATTAGTCGGCGTCTAAATGCATTCCACTCACCTTCAAACTTGTCAGATGAAAAGCAACTAGAATTAATCAAATTGTACAAACCACTTCTCCACTTCCATTTTCTTACAGATCTTTTTTTTAATGTTTTTTTTTTCAAATTCTGTTATCAATAACATTTATTGATGTAAAATATTCATGTTTCAATCCCATCCCTCTACCTTTACTCCGAGGCATTCACACATAATCAGTTCACCTCTGCTACCAACATGTAGATGAAGCCTGACCCCGGCTGCACCAAAGAGAAACCAAGAACAAAGGTGTTGCTACAGGGCTGGAAAATATTATATAGCCTCCAGTAGTGGACACACACACACACACACACACACACACACACACACACACACACACACACACACACACACACACACACACACACACACACACACACACTGGTGATGGAGCAGTTCTCAGGCTGTAGGACTATATGGTCAGAGTTAGAGGTTTACACACTTAGCTGTCATGGCTGAGGTTATAGAGTTGTTGGTGTGTGTAATGGGCTATAATGTGAGTGTGTGAGTGTGAGTTACACCAACACATGCATGTGTGCGCGCGCGCGTGTGTCCGTGATGGAGCGCCTGACTCCCATCAGTAGGTGAGAGGTGTTTGATATTTGAGACAGCAACAAATTGGAGAGCAGCATAGAGCAGACAAGGCAGAGCTGCAGATGTGTTAGTGAGGGTCTGGTGTGGTGGGGGTTGTTGTTGGTGGGGCGGGGGGGTAGGGGAGTAGGGGGGGGGGGGTCCTAACCAGTTAGCTGTGGGGTAAAAAACAAACCCCGGGCGCCGCAGGGAGGAAATGAGAAGGGAAACAAAGTCATAAAAGTGGGCTGGACGGACCGAGACAGAAAAACATTCTTGTGTCTGAACTCACACACACACACACACACACACACACACACACACACACACACACACACACACACACACACACACACACACACACACACACACACACACACACACGCGGTCTGTCAGTCAGCTGAAAGAACCTGGAAGCTCTTCCACTGTGATCTGGAAGTGGAGCAGTGGAATAACAGACACTCAGAGCAACAATGGGAAAACCATACACACACAGAAACACACACAGAAACACACAGACACACATAAACACACACAGAAACACACAGACACACATAAACACACACAGAAACACACATAAACACACACAGAAACACACAGAAACACACACAGAAACACACAGACACACACAGCAAGGAGCAGCTGCTTCACCTGCAGCCTGGTGAAGACGCACCAACCTCATTGACCTACATCTAGCAGAATGAGTGAGACACAAAAAACAAAAACTGTTGCTTGAACAAACCCTGCCCTCACATGAGCCAAGCCTCATCCTCATGAAACACATCAACCCCCCCCCCCCCCTCCTCTCCTCTCCTCCCCTTCGTGCACCGTGCACGGCTCGGGGGGCAAGAAGACAGGAGCTCTGATGTTCCGGATCTCAGACAGCCCAGTTTCTTTTCTTTTCTTTTCTTTTTGTTGTTAAGGGATGGATGTCTGTTCGAGCTAATCCAGCACTTAGCCGCAGAGAGCCGCCTCATCTGGACCATCACCCCCCCGCGGCCCTGCTGCACGAGCAAACCGCTCTAAACACCTCATCCACCGCGTTAATGCATCAACCAGAAGCTGCACAGCTCCACTATCTGCCTTGTTATGTTTTTTTTTTGTTTTGTATGCTCCTGTAACAGTGCGCGTGCAGCAGCAGCAACAGCAGCGCGAGAGAGGAGGAACGTGCATGAGCGGGGTCTTACCGTTTGTTGATAATCCGTCACGAGCCCGGCAGCGCACACACACACACACACACACACACACACACACACACACACACACCTGCAGTTTACTTGGGCGTCCCGCGTGCAGGCAGGCAGGCAGTCACGGCACCCCCGGTATGGCACGAGACAAGCCCTACCGTGTGCAGACCGGATGGATGGATGGTAATTGGATGGAGGGGTGGCGGCGCGAGGAGGTGAGGATGAGGAGGAGGAGGAATCGGAGAGAGGGGGGGTGGTGAGGGGAGGTGTTGGGGGGGGGGGGGTGGGGGGGTGCATTCCCCCGTTGTCACCCAGTCGTCAAAATACCGTCGTCATCTTCATCATCACGTCGCCGCCATCCTCATCCTCGCGGTGACAAGTGACAAATTCAATCAAATGTCAGATTGAAATAAGAATAAAAATAAAAATCAAGAGTCTTTTCTTCCGGGATGCACCCCCCCGGGTCCGGTGGTCCGGTGGTCCGGTGTTGAGGTCTTCGCCTCCTCGCGGCGGACCCGTCCCCACCTCGGTCCCCCGGACTGAGCGTAAAACGGCAGCACGAGACCAGACCGCGGAGCGCGGAGCCATAGCGAGGAGGAAGAGCAAGAAGAGGAGGAGGAGGAGGAGGAGGGGCGGGGGACGGAGGGGCAGAGGGGTGGCGGGGAGGGGGGGTTGTTGTCAACGCTTCCCCGTGCCGGTTTCCATAGTCACAACTTGACTTCTCATTAACCAGTCCTCTTAATTACAGCCGTTCATTTCCGTCGCAGAGTCGCCGGGATCCGCGCGCGCTGCTCGGCGAGCTGCGGCCGGAGCGCGTGCAGCAGCAGCAGCAGCAGCAGCAGCAATATAGCCGCTTGGGAAATCATAAAAAGTTCATGTTCACGTTAAGCGCGTCCACATGACCAGCCCGTCGGCCAATCCCCGCGCGCGGCCACTCATAAACTTGTATCACAAAGTTGTAAATTTTCATAAAACAACAAGGAATTTATTGCATTTCTTCACGGCGCTGGTAGAGGAGAGCTGCTCCTTCTCCTTCTCTCTCTCTCTCCCCGCCGCCATTTTCCTCCTCTTCCGCCTGTTAAAAGCAGCAAAGCAGCTTCCAGACATGGAGGAGCACTGCTCTGTTTGTGCTGTTAGAAGGTGACACAGATAATAGACGGCTCCATTTAGCCTCAGTGCTGCTGTGGTGAGTTTGGCTGTCACAGACTATAGTCTGTTTCCCCAGTGCGTTTCATTCATAAACCCAGGAGGGTCAATTATAATAATATTATAAAATACAAAATAAAATCATTGAGATAAGATTT
The DNA here is from genome assembly GCF_045865225.1 of Trachurus japonicus. Taxonomy (NCBI): domain Eukaryota; kingdom Metazoa; phylum Chordata; class Actinopteri; order Carangiformes; family Carangidae; genus Trachurus; species Trachurus japonicus. Next base: position 31,546,811 of record NC_140914.1, on the reverse strand, counting down.
TTACTAATTACATCAGATATTTTCTGCTGCAAAACAACCAATAGAAACACACAGCCTTTGAGTTATCCCCCTGCAGCAGTGGCTATTCCCACTGTGATGTGTGTGTCTATAACTACAACTGACCAACATGTTGATGCAGAATTAAAGAAAAAGCTGCACCACAACAAAACAATATGAGTAGTTTCTGCAGATGGAGAAGAACAAACTAATCCTACTTGTGTCCCACAGTGAATAAAGCAGTCAGAGTTTGGCTGAGGCGTCGTGGTTAACGTGACCTGACGAGTTCGAACCCGTCGGCGATGGTGAAAATATGCAGACACAACACAACAACACAACAACACAACATCATCACCTGGCTCTCCTCATCCTGCTGCTGCTGCGGGGCCCGGAACGTCGTGCGTAAAAAAAAAAAAAAAAAAAAAAAAGAAGGTGATTTCGCAATGCGGCAGCCTGACACTTTTTACGGCCTGCAGGCCGAGGAGCCGCAGGAGGCTCGCGCTCACTGCTCCGCGCGCTGCACTCAGTTTTTCCCCACTCAGTATGTTTCTACACACACTAATCTGCGTCACAACACACACCTGGATGGCCCGAGGACGGTTTGTTGTGTGTTTTTTTCCTTGTGTTTTGTGTGTGTGTGTGTGTGTGTGTGTGTGTGTGTGTGTGTGTGTGTGTGTGTGTGTGTGTGTGTGTGTGTGTGTGTGTGTGTGAATGGAGGTCTGTCCTCACACACAGCAACCTGCACGAGCCCGAACACACTCCAAGGACCTAATAATGGCAAATTAACAAACCACAATATAAATACTAATTGTTGATTTTTCAACTATCAGGTAGCCAGTGTTTTTGGACAACTCAGACCAGGATTTAGCCGCATCCAGGAGATCCAGGTTGAGATCCGTGGACAACGGGCCATGGCTGGACTCATGTAATCCGTATTTGGTTTCCTCGTTCCACCCATGTAGAAGGAATTTAATTCATATTCACTATAATAACAAAAAATACCTTTCGATGCTTTAGACAGTAGTAAGCCTGAATAAAAATTCCAATTTGCCTGGTTGGTCACACAGACCCAAACTGCGCCTGGATCAGTCCGTAAACCTTGATTTTAACCCGTCTCTGACCCACATGTGACCTCCTCCGGCCGCGGTGTCTGGTGGAGCAGGAGACGCGGATCAGACGCTTCCTTTCCCTGAATGTCCCGGGTTAAAAATTAATGGAAAAAACAAAGCGGCGACACAGAAGCGGGAGGCTCGGACTGGGCGCTCGATCCTCCGATCAGTTGGTCGCTTTGTGTTTGTTGCTTTTATTGGGGTTTCCGGCCTTTTCATGGGCGCAATAAAGACATTAGGAGCTGCCATAACACCACCCCACCCCAGCCGGCTCACAGACTCTCTCCAACACTTTCTCTGTGAGTGTCCAGACTGCTGAGGACTTGTCCCGTCCAGTCCGTCCAACATCCTGGACGTCGTCTCTGGATTTGGTGAATATTGGCTCCGCGGGCCTGGAGGTGTCGGCGCATCTGCAGTCATCTCAGGTAACAAGGTGCAGACGCTCCCTGACACAGTCTGGATGTAGTGCAGAAATAGTTGTAGCCTACTTCTTTAAAGCAGCACAGGAAATAATATATATAATATATGTATAAGTAGAAATAAATATGTTCATTCTGTCTGTGTAATTTTTATTATTGAAGTCGGTGTCTTTAACAAAGACCCACTGCAATGACGCGCGTTCTGCTGTCAGGAAATGTATGTGCACTATTTACACTTATCATGGAACAATAATGATTAAAGACGCAGACCACCTTCTAATATACAGTTATGATACAGAGCAAAAATATATTTCATTGTTGTCAATTTTTTTTGGCATAGGTTACTAATAAAGTGCAGTCAGAGACAGATCTGATTTGATTTTATTCTCATTTTGTGTGACAAAAAGTCAGGAAACGCATTATGAACTCAACTGGCTCTGCGGTAAGTAGACCTGTACGACGTCCAACTGAATTTATTCTTAAAAAAAGAAAAGAAAAGAAAACCCAATATGCTTTAAAAAAAAAAAACGAATTAAAAATTTAAAAAAATTCTGAGCTTAATTTTGTTTTTCTCTGGGGTTTTTTTTTTGAGAATCGGATGAAATAGTTTCATGCTGTTTATTTATTTTTAGTATAGGATTTAGTCATGGACTCACGTCTTATAGCCTGCAGCACGTTGAACAGTGTGTACTGTAGCTACTATACAGTCAGAAGACGCTTCAATCCACAGATGAGTGTGTTGCTCTGCGTTGTGTAGAAGCTGTAAGACAGTCAGCTGTCACCTTTACACCTGTTCACACCTTTAAACCTCAGTTTACAGCGCGTTTACAACCACAAACTATAAGTGAGGGTGTTTGGTTGTTTATTACCGGTTTACAATGTGTGAAAGTGTTTTGCTCTGTGAATGAGTTGTATTAAAGTTTTTTAGAATAATAACACATACCTATCGTGTCTCATTTTATTTATTTTTTATTATTACTTTTACGCGTGAACGGGAACAAATCCCCTGTTAATCCCGAAGACAGCATGTCTGCTTCAAACGTCTGTTTAAATATGGATCAAATATTTTTTTTCATATGAAAATCAAATATTTGAATTCAGCTTTGATTTATTTGACTTGGTCCGTGTGTGTTAAAAGGACTTGGACACGAACTGTACAAACTGTTGTAACAGTAACAGATGAATAAAGATTGACTGATTCAATAAAACACCTACACATGTTATTATGTGTTTGAAGTAGCCTACAGTTAAGATGATGATCGGAAATAAAAAGCATTTAGAGGTCATGTTTATTTACCGACCTCGGTGTTCCAGTATCTGCTGCGGACTGGAAACATGTTGGAAGAGTCGGAACAAGTTGCTGCTGCAGCAAATATTTCTCCAGACACATAATAAAGACAGAAAAACCACATGTTACAGTTACAGATGTGACTGTCTCAGCCGCAGATCAGTCATACTGTTCCCCTCAGAGAGAAGCACATAGATATAAAACGTTACTCAGCTTTCTCCCCGTGAAATAAAATATGTGGTGGTGAGATCACTGCTTCAGGTTTATTTATTATCTGGATAGAAGAAAAGACACAAGTGAACTCCAGTAGAGACATTTATTAACAAACATGTGACAGACACAAACTTACTGACTTTGATTAAGATACAAGAGCTTTATTATCAATGAATTATTGAATCAAAATCAATTCAGGACAAATGCACAGAGAGAGTTTACATACTGTTACAGTTGAAGTATATTAGTATTACTGCAGCATTCAGCTGTTTCTGTGTCATGCATCTATAATGTAGCAGCTGTAGAGACGGGGTCTGACTCAAAACCCAAACTGTAAACTATAGCCACGGTTATATCTTTTCTTTTTAATTCTAAATGTAATATGTGTGATTATGATTTAACTGAAAATAAGATTTTTTTTCAGTATGTATGTCCATTACAAAAAAATAGAAATAAAAATCTAGATAAATGAGCACTTGAGAAATCAAATTTTATCAAAAGCAATTTGAGTCGCTCCTAGAAAGCATAAAGTCTCATAACAGCTTTATAATTCCATCTCTGCGTCCTCATGATAATAAACAAGTTTAATCAGTAATATTAACAATATATATAGCAAGCAGCAGATTCACAGATAAAACCTTTTGCATCATTCTGAAGCCAGACTTTCTTCACACCATCGTTATTTCCTCCTCTGGTGTCTCTGAGCTGAAACATGGCGATTATGTTCTTACACTCTGATGTTAATGTTGTTGGTGGTTTCCTTGTCTGTCATCTGGAGGCAGCAAATGTCAACACTGATGACACATGCAAGTTAGTTCCTGTAGTTGAGTGTTTGTTAGGCTGCAGCTCCTCCACTGTAAACATCACTCATAAAAACAGCCTCAGTTGTGGCCTACTGCTGCTTTAAATACAAACCTCAGTCAAGCCAAGTTAGTGTTGGGCTCTGTTCCAGCTCAAACCAGTCGACTGTTTATCTGAGTTCAGCTATGATGAAATGACCAATGAGAACTCTTTCTTTATCTTATCACACACACAACTCCCAAGTATTTCAACTCACATTTTTTAATGTAACTTTAGGTATTCCACTCATCAGTTCAAGTGAAGTTTACTCATGTTTTAAGGCAGCAATTACAATTTCAAATGAAGAGGACTTTATTTTTTAAATTATATTTCTTCATTTCACATTTACATAAATTCATCTCATGTCTGTTCTCTACAGACTAAAACTGTAGAGAGTTTTTGACGCAAGAGCAAAGCACCCTGGGAGTTCTGTCAGTCATCATTTCAGCTCACATGACTTTGAATTAGAATCAATTTTGTTTAAATGTTGAAATTACTGTAACAGAAACTTACACGTTTACAAAAAGTTAAAGGGATAGTTCACCCAAAATTGAAATTCAACCCATTATCTACTCCCCCTCATGTGGACTAAGGGCTGGGAGAAGTTTCAGAGTCCTCCGTGGCTTCTCTGAGTTACAGGGGGTCTCGGCGTAGCAGTGCATGTCTATATAACGGTTGCAAATGGATACCAACTGTCTTCGTAACAAAAAGACACACCAAAAAACATCCAAATGGTCCCCAGTTCGTCAAATTTGGACGGACCAGGAAGAGGAGCTTCCGCTACAAACAAGCTTGAAATATAGACTTATTTAATTTTTTCGGGACAATTTCGCATTTCGGGGCTTCAATACAAGGCGGACATTACATACAAGCAGCATGGAGGTATTTGGATGTTTGTTGGTGTGTCTTTTAGTTACGAAGACAGTTGGTATCCATTTGCAACCGTTATATGGACATGCACTGCTACGCCGAGACCCCCTGTAACTCAGAGAAGCCACGGAGGACTCTGAAACTTCTCCCAGCCCTTAGTCCACATGAGGGGGAGGAGATAATGAGTGAAATTTCAATTTTGGGTGAACTATCCCTTTAATACAAATAAGGAGTTGCTTCCACTGAAATCCTGGTTGAATTTTTTAAAGTGATGACGTCATTTCAGAGTGAGGATGACACACACATGTTCAGTTCTTCATCAGTCATCCTCCTCTTCCTCTTCCTCCTCCTCCTCCTCCTCCTCCTGCTCCGTGGCCGTGGGGGAGCCGCAGCTCTCCGTGGCCTTCTTCTCCTTCTTCCACTTCATCCTCCGGTTCTGGAACCAGATCTTGATCTGCCGCTCCGTGAGGCAGAGCGCGTGCGCGACCTCTATCCGCCGCCGCCGCGTGAGGTACCGGTTGAAGTGGAACTCCTTCTCCAGCTCGAGCGTCTGGTGGCGCGTGTACGTCTGGCGGCCCCGCCTCCTGTCTGCACCTGCTCACACAACAACAACAACACACCTACCCAATCAGAATATATATATACACACACACACACACACACACACACACACACACACACACACACACACACACAGAGGCCTCCAAACATGGCGGCGGCTGTCTGCTCGGAAGCTGGATGTGAAAATATTCGCTGAGAATATTTACACATCAACATTTACAGTGGTGTTTTTTTTCTTTCTTTCTGTGTGATATGAAAAAATAAAATGGGATAAAAGCGTTTCCATAGTAATCTAGCATATCCAGGTGGAATTCATGTTCAGGTCACATAGTAGCTACAAAGAGCTGAACTTTGTGGTTTTAACAGCATGGATGAATTGTATTTGGTGAAACAACAAATATATTTCCACCATAGTTTTGTTTGGGGCTCAGATTAATTTATCAATATATTAAATATTTTGGTTGACTACTTCTGATCAGTCTCATGTTCCCACCAGGGGAAGAGAACAATGGATGAATCCACATCTGAATGTTGACAGATTATCTAAAGAGATATTGTTATGCAAGAGAAAGAAAAAAAACATTTCAATATTTGACATTCAAAATGTACATTTTACAGAATTTGGGTTTTTTTTCTTTAAATTTGAATTTGATCTATAAGTTTCAAAATTGTATAGAGCACAAATTATTTGACTAATTATTTTCTATTTTTTCTTTTCTTTTTCTCTGTTTTTTTTTTTTTTTTTTCCATTTTCTAGAATGAAAACTCTGACTTCTGGCACTAATTCAGGTTTTTTCATCAGAGTAGTTGTTGTGGCCTGATGAAATTCAATATTTTATAATATTAAACTCAAGTGTCAGAATATTAACAGAGCAGTGGAAGAAAAATAGTCAAACAACTGAAATAGCTACTAATTGAAAACTGCCACACGCTGAAATATTAGTTTCAATATCTTATTTAATAATTGCAGTGTGGATTGAATTTCACTTACAATTCAAAGCTGAAATCATTTATTTTAAATAGATGCACTTAAATGCAGCTTTATTTCCTCTGTAGCAGTATAACGTTTGAGTGAACAGACGAACACCTCCATGTTTTGCGTCACCTCTCTGAATGCTGAGCCGTCTGGGTCCACATGAGTGGCCACTTGTTGCCACCTCCTCTTCCTGGAGAAGCCGTTTGACTTGTGGCTGCATAAACACCATAAAGCTGTTGGTAAATGATGTGGTTAAAGTGTGGGCTTATAGCTGCCGTTCAATATACCAGAACCTCAGACTGGAACACCAGGACAAAGAGGCAGAGTCCTGACTTTCACTGCACACACCAGGCTGCTGCTGCTGCTGGTGTACAACAGACACAGCATTACTAATTAGATTTGAAGAAGAAAAAAAAAATCTATCGCTCTTTATGTCGAATGTGCTCGGGTCAGTGCTGAGTAAGAGCACAGATACGGAGCTGACCTCCAGTCTGCAGCAGGTCACACACTGCCTGAAGGTTAAAGAGAAACTGGGTCACAGTTTCACCACTCAGAGGTCGACTGTGGGCCACAGAAACATCTCCACTCACTTCCTCTGCACATTCCCCAGAAAACAAAACTCCCTGTGGAGTCTTGGATTTCTTGGGAGGCTGATGTTGAACTCTCTGACACATTTTTTCAAAAGTATTCTTTTTTTTTCTTCTTCTTTTAAAAAAAACAACCCAACGGTTGCAGCTTTCTATACCGGAGGGTGTGTAAAGTTGCGGGTCAGTAGAGTAACAAAGAGCAGTGGGGGCTTTGTGACCGTCGTCTGGACTTTAACAGCATTAGCTGGTATTTAGTGAGGGCTCATAAACATGTGATGGTGGATTTTCTCCCGGTGTCCTGTCAGTGGACGGGGGTCACGCTGCAGCTCATCTGTTGGACGACCTGAGTCTTCTCACGTCTGTGCATGGACATCTTCTTGGTCACATGCTGATCAAAGACAAAGTCCAGCGCAGTTTTCTTGATGCATTTCCTCCGGTCTGACATAAATGTCCTGCAGCCTCCTCTGTCTGTGCTCTGAGTGTATAAATGTGCTGCAGAGAGGAAAAATGGAATTGCATTGATTTGATATTGATTTTCAGGCCTGCTCCTGTAAAGTCTACAGGCTGTCTCTGCTGTAATTTGACACTGCAGATAAGACCTGTATTACACTCACTGCTGCACTGAGGCCTGCATGACCGGGGCGGAGACAGCTGAGGTCATGTCCTCTCTATTTTTTTTGTTGTTGTAAATTTGGGTTTTTGCCACCTGGGGTTTACACTCACCACCAAAACTCTCATTTTACACATGGTGGGTAATGTATACACAGATTCCAGTAGTTTGACACTCTGCATATAAACATCTGTCCAGAAACAAGTGAGCACAGAATGAAGCAGGATGTGAAATGTTGAGCGTTTCCTTTGGATGATATGAATTTACAGTGTTTTTATATTCTGTCATCCAATGAGCTGATTCAAAAATAACATTTTAGTCTTAAAGGTAATGTTTTACAAGTATAAGGATGTTTCTGCTCCATATCAGAAATGATCTAACACACAAAATAAGAGAATGTACCGTGATGCCAGTCTTCACATCTGGATACTGATAGTAGGCTGTGTTTGGTTTTCACACCCAGCCTTATAAGGATGCATCTAAATGTGTGTGTATGTGTGTTGGCTCTATGAATTCATTCATATACGATATTTAATTTCAATCCAGATTGTGACGGGACCACGTGATGACGTTCAGACCCACGCAGGAGTGAGAGTAGTGGTGGTGTCAGACCACACCCAGCTCAGATCACAGCTTCTCACCTGTCAAGTCTCGAGACTAAATAATCTGAGTATCGCGATGACACAATCTGACCACGGACTAGTAAACACCTGCCACAGTCCTCACACACACACACACACACACACACACACACACACACACACACACACACACACACACACAGTCAAAGACATAAAATGCATTCATGTAGCTATTTACATGCGCGCTCCCGTGAGCGCTCGGTCGCCTGCCTTAATAACATCCGGGACTTTACTTTTCCCTCCAATCATGTTCCGACCCACTGGACTGCGATGGGATCTAAATTAAAATCTCTAAATTCGCTACATGTTGGCTGGTTTGACACACACACACACACACACACACACACACACACACACACACACACACACACACACACACACACACACACACACACACACACACACACACACATACACACACACACACACATTGACAGAAAAAAAAATAATCGAAGTGCTGACAGAATGAAATATTTGGCTTTGCCTCCAGTGTTATATGTGTGTGTGTGTGTGTGTGTGTGTGTATTTTATTTATATATTTTCTTCTTTCTTCCTCTGTTTTCTCCTTTATTTCATGTTACTATGAATTATTAATAATGACTCAAATTCCTTTATTAGCCTGTGAGGCCCATTTCCAAAAGTACGTTCCCTCATGTCCCCGGCATGAACGTGATATATTGTAAAATATTTTACATATATTTCCTGTATTTTTTTTTTTTTATAATTACATTTTTCTAGTATTTAATCCGTCGCCCTCTCTGTCCTGGTCTATGACGCAGGCGCCACACATTTACATTTTATGACCCCAATCTACAAAAATACCATTATTATCACTTTATGATTTAATAATAACATGAATAATTGAAATCTTCACTTCATCCTTTTTGCAATACTTTTTAAGCACTCTCAAACAGGACCACACACGCGCGCGCGTAGACTATTTTGGTTAAATATCTGCTGCCTCCTCGTGAGCAGGAGCCTCGTGGCAGTGACGTGTGTTGACATGAGAGTTTTTCTGTAATAAGGGAAATAAAATCATTTCATTAAAAAAAACTGTCTGTTTATCTTTGCACACACTGTTTGCCAGAGACTTTTAGGATCTGATCAGAGCGCACGCGACTGTGGACACCCTCTCTTCACTGCACAAACACGCGCATCATATCATCCAATTTTGACGCACCAACATTCACTGTTTTAATGCAGGTATAAAATGCTCTTTGTGTGTGTGTGTGTGTGTGTGTGTGTGTGTGTGTGTGTGTGTGTGTGTGTGTGTGTGTGTGTGTGTGTTGCCTGTTGTGGTCCGAGGCCCCGCGTCCCATTCAGCGTCCCGTCCCGCTGCTGGCGCACAAAAGCCGCTTTTACAATCCGCAGAGAGGACAGCCATTCACAGATCAAACCCCGTCTGCTAATTTATAGTGTTGATAGTATTAGCGGATTGTGGAGACAGTACAATAGTACAATGAGCTTTCAGTGGGCCAGGAGAGAAAAACACAAAACACAAAACACAAAACACAAAACACAAAACACAAGGCTATCAGGACGGAGCGGCTGAACTCCGCTGATCAGACGCTGAATATGAAGGAGACGACTTTTTATTTTGCACTTTTCTAACGCTGTGGTAGCTATAATACAGCAGCCCCCCCCCCCCCCTGTCCAAGCCTTAAAACAATACCGCCTAATGAATATTCAGCAACTCCTAAATTAGCCTATGGTTTTATGGGGGTCGCCCCGCCATAAAAGATCTGCAAAGAGAGAGCGAGTGGGAGAGAGAGGCTGTAAAGAACAGTGACAGAGACACTGGGGCAGCAGCATAGTTCAGCCACCGGCAGTGGCCGCTGCGCAACGGGCCGACACTTTAAAGAGCGCTTACCGTAATTATTGGGTCGGGAAAATGCCCCCCCTCCCTCCCTACACTCTCTCTCCCCACCCTCCCCTTACACACACACAGGAACCTTTGCCCCCTTCTTGGCATACCCCCCACCCACATACACACACACACACACACACACACACACACACACACACACACCAATTTACCAACTTACCTGTTAGGCCTCACAAGGTCCCACACCTCCAAAACAACCACCACCACCAGTCCTTACCTGAGCTCCTCATCCAGGGGTAGATCTGCAGCCCCTCCTGGCTGGCCTGGGGCAGCTGCCTCCTCTGCATCCTGCAGGCCGGCGGCGGCTCAGGGACTCCGGCGGCCGTCGAGGAGTAGCAGGTCTGGGTCTGGCCTGGGACTGGGAGCCGCTCCTCCTCCGAGCCGCATCTCCGCAGCGGCGGCGGCGGCGGAGCGCCGTGAGCCGCTCCACCGCGCAGCAGCAGCTCCGCTCGGTTCAGAGGATGAGGAGGAGGAGGAGGAGGAGGAGGAGGAGGAGGACCCCCGCGGTTCCCGTTCAGTCCCGAAAGAGACAAACAGAACCATAAGGAAGTAGAGGAGTGGGGGAAGGAGGGGAGGGAGGAGGAAGAGGAGGAGGAGGAGGAGGAGGAGGAGGAGGAGGGTGACGAAGAAGAGGAAGGGGGAGGGAAAGGGAAAGGGAGTCTTCCGCTGCTTCTCCCATTGGAGACATGGTGGTGGTGATATCCGCTGTTGGAAACGAGGGCGCACGAAGGAGACGCGGCGGAGGAAGACGGGCTGGGAGAAGTTGAAGAGTCAGTGAGGAGCTGAGCGGAGCAGCTCGCGGCCGCTGGCTGGAATTTGGGAAACGGCGCATTGGAGAAGTGAAGCGAACTCATAATTTGGCGCTGTTGATTTGTAGACCTGGGGCGGTTTAATGTCGGCGGTGAATTATTGGCGGAGTATAACTGTCTAGAATTACACACACACACACAAAATCACCCCTCCCCACTCCACTCTCCTCCTCCTCCCTTCCATTACCCCGCGGACCACGTGACTGTGGGGATCATTCACGTGATGCCAGGACGCCCAATCACAGTGCGGGGTTCCCTCCAGATGCAGGATTATAATGGGAGGATTTAGCTGGAACACACGGGGAGTGATCGCTGCAGTACACACACGCACACACACACGCGCGCGCGCACACACAGGCCTATCTATACACGCGGCATACAAGGCAGTCCATATTATAGGATCAATACCCAGCAGCTCGGAACGTGTCCACTAATCACGGAGCGTGCGTAAAAGCTGGAAAACAAAACGGCTGAGGCTGCCAAAAAACACCCAGCATGCAGACTCCAGCCCCTCCACGCGGGCCCGGGCGGGTGGAGTGGAGTGGAGAGGCGGGTGAAGTTGTCCACTAAAGGCGGAAAACACCATTTAGATGCGATATCGATTGGACTTGAAACAAATGGCGCGTAAAGTTGCCGAGGAGACTAAAAGAGGAGATGGATCTCCCCGCACTTTGGACGTGTAAACCTGACTCATTGGAGAGCAAAACACATGCAAAAGAGCGCGGGATCACACAGCGGGGAGTGAAGTAGTGTGTAAGCCTGCCTAAATAAAGTGAAGTTCACAGGCTGCCGTCGCTGGCCGCTCAGACCGTGTAAACAGCATGAAAGCAGTCAAACGTGTCGTTCTGAAAATGCTTCTGCAATAAAAGCTCAGGGTGAAAGATTGCAGCAGCTGCGGCTACAAGAGGCGGCGCGCTGCTCTGATTCCACTAATAATCAAAACATGAAGAGTTACAGCTTCATTATTTTTTCCACCAGCCTTGAAGTATTCGAGCTTGAACGCAAACAAAACCAGACACTGGAGTGGGTGGGTGAGGATTGATGTCGGAGAGAAGAAACACATCCCAGAATCCATCACAAGTTCAGAGGAGAGGGACGAGAAACCTAAGTACCCTGTCTCTTCTCTCCCATATTATAGGCCTAGGCTGCATGGATGAACCTCCTCCCGAGCCCCTCCCCAAGCTCAGCTCGGCTCGGCTCGGCTCGGCTCTGATTAGCTGTGTTCCCTGACCCGCTCTCAGATCTGTAGATGTGTACCTGTGACTCTGACCTTTCCTCCGCCACGCTGCTCTGAGTCCGGCGGGATAAAGATCTCTGTGCTGGGTGTAATGGTTAACAGAGCAGAGAGGAGTTACAGGCTTGTGTGTGCATAAAAAAAATCCTATTTTTCTTTCTACCAGGAAGGATGTGGTACAGTTACAGGATTAGAAAGAGAGTGTTTGTTCTGTGTGAGGAACTGTGTGAGTTTCCCCCATGAACTCCACTTTACTGCTTTTCATATGAATGGTTTCTGATTGTATTTCATTTGAATCTATTGTAGCCACACAGGTAGAGGCCTGGCAGCGTTATACTTCAAACATTACAGCATGTGTTCATGTGGATTCCACTGCAGCCTTTGGCAGCAAACCACCACACACCAACTGTTATTAGAATAAATATGATCAATCATTAATAATAATTTGATGATGATGCTGTATGAAAGGTTTCATTATGTTTAAAATAAGATGATTAGATACAGATGAAGATTCCCTTCAGTGCAGGCTACTGGTAGCAGACCTGCATGTATCGTCATGGCTACAAAATCATGTGTTAAGGGTTATATAAGGGTCATGGTTAATAAAAGACATAGTGCTGACCATCAATTTGAACAGAAGACAAACACTGCTCTCTCTCACTTCTTTTGAAGTCTGATGTTTTGTCCACCCTGTCCTCCTCCCTACACCTCCATGTGAGCAGTTTGTCACTTCAATATAAACATGTGATTTTAGGGTGTTTGGTAAAAAGACTGAAGCTGTCTCATGTGACAGCTCGAGGACACTTAACAATTGGACTATAGGTCTGAAGAAGCTGCTCGTACAACCAACATGACCCGAGGCCTGTATCCAGATGTAGATGTAAGCCCCATATTAGTATTATCATTATGCTGTGATCAGATGATGCACAATCCTGAATCTAGCCTCGCCGTGACACCGTGTAGTAGTGTAGTGTGCATATTGTGTGTGTGTGTGGTGGGGTGGGGGGGCTAACACTAATCTTTTGCCCCAGGGCCCCCCATGGAGTTGAATCCAGCCCTGCACTTGTTAAACTTGAAGTGTCATTCCAGTAAATTCTTATATTCTTTTTGGGAGATATTGAGTCTCTGGTGCTTGATAAAGGTTTTACAGTGTGGTCATTAAAACAAACTATAAACCGTCAGTGGAACAGTTTGAACAATATAAAAATGACAGTTCACTTGTTCAAAGAAGCTCCGCTCATTTCAGAGAAACAGCGGTGTTACATCCTCCTGTCCACACAGGGAGCTCATCACAGTGTGAGGACATCAGGGTTGTCTCTGCTGTAGGTTTCACATGGTTTTTTTTTTTTTTGGTAGAAAGTTTATATTAATAACTGAAGGTGTGGAGTTTGAGGGTAAAGAACATTATAGGGGCAGAGGGGGTCTGATGACAGCTGCTGTGAAAGTGGGAGCTATAATGGGAAATGTGCGTTGATACACCACAGAGGAACGGACAGATGATACCCAACTGGAGGAGGCCTTAACACCCAGTTATAGTCATTAATCTGCTTTCAATGTGATTTTTGCAAAAGCATAAATATGAAGACTGGGCGAACTGTGAGAGAAGTTCTGCAACAGTTACGTTATCGTGGACTTTTATTTTATAAACCGCCCAAAAACCCACGCAGCGGGCCGTGCGTCACTGCGCTCCTCCCGCACTGACAGGTGCGCGTTTCTGTGCGTCTCTGCCTGTCTTCACTTGATGGAAAACTGGCTGCGTGTGCAGTCTGCAGCATGTGTGTGTATGTGTGTCTGTGAAGCTCTCAGTGCTGCACTTTGTAGCAACAATATGCTCAGTCAGACTGATTCCTAATTAACGCCTGGAAATGAAAACGCTTTGATCAAACTGGGGATTCCCGCTAAATAAGCCTGACCCGCGCGCTCAAGAGCAGATATATACATACATACATACATATATATATATATATGGATGTGTAAATGTGCATGCTCAGTGTGTTTGATCCCCCATATGGAAACAATCCGACCTCAAGTCGTCATCGTGATGATGATGGAAAGCAGTGTATACAGGCCGGTAATAATGTAAGTGGAGGTGGAGGACCAGGCCATAAATAAAGTGATGTTTGGATAGGATGTGGATTGTGTGTGTGTGTGTGGAGAGTGGGAGGGACTTCCGAGTCAGGGCTTAAATGTTTGGCCTGGTGAACTGAACTGTTTTATCAGTCTGGGTGCTGACAGAGAGGAGAGGAGGAGGAAACGAGGAAGGGGATAATTGGGTGGTGAGGAGAAGAGGTGAAGGAGGAAAAGAGGGGAAGATGGAAGACTTAGGGGCGAGAGAAAGGATTGAGAGTATGGATTAAAAAGAAGGGAAAGGAAAGGAGGCAACTTCTAGAACGGCTTTCTTCTTTCTACCCCAATAAAAGGCCTATTTCGTCTTTCTGTCTCTTCACATTAAATACAGAAAACCACAGTTTTTATCCTTTTTATTCTCGTTTTTATTTTTATGAATGTTCTCTTTTTTATCTGAACTGTGCGCATGCTTTTTTACCCAAAAAAGAGAAAAAAGATGACAACATAAAACAAAACACCATCAAAAAACCAACTAAAACGACAATTAGAGTGTGTAAAAAAGAGACCCGACCCACTAAAATGGCATAAATAGGCAGTTTCATGTTGTTGGAAATTTCATTAATTGCTACGTCATCGTCATCGTCATCATCAATCATTACCAGAACAACAACAACAACATATAAGTGAGAAGTACAGTAAAAAGTGCACCATCATCATTTTTTAACTTAAAAACTATACAGCTGCCAAAGATAAAATTGTTAATGATAAACTTCTAACAATATAGAAATGTTTCCACGATAATTGTTCCACAAAGAAATGAAGCTATCGTTTTTTTTCTTTTTTTTTTGTTCTTTTTTTGTCTGTTTTAAACACTAGAGTAGGCTAGACTATGTTTGTTTGACTTGGATTGACCCGCTCCCCTTCCCCCCGATTCAATTTGATCTTTTTTTAAAGTTCATGTTCCTGCTTCATTGCATCAATTTTTCGCGGTTTTTTCTTTTCCACAGTCAGCAGACAGAGACGCGAGGCCCCTTCACCTCAGTCCAGCACACCGGTCGCCATTTTGGAGACTCAAGTTTCTGTCCATGGATTGGATCGTGGAGACAGCGGGGCAGTCCAATGGCCTCAATTAAGACAACAACAAAAAACAACAGCCTCCCACCCCCCCTCACCCCCTCACCCCTTACTGTCCAGCATTTATAGGCTCCCCTTCTCGACCCCCCCCCCCCCCCTCATGAACTTTCCTCTCTCTCCTCCCCTACATTTGCTTGTGTGTTTTCTCGCAGCAATCCTCCCCGCTCCCCGGGGCCTGTGCTCCCGCCGTTCCCGCCACCGCCACCGCTACCGGGACCGAACCGCCCCCTCCTCCTCCTCCTCCTCCTCCTCCTCCACCTCCACCTTCTCCTCCACTTCCTCCATCCCGCAGTTCCTTTTCCCTCCGTTCCCTCTCCACCGCCTCCTGCTCGCTCTTGCTGCTGGGGAACTTGTCCTTGTTGTTCTCCTTCTTCCACTTCATCCTCCGGTTCTGGAACCAGATCTTCACCTGCCGCTCCGTCAGCGCCAGCGCGTGCGACACCTCGATGCGGCGTTTCCGGGTCAGGTACGGGTTGAACAGGAACTCCTTCTCCAGCTCCAGGGTCTGGTAGCGGCTGTAGGTCTGTCGGCCGCGCCTCCTGCCGGCAGCTACTGGGGGGGTGGGGGGTGGGAGAGGGGAGAAATGGTGGAGGGGGCTATTAGAGACAGATCTGCATTCTTACACCCTCACATGATCTATCTATCTATCTATCTATCTATCTATCTATCTATCTATCTATCTATCTATCTATCTATCTATCTATCTATCTATCTATCTATCTATTCAATTTCAATAAGCTTTATTGGCATGACTGTGATATACAATATTGCCAATTAAGCATTGGGGCAGCAATACAAATACAACAACAAATACATAGATGGTTAATTAATTAGTATCTATCTATCTATCTATCTATCTATCTATCTATCTATCTATCTATCTATCTATCTATCTATCTATCTAAACCTACATATACCTATAACATAAATACAATGATTATAAATATTATATTAATATGTTGCCTATACAGTCATTTCTAAATGTTATTAAATATAAACACTAGCCTATATAAATATTATATCCAGCCAAGTGTCCACACGAGCAGATAAAAACACGCGCGCACAGACACATGGACACACTTTTTATTTTTTTATTTTTACTATAGCTACTCTTCAGACGTCAGGAACTCAAACTGCACCATCAGCCGCTGCAGTCATTATGAAAACTCTTATATAACAAAGACAAATCTACTGAGCACTTACTGAAGTGCACATGAATATTTGATGCACATGAACAGATCGTAAACAGGTTTAAAAGAGAAAAATGATCCCGCACAGAAAACAAAGAAGACCAGAACACAGCTGAACTGACTGGCTTCCAATGACGGACACTGCACTTTTAATTATAGGAGCATAGTGCAAATACTGAAAATTAAATATAGAGATATCATGTTAGTGAAACTGTACACCGACACACTATAACTAAATTAAAAGCAATAAATACTAATAAACACAGATATGAGATTTTTCACACAACCATGAAAAGAAAATATACTTGACTTTTTTCTTTTCTTTTTTTTTTAAATAAACAACTTGTGAAATGTCATTTACCCGCATGTTTAAAGCCGGAGAGCACGAACACGCCTGCATCATAATATGGCATCAAACTGGCGATATAATTCCACCTGCTAACAACAGCCCGGCTCTCCAGTCTGGACGTCAGCCCCGTTTAAAATACTGTATAAACACATTTTAAAGTCACTAAATTTATGTGACGTGTAAAATCAACAGTGCTGCACTAAACTAGACGTTATCTCGGTATTAAGAGGGAGAATAAAAGTCAGACTCCCGACAGTTCATGCGTACACGGAACATTTGTGTAAAATGATGGTGTTTCTGTTGAGGTATTGGTTCCCTCTCTGTGATTATTGATTATTGATTGTGCATAATTGACAAGTTTATGGTTGACACCACTAACACAACCTCTCTATCTCTGTCTGTGTCTCCATAGTTAAGGTTCAGGATTAAATATAGCAGAGCGCAGTGACTCTGATGGAGCCATGATCGCGTATATTCTCTGCACATCTCCCACACTATATCACGTCATAAAGCCTTCAGGTAAACGGTAAAATAAAATATATCTATATGTCTGCATCTATTATATATCTACCTCCAAGTGAAGTTTAAAACGCTGTCACTCTCTCGGTCTCATTGGGGCTCCTCGTGGTGTCCGTCTTTGGGCACAGAGCTGCTATTTATGTTAAAAGCAGCCAGAAAGAAGAAGACAAGGGAGTCTTTATGGAAATGCATGAACTTGTAAGTGATGTAAATGTCTTGTATGTGTTATCTGTCACAAGGCTGGCGCCGTGATTTCGTGCTGCAGAGACATAGAGGGAAGTGGGCGCCACATTCACTCCTGTCACCAGCCATGAATTAAGGGAAATGGGAAACACTTTCCTGGATAAAATAACAGCACGGCCGCTTTGATCCGAAGGTTTTTTGTTTTTTTTTTGACTGGAGCGACATGCACGGGGAATTTAACCCCCAACCCTGGCTGGTTCACACCCGCCATACACAGCTGCACTGTGTATTATAGATCAAACCGTTTTGGAGAGATATCTCCCCTTCATTTGTGTCCTATATTCTGTTGTGACGTGCAGCTCTACCTGAATGACCACACGCTGTTTTATTGTTTGGGGGGGGGGGGGGGGGGACGACACAAGCAGCGGGATTATGAAACATTTTTAAAACCTATTGCAGATGAAACCTTTACGGAGCCAATTAAAGACGCCCTAAACTAACGCATGGCACTTGGCAGTTGACATTTTGGAAGAGGGAGAGATACTGAACAACAGATGCCATTGAGAGCCGAGGAAAAAGACACTAATATCATTACGGACACACACACACACACACACATACATACACACACTCATTCTTCGTCCTAATCAGATTTTTTATTCTTATTCTTTTTCATTTTAAGGTCATACGGGAGAAAATCATTGATCAATATTCCTAACCTCAGCGGTGAAAGTCGTAAAACGGCTCATATTCACCGGTTCAGAGTCAAACTCGGATATTAAACCTTAAAGCTCAGGGGCTCGAGAGGATTTCCAAACATATTCTGTGAACAGAGCCCCCCCCCCCCCCAAACCCCTCTACCCCACCCCAGTACTGAGGTTAGGACATAAAATAGTGTGGCGGTGTGGGAACAGGCATGGGGCTCCTCTTTATAATACAAATTATGAAATGTGCCCCCTCATTAAAGGGAAATTTCCGAGGTAAACGTGATAACCACCCGCCACTGTAGCTCCATCCTCCCGTTTCACCCATAAAAGCTCGCCCGCCTTTTTCTGCTATTATAAGTAATAAATCCTGACACTGAGAAAGGACAATATCCCATCGAACCGTGCAGGGGCTGTAACCCCCCCTCCCCAGTGCGCACAAAGCATTCCTGGACCGTACAGCGGCGCACAGTTTTGCGGTGCTTTCCTGTTTTGACTCCACTTTTCTGATCTGAGGTGGCTGAACCCGGGTCAAACCCAACTTTACTGTCTGAAAACTGTTAATCAATGGACGAATCAGTGTCATCTTGGGTAATAAAGAGCAAAAAAAAAACTGCTTAATAAGTCGTTTTCAGTCTCTTCCCGTGCGTGAGTGTGGCCGGTCAAAGCCGTGACACGCACAGTGAAGCTGAGAGGGAGGAATCTGCACGAACAGTGGCTTTAAAGAGGTGAATCATAACAATTTACAGAGCAGACAACACAGTAGCAAAGCTTCAATATGCACAAGTCAACACACAGCTGGAGGACAGAGAGCAGGAGGCGCAGCAGGAGGGGGCTCATGTCTTCTTAAAACCCTGGCTAAATAGTGAATTATCTGCTATAAACACAGTTAGCTTAGCAGGTGTGTGAAGGTGCTGGTGGTGGCCGCACACCTGATTCCATCTTTATTTATTTCATTTTCCCCCCTATGTTATGATGATAATAAAGAGGCCACAAAAGTCCAGAAGCAGTTCTGTAGAGCCACTTCAAAATAGAGAGAAATAAAAAAAATACAGCCGGGAACATAAGCACAGCAATAAACTCTCTCTCTCTGCCTCTCTCTCTCTCTCTCTCTCACTCACACACACACACACACACACACACACACACAAACACACGCGCACGCACACACAACAGCACAACACAAGAAATATGGGCTCAAACAAAATAGGCTACTATACATGTCAATCCATTCACTGCCCCCCATCCTCTCTCTCTCTCTCTCTCTCTAACACAGAAATGCCCCCCCCTCCCTCCCCGCATAATCAGTTTTATTGTGGGATTGCTCAAAGCCATCAATTATAAGCCCCGCTTATAACGCAAATAATTTTTAAAACCCACAATCTTTTTCCTGCGCTCTGCTGTGATTTATGACGTGATCGGCTGAAACCAATCGGGCCTGATCCATATTCACAGGCTGCGTGTCACGCAGGACACAAAGGCAAAGAAAAAAAAAAAGAGCGTCTGTGTGAAGCTGAGCTCTGATAATGACGGATCAGACAGAGGCCCGAGAGTTGAGAGCTGCACACACACACACACGCGCTGTGAAGGTCCAGATATCTTCTCCTCTCCACTATGTTGTCTATCTCTCTCTCTACACACACACACACACACACACACACAAATGCACTGGCTGCTTCATTTAACCCTATGTGGGTCTGACCACCGTGTAGCCGAACAGTGCCGGAGACCACAGGCAAGTCGTAAAAAAGGCAGAAACAGTAAAAGTTGAAGCCGAGTCAAAGCTGCGTGTCTAAATGTAGCTGATGCATCCAGCAGCTCGTCCACCATCTGCTCTGAGCGGCTCTCCCTCCCAGCCGGTGGAGGTGCTTCTGCCCAGCATCCCCCTGTCTCTCCTCTCACTACAGCTACTATATGACCGGGGCAATTAAACCTTAAAAGTCATTCACAAGTTTTGCTGCCTGCCAATAAAACCATAAACGCGCTTTTGTGGCTCCACTCTGAGCGCAGGAAGCTCTGAATTGCCCTCTTTAAATAGTTGCTTTTAAAACCACTTTCAACTTTCTCCCTGTGTTTCCCTGCTCTCCATTCCCTGTCTGTGCTCCTGACGTGGACACACACTCACCTCCTGGGAGACAACACACAGCCCGGGGTTTGTTTTAAACAAGGCAAAAGGATTTTAAAAAAGAAGAGGAAGAAAAACAAAGAAAAGAAAAGAAGAGGGTTGTGGTGGTTCGGTCTCGCTCTCCGCTCCCTCACCTTGCGGCCTCATCCAGGGGAACAGCTGGGTGGGTGACGGGCTCTGCTCGGTTCCCTCCGCGTCCTCGGCGCCGAGCCCCGGCGCGCCGCCCAGCTTACAGTCGCTGTACTGGACCAGGTCCGCGTCCTGGGCCCCGAACAGCGTCTGCCGCTGCAAGGCGTCGTATCCGTAGAAGTTGCCCGGCTCGCCGTGGCATGTGACCGCGCAGGGGCTCTGCTGGTACGGGTTGCTGGGCAGCGTGGAGGCGCTGTGGTGGTAGAAGTCCTGAATCTGCGGGGCGTGCTGGAAGGTGGCCCCGGAGCCCGGGCCGTAGACCACCGTGGGCCGGCTGCCCGCCAGGTCCTGCGCGAACCCGCACTCGTAGTAGTTGGGACGTAACGAGTCCCCGCTTTTATATTTAGAGAAGAGCGAGTTGACGAAGTATGAGCTCATCTTTGTGTTGCTGTTTGTTGTTGTTTCAGTTTGTGTTCGGACGAGGCGACCGGCGGCTCGCGGTGTCTTGTCTCTTTTTCTGCTTCTGTCGTGCGGTGTGAGGCAACGGAACACACACACTCACACACACACACACACACACGGACACGGACACACACACGGACACGGAGGGAGGGAGGCTGGTCTGCCGCCGGTGTTGTGGTGTTTTCCCTCCTCACGGCCGCGGCGGAGGAGCCGCTGGCGCTCAGAGTAACGGTAACGGTAACAGTAACGGTAACGGCAGCCAGCCACAACCACCACCACCACCACTACAACAACAACAACAACAACAACTACTACAATCACACAGATTCCATAAAATGTCCAGCGAAGGAGAAAAAGAAGAGGAAGGAGAGGAAGAAGAAGGAAGAGGAGAAGTAGAGGAGGAAGGGCTCGTGCGCATCACAATTCCGGTGTTCGCGCGGTAAGCGGGAGCCCTGTCGCGCTCTCAAACGGCTTTTCCGTGATTTACTCCTCTGCAAATGAGTTGTTTCATATTTTTTCTCCCTCTCTCTCTTTCTCTCTCTCTCTCTCTCTACCGCGCGCGCTCTCTCTTCCCTTCTCTCTCTCTCTCTCTCTCTCTCTGGCTTTCTCTGGCGCGCGCTCTCCCCCTCTCTTTCTCTATTTCTCTCTCTCTCCTCCTCGCCCTCGTGTGTGTGTGACTCGGTTTCAGGGATAATTTGCATCTATTATCAGCTCTTCGTCCCATTGGCTTTTCCAGGCACATAGACAAACGCGCACGGGAGCGCGCGCACGCACACACACATGAAGTCTATAACACTTTTTTTTTTTTTTTTTTTTTGCAGCTTCACCCGCACGCGCCTGTATAAACCGAGATGATATTCTCCCGGTGTATGCTGGGAGAGCTCCACGCGCCTCTAATAACGCAATAGAAGTGAAGAATGGAAGAAGAAGACTAGAAAGAGGGGATGAAAGAGAAGAGGTGCAGCAGCAAACATGAAAGCGAGAGAAGTTGCAGGGGTTAATGAGAGGTCTGACACACACACACACACACACACACACACACACACACACACACACACACACACACACACACACACACAACTCACCAAAACAAAAGGAGAAAAGGAGGATGGAGATTTTATTATTGGAAAGCTGAGGTTGTGGTCTGTTGATGTAGTGGTGGTTGTGTGTGTATGTGTGTGTTTGTGTGTATGGGGGGAAGGGGGGGGGGTCTCGCTCTCATTAATTGCTTTTTCTCATCTCTCCGCATGAATCCTTGCAGCAGAGAATGTGGTTGCTTGGGAATGAGGCCTGGAAATGTCAGGGAACCTGGTGGAGAGAGGCTGACACAGACTGAGGGGAGGAAGAGGAGGAGGAGGAAGGAGGAGAAGAAGATGAAGAAGAGGAGTCCGGATGGAGGTGGAGGACCAGTGCTCCCTAATTGCCATCGGTTTTAATTGGTGCCAGTCTATAAATGTGGCCTAATTGAGGTTTTAAAAAGTAAAATCAGATGCTGGAGCCACTGCTGCTGCTCAGCTCCGGGGTCTGTGAACGCATCCTTCCTGATCCTAGTCTACTTTCATAAATGTGGTCTCCATAAACGTGTAAGGAGGACAGGGGAGGGTAATATCCTAGGAGGAAGGGGCTGTAAACGCTTTAACAAACTATAAAGCTCCATAAAGCGGAGGGGCAGCAGTGTTTGCTTGTTTACGTCCGTGCAGCAGAGAAACAGAGAAGTGCTGCTGCTTTTTTTTTTTTTTCTTTTTTACGACGCGCCCTTTTCGCAAACCGGAGGCCGTAAATGCCTCATCGTTGGGGCCGGTATTTAATTGTCATTTTCGCCCTGTTTTCCATACGAGCCGCGGTCCTCCCCTGTTTGAGGCTGAGGTAGAGGGAGGGCTTCTTCTCTAACGAGGGATAAGTTGTGGGAAGGTTAAGCTCGGCCTTGTAGAACAGCCGGGGCTCGTAAAAAGCAAGATGGCCTGAAGAGCAGCGATTAGCCCAAAAAAAGATTCAATTGTAGAGTTATTTCTTCTTTGATAGAGACTTAATTTGTCTCCACCACAGGCCCGAGAGCTGCCGATCAATCAGATATGAGGAATCGGTGATGTGAGCTCCCACATGAACTCATACGTGCAGGAAATCAGAAGTTCATCTTTTCTGGTAATATTGTTTGGATTTGGAGCCACCGCGCGCTGCTATCATCCAAATAAATATGTCATTATACCGGAATTTAATTTATTTAGATTATACAGCCCAGCACAAGAGGCCAGAATGTTGCCAGCGCGCACGCTTGAATTACAGACTGTGGTAAATCAGCTGATTGTACATCCGACTTTCAGAGGAGTAATTGCCGCAGTATTTTCTCTACTTTATTACCTAGAATATGATCTTATTGAAACTTCACCGCGCCGTGTTTTACACTTCCAATAAAGGCTTTTCTTGTGTGATGTGTTGTCCTGCGCGCTGAGATGTGAATGTGGTGTCCAAAAACAAAAAAACAACAACAACAACAACAACCCCAAAACACTGTCACATTTTCTGACCGGCTTCTGCACTGCCCACACATCCCCGCTGTCAAAGCCAGGAGCACTAAATTAGAGCGTGAAAGCCTGTTATCAGGTCATTCCTGCAAACAACCAACCGCCTCAGTGAGCGATAGAGACGCGGTAAACAACTGCACAGCTAATTCTCCTGCATTTGGACGCAGAAGGACGCACGGAAGGCTGGATTCCACCTCCCGTGTCTTCTCTGCGCAAAGATTGAGTGGAGAAAATGGATTTGACTGTACATAAGGTCACAAAAATATATACTATTTCCCATTTTACCTGAGGAAACAGACTATCCTTCATTCATAACGCATTCTTCCCCACATATATGGAGCTTAGAGCCACTAAAAGTTTAAGGTGCGTGCGTCCTGAGTGTGAATTTTGTCACCAGGAAGAATAAACATTTCCTGCCAACCTATGCATATCCTGCGCGCCTATACGGCCTATTATACTCCGAGGCCTCAACCCTTCCTCTCTCTCCATCCACTGCACGTTTACTGTACGTTTGAAGCCGCCTCCAGTGTCAGGATGTTCCATGGCAAAGTCCAAAGTTGCACAATCACTACGCTATTTCTTAAAAAACACCCATTTCCACCACATTAAAGGGGGAGGACTAGGGTAGGTTTGACCTCCCTTACAGCAGCCCCTCAGTGCTGGGTCTTGAACGCAACGAAGCGTCAGAGCGAGTCCTGGTTTATCGGTGGAGCAAGCGCGCCATCAAGCGGCCTGCCGCAGTAAGGCCTCAGGGGGGGAGGGGAGCCTCGTCTGGAATGGGACTCTGGTTATTTAAGTCCGCACATAAAGGTAAAAAAGCTGTTTCAAAATGAAACTGCGTGTTGTAATTGGAGGCCGGATGTGAGGGTCGGTTTGGGATTTGTGCCACCAAAAAAAGGGGAATGAAATGAAAGAGGTGCAGGTCTGTTACATCGAATTGAATGAGTGGAAATGGAATGAGGGGAAATAACCTAATCTAAAGTAGCTGATACGTTTAATGAGTTTTAAACAGCAGCCTATATATTTTCCACGCTGATAGACAGCCGGGCCTGAGCCGTGGACTGCTTTCAGCTTTTAAAAACTGCAATACGACAAAGAGCAGTGGCTGTAATGAGCTGCGGTCTGTTCTATTGTATCTGAGGAATTAAAGCCATTCCCTCAGAATAAAGAGCAGCTCCGTGTACAGTTGTTACAGATTCACTTTACACTGTGGTTAGAAGCCTCAGCGCAGCCAACAGTGTTTACACTGCACCGCCTTTCACAGGCCTAGAGCAGCTATATGTGATGCTCATATTCTATATAAACATTTCTACTGTCAGGTTTTTATTATTGATATTTTCAGGATTTATTTGAGGTGTTTGGCCGCCTCCTACTAGAATATGATATACATAGCATAGCATAATAATCTTACTATTAATTTATATTTTAATGTTTTAATTACTTTAATTTTATAGGCCATGCTATCATGTTGTGATATCTATATCTGTGATACTTGTGATAATATTATGGTAGAGACAATCTTATATATAAAACATTAAAGTTTATGTATAGGCTATAAAAGTGTAAAGTATACATATACATGTATCATACATAAAAATGTATATAAAAGTCTATGTATACTGTATGTGTGTATATATGTATATATACATGTATTGCTCTGAATAAATTCCTCTGAATATATATATAGCACACACACTATAGGCTTATATATATACACACAGACAGCTATGCATGATTTACAGAAGACATAGATATAATGATTTGTTATTAAAATCATAATTTAATTAAGATAATATATTTTTGATATATTTATTTCAGGCCTACAGCCTGTGTTTCTTTGGGGAGGTCTGTTCTGTTTCTAAAATGTTGTCAGTTATATTACAAACAATCAAATAAACAAATGTGCAGAAGTGAAACATGAAAAGTCGAACTGGTTTTATGTAGTTCGACACAAACTGGTTTTATGAGCACAGATGATTATCTCAGTGTGTGTGTGTGTGTGTGTGTGTGTGTGTGTGTGTGTGTGTGTGTGTGTGTGTGTGTGTGTGTGTGTGTGTGTGTGTGTGTGCGTGCAGGCTGTAAACAGTACAAAGCGGTCGTTACCATCA
Organism: Trachurus japonicus; assembly: GCF_045865225.1. NCBI lineage: Eukaryota > Metazoa > Chordata > Actinopteri > Carangiformes > Carangidae > Trachurus > Trachurus japonicus. The sequence goes on along the minus strand of NC_140914.1, from coordinate 31,521,280 downwards.
TGTGAAGACGCTGCGGCTCAGATCCTCAGCCTCTGAACCCTGGAGCAGCAACAGATTTCAATCTTCCAGCTGCAGACAGCGGCTCAGGAGGCCGAGCCCCCGCTTCAAGGTTCCTCCGGGTTCCAGCAGAAGGGTCAACATCATGTGGACAAGATGTTTACATGCAGCCCCCCCCCCCCCCACCCTTACCCTCCCTGCTGCGCCCTTCAGGCCCGGAAAAGAAGCCTGGGAGAGGAGAGCCAACACAGCTCACCCGGCCTGACGGCTCCGTGTCTGGGTGTGTTGGGCCTGTATTTTTTTTTCCTGCTTGTTTTTTTGGTGTGTGTGTGTGTGTGTGGGGGGGGGGGGGGGCATTTGCAAGGATGCATCTGAGAGAGACAAAGGGAGTTCAGGCAGGAGACAACACACACACACAACACACACTGCCCTCCAAAATTGCCCCCATAGAGCCAAACGGCTACAAAACCATAAAATCCCCAAAAGCTGAAAAGAAGAGGAGGAGGAGGAAGGAGGAGGAGGAGGAGGAGGAGGAAGGAGGCTCACTCCACTCTCCTCTGCTCCAACACAAAAGTGGGTCTAAATAAAACGAGCAGGCTCCCACCACTGCTGGTTGAGTCTCTCTAAACACAGATTCCCGTCCTATCCTCCGCTCGCTCCGCTCTCTCCATCATCCCCGCGGCCTCTCTGGAGTGAACCCGTCTAACACCTGGAAAGCAGTGGTGGAAGCTTCACACACACATTTTTTAATATTTGCGCTTCTATCAATCCCATTAGAAGCTCCAAAACAAACCACGGAGCAGGGGAATTCCAAACTTTCCCTCTAATATTTCCTCTCTCTGAATATATCTTCCCCGCTCCCCCCTTCTCCTCTCTTTTTCGGCGTGTTTGCTTTACAGCCGTTTAGTTCTTAACCTTCAGAAATTTATACGCTATAAACTTTTATTGCCGTCATATTCTTTTATTGCGCCGCACCGCATTCAATCCTTTTCCTCTCTCTCTCTCTCTCCTCTTTTTCTTTTCCTCCTTCCTCTTCGCTGTTTTTACAACAGGCGGCGGCGGCTTCTTTCAAACCTCACGCATCCGCTCCCGCATCTCTCATCACCCCCCCACCCCCCTTTTTTTTTTTTTTTTTTTACCCGTGAGCTCGAGACACCCGGTGCGTGCAGCACATCCTGCCCCTCTCGTGCTGTTTGTTTCCTCGTATGAAAATACAAAGAGGGCAAAACAACTGACGTGAGAGAGAAGAGGAGGAGGAGGAGGAGGAGGAGGAAGAGAAAGCTGCTGGAGCTTTATTGCACCAATGGGACGAATACTATCAGAATCTCTCTTTTTTTTTCACTGTAGCATCAAATAAAACAAACAGAACAAACCCCGGCGGCCTGGTGCGACCGGCACCGGCCGCCGGTGGTTTCACAGTCACAGCAGAAGTGAATGCGGAGAGCCTCGACTCCACCGGCTGACTCACTGCGAGAAATCAAACGCGCCTGAGATTTGTGGCTTTGCAACACACAACTACTGTGAATGCAGATGGATGTGAATCATTTGGAAGAAACGGAGCGGCCGGTTGGGCTCGCGCCGCTGCTTTAACGGGTTTCAAAGTAATGGCCCAACAGGGGCGCGCGAGACACGGCAGATGATATCAAACTGACTGAGACGAGCTCAAGTCTTTACTCCTCAGTGTTTGATCAATCAGCACAATCAATAACATTATTATTATTATTATTATTAATAGTAGTAGTAGTAGTAGTAGTAGTAGTAGTAGTAGTAGTAGGCTAGTAGTAGTAGTAGTAGTACTAGATATCTGGCCCCACAACTTATTCTAAAATGTTGTCAGTGATTATCATAAACAACACTTATTATAAAGCAATCAGCCTATTACTTCTATATTCTATGTAAGCTATAAATTCATAAATTAATGTAGAAAAAAGTGTGCAGCTATTTGTTTATTTATTTATTATGAATTTATTTTCCAGTTTAAGTTGACAATAAACAAATAAACGATAAATTAACACCTGACAAACAAAAACATACATGAAAAAGAGCAAGAAATGTATTTATTTTTATTTTTATTATTTTTTATTAAAGACAGTTATTTTCAAATAGCTGTGATATTGTTGTTTAAAAATAAAACAAGAGCCATTTATTTCAACATTTATTATTGACTTATTTTTAACATAGGGCTGGTATTATTCTTATTATTCTTAATAATAATAATAATAATAATAATAATAATAATAATAATAATAATAAATGTTGTTAGGCGGCTGTAACCTGCAGCAGCAGCAGCAGCAGCAGCAGCCGCCTCTGGCTTCCTCTGCAGCTGTTAATGAGTCCGGAATGGCTGATGTGATCTGATCCATACAGCGGTTTGTATCAGCGGGCCCATAACTCTCTTTCAGAAAATTTATGAATATGAGTGATATTCTCTGCTGCTTGATGAATTATAGAAGCTGTGCTGTGTAAAACAGCTCCTTCGGTGTGGGGGGAGAGAGAGAGCTGCTCTGGGCCTGTGCTGCTGCTGCACTCTAACATCCACCCAGAGTGTGTCAGTGAAGCCAGTTATTATCTGTGGACTCAGTTTTAATATGAGAGGATAAAGTGAAGACATATTGGATTGGCCACGATTGCTCGGGTTGAAATATGAATTTTGCCATCAGCAGCAGCAGCGGCGGCACGTGGCTCCTCTTCTGCAGCCCAATTAGTTTTTGAAAATATCACTGAAAGGACGAGACCTGAACCAACTTCAGCTGCTAAATCACAGCGCAATGAGACAATCTGGGTCTTCCTACACCTCACAGTTGGGGTATTCTTACACAGAGAGACTTTTGATTGATTGATTGTATGTACATAAAACACATATGGGTCAATAAAGCAGGGCTCTTTCTTTGAAGAAAACAGCGAAACCTGCAGAAATACTTCTCTGCTGCTGTTATTCCCTCACAGACCGTGGCAGGCTATTTGTTTCTATGTGTGATTGCATGTTATTATTCAACCAAAAGCATTCCTATAAACTGATGCAAATCAGAGAACGTGTTTGTGCAGGAGTAGAAGCTCCACTCCCTCTCACTTCACTCATAACTCTGTCTCTCCCTGCTCCTCCTCGTGTGACTCTGTTGTCCCCTGATGTGTCTCTTGCCTCTATAACTGCACAGCCATAACCTGAAGTGAACATGTGTTGGTGTATGAGGCTCTTTCTCTCTCTCCTCCTCCTCCTCCTCCTCCTCCTCCTCCTCTCTGGGACAGCGGGGCCGAGAGGGGAGGCCCCGGCCCCGCAGCAGAGTTCTGGGGCTCCTGGATTTAATGAAGCTGCAGCCCCTTGCCATAGACCTTAGAGAAGTATCACAATCATCCGCCGTAATTCCACAGATGGTTTATGGGATGGCTTTGTTGGGGCCTGCAGCCTAAATCCGCTTTAAATCCTGAGGCCTCATTGGCTGGGCCCCTGCACAGCGGGGTGAAGGAGCAGAGCTGCTCTCAGCTGCGCTCATCACATTTCTGCCTCTTTGCACCGAGGCTGCCTCCACCGTCAGCACTGTGTGTTTTTACTGCTGCTACACACACATACACAGACACACAACCTCACTGTACACTTACCTGCGCTGAGCGTCATAAAAACTAGTTCACCAATGGTTTATAACACATATAAGCAAAAATAAAAAGATTATTTTAATGTATTTACATGTCACCAACTTTTAACCCTCCTGTGTAACAACATAAACAGTTAATGACAGATCAACATAATATTTCATAGTTGTTTAATTCAAATCCACAATGGTTTAAATAATTAATAGATATTTTATAACTGTGTGATTATTAATTTCTGCTGTCAATAGACACTATGTGCACTTATATTGACTTATCAAACTTATGGTACTTGTTGTAGATGTTTGATGGTAGGTGTTATATGTGTTTATTATTACATATATGATTAAAGGATTGTCGGAACTCCCTTGTTCACAACTTCTACACGAGCTATTTGTTTGCACTGCTTATAAATTCTTAATAGGGACGTTAAAACCAAGTGTAACAGAGAAGTGCTGGTGCCAGTGTTACGACCTCATTAATCCAGCTGGCACCACCACTCCTGCCACCAGGAGGAAGCTGTCTCTTTTTTTTCTCACAGTGGCTGTGCAGCACTGATAGGGCAAAATGCATCAGCGCAGCCTTTCTAACAAGGACCAGCGCTCCCACTGCACACACAGCTCAGGTACAACCCTCAGGAATATAACACTGAGTTGACATATTTCTTTCAATTATGGGAGAAATAAAAAAAGAGAGATAAAGACACAGTATCAGTCTGTGCAGTTATAAATTACACATGAAAAAACAAATACCAGAACTTTTGAAGACAGTTTCGTGGCTGGTCAAAAAAAAAAAAAGACTTTTTAGGGGGTGGAGTTGCACCAAGAGGAATTTGACCTCAGCAGTTCTGAAATGCTGAGCTGCAATCTTTCCTGCAGCCACAAAGGAGGCAACAGCAGCAGCAGCAGCAATTGTTGAAAACTCAAATAATACCACTTTGCTTTTCTGGCGAGTTCCTGCAAACTACAGCCAGGCAGCCGGTCATCTTCCAGCGAGCAGACTGCTGCTGCTGCTGCTGCTGCTGCTGCTGCTGCTGCTGCTTGGAAACAAAAAAGTGAAACGTTTACAACTTGTGCTATTCTGCAACTTTATTCTACCTGCACTATAATAAATGTTCCCATCATGAGAGCAGCGGAGGAGGGAAGTGCAGAGAGAAGTCTGCAGACTCGGTGTCTATCAGGGTCATTTGGTGCAGAGACAAACACAGGAACCTCAGCGGCTTCACAAGCTCCTAATGGACGGATGACGCTTCTAATGAATGCACTCATCATCATCATCATCATCATCATGTGTGTGTGTGTGTGTGTGGGTGGTTGTGTGTGGTGTGGTTGTGGTGGGGGTGTTTAGGGCTTTATGACAGTCTTTTGGTGTTGCAGCCAAACAGACGCCCCCTCTCCTTTAAGCATCACAGTGTACAACTGAAGAGACACATATTTTAAACACATGCTGCTGCCCCCCCCCCCCCCTCTGTGTCTTCACAGAGACTAAGTTCAATCTGGAGAAGAAAGAAACGCAGAGCTGTCTCTGAACTGTCCCATCGACAGCAGCACAGGATCTTTTCAAATGAGGCAAGGTGAGGTCTTATACTGTAAAGTCAGTTCTTTAATAGGAATCCAGCATCAGCAGTGTCAACGCACAAAGAAACAAGAAACAACAAGACACAAGAGAGAGAGAATGAACAAAAAAAACGTACAAGAAAGAAGTGGAACATCTGACATGGGAGAGAGGAACAGAGTGACTGGAGAGCAGGAGGGATTTACTGCGGCCACATGGATCAGATTTGTCTCATTAAAAGAGAAGGGAGAATAAAAAAAAAAAAAGAAAAGAAAAAAAAAACACTTTTGGATCCGCGTCCGAGAAGAAACTCCAGAGACGCGTCCCCTCGGTCAGGAGAGTAAATACTTGAAGACAGGAAACAAGAGGAGGTCACAGAGCAGAGGAACACAGAATCAAATGTAGAATTTAGAGAGGAGCGGTGCTTCATTCTGATCCAACCTCTTCGTCCTCTCAGGTCCAAACCCGTGACTGTCCGTTTACCATGAAAAACAAATAATCGATTCACAAATAAAGTACAAAAAAAAAAAAACTGACGTCAGAACAGATCATCCGGACAGTCGGCACAACAACATAGAAACTACAGAACATGACAGAGAAGGAGAAACTCATCTACATTACAGTAAAGATGTCATGTCCCGACAAGACAAAAACAATATTCATCATATGAACTCATTCCGATGAGAAAGACTCAGAGATTACTAACATTATATACAATAAATTAGAAATATTCAATTCAATGAAGAACTTCTACTTTGTCTTTTTTCTTTTTCTTTTTTTTAATTATCCATAAGCATTCACCTCCGACAGATCGAACACACAAAGAGCTAAACGACGAAATCGCGTCCTCAAAATGACGCGCGACTTGAGGCATGCGAGAACTATGTAAACATTTTTACTCCTAAATTAGAGGATGTGTTGGCGCTGGAAGGAAGAGGCGCTTCTCTGGTTAAGACTTTGTTTGTTAAACCCGTTCACTGCAATGTGTGTGTGAGTGTATGTGCGCATGTGTGTGTGTGTGTTATTATATACTATATGTGTATTATAGCTATATTAGCACGGTGGCACTGAGAGATAACGCACTGTCACACGCACACGCATCAATAAAAACACCTTCACGCTTCCAGTGGGCTGGCTTTTCAAATTAAAAGCATCGGACAACAACAACAAGTGCGCGTGGGTTTCATTTCAGTAGGGCCACTTCCGTTGTGTTGTGAAATGTTGCAGCACGCATGTTGTCAAATAGATGAAGATGTTTTATAGATGTGTTTGTGTTCTGTCTGTTTGTCTGCATGTGTGTTTTTATTTTATTTTATTTTAATTTATTTTTCTAAGCTGCAGCGCATTGAGATCTCAGAGTCAGACCACCTTCTATGAGCTTCCTTTGTGTTGGCAAGCTATGTGGTTACACACGCACACACACACACACACACACTGGCACACATACACAGACACACACAAACGTTGTAAACTGCCGTGAAGTCAATGTGTTGTTTATGATCCGTCTATAAAACTGCCATCGGACGCCATTTAACTGCGCAGACACTTCAAATAGTGCCGCAGCCGCTCGGCCTTTTCCAGCCTGGCCTCTGGAACACTCCGACTCACGCGTAAACACCACTTCTAAAGCCCCAGATATTAAATAAACTGTTAAAACTTTTAGTGTGAGAATAAATCTTTGTGTGTCGGCGGTGGAGTTGAACATGTTTCAGTAGATGTGTGGTTGGGTTTTTTTTTTTTTTTCCGGTCTTCCCTCGGTTCCAGGTTTTATTCTGGTACCGCCGCTTGTTTTTTGTTTTTTTTCCTGAAATGAGAGAGAAACCCGCCTTGCATAGCAGATAATACACATATAATATACTGTGTGTAGAAAAATAGAGCTGAATCTTTCTTACAATGCAACAGACCGCTGGTCTTTGCTCACAAAGACGTTGTGCGCAGCAGAAATGTGAAATCAGCGTTTATCGCTTTATCCTTAAAAAATAGCAGCTATGAGAGATGTGAAGGAGCGCGTGTCACCTGTCTGAGTGTGAGCGCGTGCAGGGTCCAGGAAGCTAAAGAAACTCACAATCTGTGAGATCAATCTGATTCAAGACCGAGCTCACCTGGGTTAATCTGATCTGGATTCACCCCCCCAAAAAAAGTGAGGATCCAGTGAGAGGCTGCTGTGTCTGCTGCTCTCAGATCAGCTGTGCTGGCACGAGGAGCGGGAGGAGCATCGATAACCCTCAGCGCATAAAGTATTAGGAGAGGTACCGCTGAAGGGCGCGAATCTGCGATATCGACAAGCAGCCTAATCGGATCCCAGGTTGCTGAGTCGGTGTCAAACCCCCACACCTCCACCCACCCGACCCCCCCACCCACTAGACCCGCGTCCTCCTCACTACTGATGCCCCACAACCGGGAAACAAACGGCGGCTTCGCTGACCGAATCACGGCGCCTCCCGGTCCAACCCGGTCCAACCCGGTCCAACCCGGTCCAACCCGGCCTCAAGGAGCGAAACAAGAGAAAAGAAGAAGAAAATTAAAGATGAATATCGTGTCTGTGAGTGTGTGTGTGAGTGTGTGTGTGTGTGTGTCCCCTGGGGCCCCTCGTGCTTATTAATGGCCACGTGAAAAGCCGGTTTCAGCACCTTCGCGCGCCTCCGGTGTCAGCGACGGAACAATAAATAACTAATAAGAGGAAGAGCAGAGAAGAAGCAGCGTGTGTGTGTGTGTGTGTGTGTGTGTGTGTGTGTGTGTGTGTGAGGCGAACGCCAGGCGGTTTGCTGCTTCATATCCCTCCGCCAAAACACCAAACACCAGTTTATGGTATATTATAAAATATGGTGATGATGACGATGGCACAGTAAGAGTCCGAGCCACTGGGTGCAGAGGGAGTCCAGTTCTACCCATCATCATCATCATCATCCTCCTCCTCCTCCTCCTCCTCCATCCTCACCCAGCTGCAGGTTGTCCGGGCCTCAGCTTGAAGCGGCCGCGTCCTCGCCGGTTGTTAGGGATCAATAAAGCCATTGATCAGTTCTATCGGCTACAGATGCTGCGACTGGGATGAAGCTCACGTGGTAGGTAGGGCCTGGAGGTTAAAGGAACATTAGAAACAGCGGGTCTCTCTCTCTCTCGATCTGTGTGTATGTGTGTTGTTGTTGTTGTTGCAGTTCTTGGGAAGGCCATGTTGTGTTTTTATAGATACAAGAAACAGGGGACTTAATGTTGAGTACAAGGTGTGTGTCGTGTGTGTATTTGTGTGTGTTGTGCTCGTGAGTGAGTGAGTGAGAGTCCCCGTCTTAGTCCTTGGGCTGCTCCTTGGTCTGTTTCTTCATCTTCATCCTCCGGTTCTGGAACCAGATCTTCACCTGCCGTTCGGTCAGGTTGAGCGCGCGCGCCACCTCATGCCGCCGGTCCCGCGTGAGGTACATGTTGAACAGGAACTCCTTCTCCAGCTCCAGAGTCTGGTATTTGGTGTAGGGGCATCGCTTCTTCCTGGAGGAGCGTGCGTGTAGCCAGTTGGCCGAGGGGTCATCTGCGGAACGAGAGGGAGGGGGGAAAAAGGAAATGAGGTCATCAGAGAATAAAAAAAGTGAATACAGTATACAATCATATAAATGTATCCCAGCCTGCTCCTAAACACAGGGAACGACGCGGCGCTGTGCGTAAAAGTAGCAGAAACCTGCGCGTTGTGACTGACACGTTGGTGCGTAAAGCAGGTTTATGGTGTCAGCGGGGCCGCGCTTTAGACACAAGTGGATCCGTGGATGTTTTATTTGACACCACGTGGAAGACAGACGGCCTGGTTCCGGTGATACGGCGAGACGGATGGAAAATGCAGATCTCAAAAAGAAAATACAAGAGACTCGGATCAAAATTAGAAGATGATGTGTTCAAGTGCGATGTTGACAATAGGATCAGAGAAAAGCTGGGTCGATCCGCTGCTAAATAATATCTGACTGGGACCCCCCTGAAATAAAAAAGAAAAAGAAAAACGGAAACAGAGGTCCCCCCCCCCCCCCGAGTGATGACAGCGTATAGACAAAAACACTCCTTTTTTGTCTGTTTGCGTGAGAATGATGATCACATTGCGGCTCAGCGCGCTGTCAATGCGTCACTTCTGATGGCTCCGAAATTAATAACTGTCGGGAAATTTACGGCCCTCGCGGGATGAGAGGAAATATTTTTCCTGTGTTCATCCCTCTCGCCCTTCGGAGGCTGGATTCAATATGACTCCACACAGCTCGGTTGGAACACAGCGAGCTGAGCTGCGCCTTTTCTCATCTGCTAATGAACACAGCGCGTTTTTTCTCTTCTCCCACTCTGGAGCCGTGTTTGAAATAACAACAGACTTTTAACGAGGCCTATCGTTTCTTCTCAGTGAGATGGAGTTGTTTTCATCTTCTCCCTTCCATCTGTATCTCTCTCTTACGACTTTCAGACCCTGTAGTAGAGACTTCAAGTCTAGAACATGGGCCTGGTTTAGTTCCGAGCATGTTTCCTTTTACAAATCAAACTCATAACACCTTGTTTTAGTCTTTCGAGCGCAGACTGAGGATAAAACTCATTATAGTTAGGTAGAAAAACACATCCAGGAGGAGTGTGTGTGTGAGAGAGAGAGAGAGGCAGAGCTGGTTCTGGTTGATTCCCACTTTTAAATCTTCTAAATAAAACCTTTAACCAAGAACAGTCATTCCATGTGGTGAGGTCAGGCTCTTCCTCCAGTCAATCACAGCTCAGCGTAGCCAGCAAATAGACGCTCCCACAGGCTGCTGACTGCGAAATACAAAAAAATATATAAAAAATCAAATAAACAAGGAAAGCCAAAGATGTCTGCTCCCCCAGAGGGAAGAGCTATTTGTCAAACCTGAGGCTGATCAGCGAAGACAAATGGAAAAAGAAAATGCGCCACAAAAGACTTGTGGTGATCAAAAACAGAGGCTGCACACTGGAACTATTTTCTTTCAAGCTTCTGTTTCGTCATTGTGTTGTATCAGTGACACCATCGCCATCAGTCAGCGGTGGAGTTTCCACTCAGTCTGGAGAGGAGAGCCCGGCCTGAATGTGTTTTTGTCAGACCGAAGCCGTCCTGAGGCTGTGGAACTTCAACCACCGCAGTCAGTGTTTCTGGACTGAAGCATCATGTAAATCAGTGTGGACCAGAAAGCTGCTCTTTGTTAGAAGATATGTAGCCACAGTCCTCAGGTCTAAAACACGGCGGAGGGGACGATCTTATCACTCCACTCGTCATGGGGGGAGAGAGTCTGAGCTCCAGCACCTTTTCCACGACACGCGGGGACAAATCTGTGTGTGTGTCTCCACCCCCGAGCTGATGCTGGGTGGAGGCTTCATCTGTCTGCAATTTCACTGGTAATATTTTACTACAATGACAGTCACGCTGCTCTGATGCCAAGGCAATTCACACAGTTAAATATCACATTCACAATGACGCTCTTTTTTCCTTCCTTCCCTTAGTCGGGAGATAAAACACAGTGTTGTGTGTGTGCGTGTGTGTGTGTGCGTGTGTGTGCGTGTGTGGGCACCAGGCTACAGGCCGCGTGTTAGTGGAAGTGGATCACCGGATTCTGCTTTACCGTTGGGATGTTTTATATGAACAGGGCCGTTGCTAGGAATTCTGCCCCCCCTGAAAGAATACTAAAGTGCGCCCCTGCCCCCTGACTTTTCCACTTTTTTTTTTTTTTTAACGTATGTATGATAATTTTTTATTTAGCCTACTTTGTTTTGATGCTAATGCAGCATTACTATGAGTATTAGTCAGGGTCTTATGCACAATAATTCAGTCATACAAAGATTAGACTACTGGGGTCTTTTGTGGGCCCTACTGGGCGCTGGGCCCCTAGAGTTATCATCACCTTTCTCCCCTGTACTACAGCCCTGTATATGAACATGTTTCAAATAGGACAGAATATAGAGTCAAACATTTGTTCATATGAGCTGAAATAAAATTCTATAAGACATTTCCAAATTTTACATTTTAGTTTTGAATTTTGAAAAAGTAGGTCACGGTGTTGAAAAAATAATAATAGCATGAGGGAATAAAAACTATGAATTCTTTTTTTAAAAATTATTATTATTGAACATTGTTGTTAAAGATTAACAACTTTCTAAATGTAGATCTCATCTCAATTTAGAAATCACATCTTGAGCTGTTTCAGCTGTTGAAATTGATTTCTACACTTGTTTTGTCTTCATTTCAACCTTTCAACACGAAATTAAAAACTAAACTAAGCACGGCTCCGCCCACCCCAGTAGCCTACATCCCAGAATTAGGGAATAAGTTAGCTCCATAAAATGCTACTATATAAAAGAAAAATAGCGAATTATATAACGACACACCTTATCTATACAGCATGTTTTACATCGCCCTGCTTATAAATCCTTTCTGAAAAGCCAGGCTGCCTCGGTGCAGGCCTTCAGCTGATTGAAATACAAGTCAACGATTTTTATTAATTTCATCGTTAAGTGTTTAGTGGGATTTGATGACAAGCGTTAAGACCTGACAGTTTTATTTAGAAACGAGGAGCAGACGTCAGAGCTGACCTGTTCTTCATCACAGCATCAGCTGCCTCCATGTAAATCACCCCCCCCCCCCCCACCACCTCCCCTAAACCCCCCCACTCCTCTGACAACAATTCAATGAGCTCGTCCACAAAATAAATTCTCTCACTGTGCAAAAACCGAGCAGCTGATTCATCACGCTTCATAAACGCGCGGATGTGAGTGAAGACATGTGTTCTGTAGGCCACTTATTGGAGTAGAGAGAGATGAGAGGAGGACGCGCTCTGATTGGTCCGCTGGGTGTGAGCTCGTCACATCGGATGCTGAGGGGGGTTTTTGGGGCTAAAATGGCTGCCGGCGCACACCGCTCCATCCCCTGTCATGAGGATGGTTCTGATGGGGTTCTGGAAGACAGAACATACCCCCCCCCCCCACACACACACACACACCCACAAATGAGCTGAGATGGTCAGCGGCCATCATCAGTAAATACGTCCTTAATCCCCTCTGAAATCAATTTCCCTGCAACGTGGCCAGTATGTAGGGGATCGATTTCATCTCAGAGCAAAATAATGCCTGGTAAAGAGGTGATGAGAGGACCGCGGGGGGGGGGGGCTTTTGTCACACGGTAAAGTGGGTGCTTTGCATTCCCTGGGTGTACAATCAGCTCCAGGACCATCCATTACCCTCATCGCTGTGCTGCGGCCGTGGCTGTCACCCCGGGTGACGAACCAGCTGAGGGATGGAGGTGGGGGGGGTGATGCTGGATGGTACACACGTTTCCTCAAAGGGGTGGAGAGACAGAAGGAGAGAATGTGAGCGGCGTGGAGTTGCTCTCTCTCTCTGTCCAGGAAATATCCACGTCCACAGCAGCGTCGTCAGGCCGGGATGTCACGTGACCAGGCGCACGGATGAAAACAGATTGATATTCCTGTAAAACTGCCTGCTGTATAGCCTATGGCCCCTGCAGCACGGTGTGTTCTATTGTTGGCCTATTGTGCCTTTGCGTGCGTGCGTGTGTGCGCGTGAGGCTACAGTGATGAATGCGTGGAAACAGTAACCGAAACGGCTACAAGACTAATATCACATCCCATCTCTTTCTCTCCCTCTCTCCTTCTCGCTCCCTTTGCAATTTCACCCTAATAGTTCCAGAAACTGACCTCTCATATATCCCAAAGGCACGTTATTACATTTCCCGACGTCGTATTTTATCCACCGCCCACCTCAACCCCTCACACCCCATCTCACCCAAGCCACCAGCAGCAACACGCCAATTAATGGGGTTGTTCACCCGGCGTTATAACTTAATAAACTTCGAGGGTAATAACTTTCTTGCTCTGCCCGGCAGCAGCAGCACAAAGACTGAAGTGTAACCTTGTAGTTTATTCTGGATGGTCGCCCAGCACCAGTAACACAAAGAGAATCTGTAGCTGGAAGCTGCCTTTAAATGGATGTGATGTTTTTTAAAAGGTAGGGATTCTACTGATGTTATTCACACAGGCAATCATTTTAAATACCCGGGGAGGGGATCTGGACTCCTCTGCTGCTGCCTGCCAAGATACATCACACACACAGACATGCATCAGAGACAACTGAATCCAGAGAGTCCAGGTGAAGAGTTGGACTTGTTTCAGTCCCATCCTGCCTGCAACTACAGGCTGTACAGTTCTGAAAGTGGAGAACAAACAGTGCAGCCTCTGCAGATGCAGGTTAATGAAACTAAGCGTTTCTGCCTTTAGAAAACCTAAAACAGCAACTCTCTGGACAAAGTTCCCTCTTACTGTCAGCATGAGCTGTGATGTTTACCTCATCAGCTTCAGAGGAACTCGTCTTCTGTTGAACGCTTCATGATCGACAATATTGACATACTTGTCAATATGTCCAGTGGAGACAAAACGTCCCCTTTGGAATTATAATCTGCATACTGACCAGATTTGAGATATAGAGGTTTAGAACCTTATACGACCAAGATAGAGTTTGAGTTTGTAGATAGAACCTTTTTCTTTCCAGATTGAATGAACAAACATGCATAAAACTTCTCCTAGTACCAGAACTGGAATATGTGAATAACTCAATTTTGACAAAAATGTCAGAAAGAACCTTATAATTCCAAGGGGATGAAAACATGACCTTCAGACAACATGAAACGATCGGCATGTGCCAAAATATCCGGTCACACTCGTGTAATTACATGCATGCATGCAACTCTGTACTTATTGTGAATAAAGCTGAACAAAGCTAAGCTATGAGGTTCCTTCTTGCACGGAAGTGAGTCAGTCTGAACATCTAATCCAGCAGGAAAGTTTGACAGTGTGGTGAGGAGTTCCTCCAATGTTAATCTAAAGTAAACTGCTCCAACACTTAACCAGTCAGCTCTGACGATAAGTTAATTATCACTGGAAAAAAAAGTTAATTAGAAGATACAGTATAGCCTCATTTCTTTTCAGAGTATCTGAAGACAATCTAACTACCAGGGAGCATAATGTGTAATTTCCGACCAAATTCTCATTTAGACTCAGCAGACAGGTTCACATCACATCAACACTGAGACCACATGCAACAACAAGCTATAGTCCCGTCAGTTAAATCCTGCTTTGGAGGAATACATGTTTTGCACCCATGTAAGTGTTCAAAATGGCTGCCACATGAACAATAGAAATAGCATTCAGTTTCTCCAGTTACAGCTCCCACTACCTGCCAGAGTGACCCACTGCAATACATCCAGAGAGCAGCCACGAGAAAAAGTGCTGATGCTCTCAAACAGCTCAGATAGACACTTTTTTCTCTTTTTTTATTGAGAATGCTCTGAGTTTAGTCCAGTTGGAGGAGACCACAGATCACCAGCACCAGCCAGGGCCTGGCTGCATGGGGAAACACTGTGCTGCTGCTGGAGAGTCTAATAACTCAGGCTGGAGGCTGATGGGCTCCATCCAGCCTCTAACCTGCTCTCCGCTCTGATGGATAGCTCACCCAGCTGCTGTAATAAGGTGTGTTTGCATGCATGTGTGGTAATAAAGTGTAGCCCGGTATGATTGAAATTAGTGTTAGTAATTCTGAAGAAAAAAAAGGCCTTCTCTCTGTCTCGTGCACGCGCGCGCACCTATCATGCACGCACACGGATCAGGATCAGGCTCAGACGCATGGATCAGACTGCTCTGGCAGATATTTCGATTTATTGGGCGGGATTAGAGGAGAGGGAACAGAGCCCGTTCACATCCAGCCCGGGTTAAAAAAATACAAGAAATATAAACTAAAAAAAAAAAAAAAAAGATTAAAAAAAGAATCCTATGAATATCTTTTAATGGAGCGTTTTCCTGCTCCGCCTGAAATAAGTCAAGAGGCTCAGACTGAGCCAGCGCCGCCAGCACATGATGGATTAAATGTTGTTGTTAGTACGAGTGATGATAGAAAAACACGGCAAACCCGTGTCGTACCGGCCAAACCGTTCACGGCGTTATATCAAGATGATTGCGATTTTGTGACAGGTAAAATGTTATTATTATTACAGGGCGAGCAGATGAATAAAACAGCAACTCTGCCGCGACTGTACGAGCGACAAGACTACACGACGTAACGATGTGAAGAGTGTTGAGCCGGCTGGAGGAAATATTCAGTCAGATCGAACAACTGATCTGGACCAGAATTTGGAATAAACTGAGAAACCAACAGTGATTCTGTTTTTACAGTTAAAATGCGTCAAGGTAGAAATGATAGAACTATAGGCTACATATGAAAGAAATCATTTAGTTGAGATGGTGTTCTCTCTTCAGAAACACTATACTCCATACATGATCCATCTGTACAGAGTCCAGACTTCTGGTCCTGGCTCAGACCTGGTCCTGCACATGCAGAGTTAGTCCTCGCTGCAGGCTGAGTTACGAGGCGTCTGCTCGGCTGAGAACTAATCTTGGCTGCTGTGCGGCTCCGAGCCGCCGCCGGGTCAGTGATGGACGACCTGACTCCTTTTATGTGTTTTTTATGATTTTTTTCCCCTTAAAGAATAAGACAGGTCATGTATATGAGCGGTCTGACGGAGGATCATCCCAGCTGATGGACGCAGAGAGAGAGAGAGAGATGGTTTATCCTCATTATGTTTACAACTCGGTGCTACACACAGGGATGTGGATATGACAGCACGTAGGAGCCGGCTGCAGACACACACACAGACATGATGGAAAGTTGTTGGCTGAAGAATTAATATCAAAGCAGAGGGAAACAGTCGAGGCTCTGTGTGTGTGTGAGCGGCCTCCCAGAAGACCAGCACCACATATTATGCTATAGGCTACACAGCCACGACTTTATGATGGGACTGGCTGCTTTACAACGGAGTTTCCACAGCGGAGATAATGACCGTTCATTAACACTTGGCAAGTGGGCGGCGTGGACACCAGGCGGCCTGCAGGACTTTATACTGTCTCTGCTGCTGCACTGGGGGTCAGTGTGTGTGTGTCTGTCCTTTACGCAGACACCAAAGCATGCACGGCGTAGAGAAATGAAGCGGGGCCCTCGGTGCAAAGACCTCCAGTAAAAAAACAAAACAAACCAAATCCTCCAGTCCCAGCCGGGTCAGATGCGCAGCTACATGAACTGATGAAGCCTCTTGGATGAGGTGAAACGTCTTCCTAGACAAATAACCAAGTCCAGTTGCATTCGGTTTAAATTTCCTTGAGATAACTATGACCTGGATTCATGAGAATATTCACAGGCTTAAACCAAATCCTCATCTAACGCCATCGCTCCTTTTCAAACAAGCACAAGTGCGCATGTCCTGGTAATTAGCAGCATTCAACAACAACAAGCTTTTCCCTCCTCACTGTCACACTGATGGACTCGAGCTCTGACAACACTTTATATCTGGCAATGATGTTCTTTTCTTTCCCAAGTTTCTCACTTCAGCATCCTGATCTTTTTCCTTTTTCTTTTAGGCCTCTGCTTGTTTCAAATCACATATATAAGTTATTCATATCATTTGGATGCTTTTAGCTGCTGACCCAACCTTTATAGCACCATGTACCACTATTATAACAGACTGGAAGAGTCCATTCTTATTAGTTAGGCTACATCGTCATGTTTATCAAACTGTGTTAGGAGTCATTTATTAATGAATTAACTTGTGTTTTTATGATGAGGCTAAATTGTCTTGTAAGTTTCCCATAAGAATGTGCGCCACAGTAGCAGCGGTGCTGTGGATCCGGCTGCTAGCTCAGGGATGATGCGGCCAAATCTGCGAGTAAAGGCAGGGAGCAGAAGGTGGGGGGGCTCTCCGGCTCTCCGGCTCTTTGTTCTTGTTTTATGGCGGCATTAAAAGCTTTTACAATCTCTCACTCCTCGCCCTCTCCCTCTCTCTCTCGCGCGCGCTATTTCCTGCTTTAATAACTTACTTTGATCCACGCCGTCTTTGTCCTCACCCCCCTCACAAATGTCCTTGTTTTCCTCGAACCGCGCTCCGGGGACGGCGGCTGGATGGTGGTGGCTCAGCTCGCGCACGGCCGTGGATGTGGACTCCAGGATGTACGTGGTGGTCTCGTGCTGCTGGTGCTGTCCGCCGATTTTGGGCGCGATCTCCCCGCCGAGGTGCCCCCCCCCCAGCTGAGGCTCCAGCTTGACCTGGCCCGTCTGCTGGCCCTGCTGCCCCGCCGCCACCACCACGGACTCGGAGCCTCGCGGCGCGCAGTCCAGCCATGAGCGGAGGTAGCGAGTGTCCGCGGCGGGCACGTGCTGGGCTGGGATGTAGGGGTGGTAGACGGTGGGCACCCCGCTGGCCCCGTGGTGCGGGCTGAACGGGCTCCAGGACGGGGAGAAGACCGGGGGTTTGGGCTGGAAGCTGCAGGACGGGTAGGACTCGGGATGGGGATGCTCCGCCGCGTGCGCAGCGCCGCCGCCGGGCTGCCGTCCGCCCGCGGCTGCAGCAGCGGAGCTCGCGCCGGAGTACTGGACGCTGGGAAACCGAACCGCGGCAGAGAGTTCATCGCTCTCGTGACTTATGATGGAGTCCACGTAATAGTTGCTCAAAGTCCCAGAAATGGACATTCTCGGACATTATCTGCGTAAACGCTGCGAGTTCACTAAATAGAGAACAAGAAGAGAGACATTACGAGATTTTTCTCCCTCTCTCTCCCTCTCTCTCTCTTTCTCTTCCTCTGCTGTGTCCTCTGCTCGCTCTCCCCCTCCCTTCCTCTGTGTCTCTCGCTGTCTTTCTCTCTCCTCGGTTCGAGCCCCTTCCTTCCAAACAACTTGCTCACTATAGTGAAACAAAGTGCTACAGCCTACAGTCTTGCACTGTGCGAGGGGAATGCGCGCGTACGTGTATGTGTGTGCGCGCGCGCGTGTGTGTATGTGTGTGTGGAGGCCTGGGGTAGGGTGGGGTGGGGTGGGGGGGTTCGGGACTTTGCGAGAGGCGCAAACTGATTGGCCGGACTTTTTCTTCGAGCCTGATAAAGCGTCAATGGAGCGTAAATCAACGTTCTCCCCCTCCCTCCCTCCCTCCCTCCCTCCCTCTCTCTCTCCCTCTCTCTTTAATAGATTGCCCCTCTTCTAAATAAATTGTCTTGTTTATATGCAATATGCAAAATGAACAGTGCGTTGGTAGATGGAGTCTGTGTATCTACGGCTGCTGTCACAGCCAGAATTATAGAAAGCCCTATATGCCTCGTCTAGACAGCGTGAAATGCAAAGCGGAGACAATGGCTGACAAACAGCCTAAAGTAACACCATTGTTTCCTGTGTCTTTATGTATTATTTATTTATTTATTTACCTCATCGAAATAGATGCGCGCGCATTTCAATTTTTGAAAGTGCACCAGGCGCATTTTAAGCTGCACACAAGCAAATCACTTAAATCAATCCCAGCATCAGGGAGTCGGCATTTAAAGCACCATTAGTATAAGGGCCAATAGTCTGACACTTGAGGAGCGCAGCAGCGGAGCCGCGGCCCGTGTTCTATGTGTACAAGACAAGACAAGACAGATCGCGGTGAAATTCACAGGTGTGTTTAATTATTTAGCCAGCTCTCTAAATCTGCTCCGGAGCTTTTTCTGAGAGCTGCGGAGCGCCTGACACACTTTTATTGGCAGATTAACAGTCATATTTGTTAACGAGTGCCATTAAAGCGGGTCCTGCGCGGTTATGATCCTTGTCTTAACAGCGCAAACTACTCCAACTACTTTTTTTGGGGTCCGTTTAATACCATAATAAAATCCTACATGAGGGCGGCTGCTTTGGTTTTATAGGGCTGATATATGGCCTGTGATGGCGCGGACCGTAAACGCGACTGAGGCTGTTGCTGCCTTTTTCCCCCGGTCGGGTAAAAAGCGCTCCTCACTCAGCGGTCTGACCGCCGAGATGTAAACACAGCTCGGGCCGGAGTTCTGCGGAGGCAGGTCTGTGGGACTGAGGCGGACTGAGGCGGACTGTGGACTAGGGGATCACCTGGTTTGTGCTGGTCTGCGGGGGAGCTGCTGGTGCTGGTGTCCGTGGCTGCAGCGACTCAGGGACACAATCAGTCTTTTTTTTTAAGCTTTTTTTTTTTTTTTTTTTTTTTTAATGAGTAGACTGATGTGCAGCAACAGAGCGGACTGGCTTTGGGTCCAGACTCTTGGCTTCCTGCTGACCCTTATCAAAGTCACCGGGTCTGTAAGTGTGTATATTTCTTTACAATTATCACAGACGTGGAGTCTTGAGTCTTAGTGGGGGGAAGGCAGGCAGCTGGTCGGGGCTATAAATCTGAGCCCTGCGTCGCATACACGGCTAACACGGTTATTTACGACAAATAAATATGAACTACGCATTGCTCATAGGGGCTAACGCCTTTATTTACGAGGATGAAGGTATGGGCTGTAGTGCAGCTGAGGAGAAATGATGAGTTGGACCGGAGACAGACCGAGCGGCTGGTTGCACTTTCATTTCAGGACCCAGACCAGGAGTCCATGAGCCCCGCTTTGGCCTTTGAGCTTGAATCCAGCACATTCATCTAAAGGACTCTTGTTTCCAACTCCAGGACTTTGCGAACCAGTAAGAATCACACTGAGAAGCCTGCGCTTGATTAAACGCTGCAGTGTGTGTGTGTGATGATGTGTAATCTGTGATAATGAAATAGGTTTTCTTGCATCAAGTAACAGCTGGGAATTTAAGCTCATTAACAAATGAATAAATGGCTCGTGGAAGAGCGCGCGGCCTCGCTGAAGCGATGGCGCACGAGTGCCCGCTCCATCCTGGCTCCATCCTGCATGCATGCATGTGTGCCCTAACTTGTTTTTCAATAACACAATCCCAGCCCCGCGTTGGCAGCGTTTCTGATATGTTTAGGGTAGAAACCGACTTTGTTTTCCAGTGAGAGATGCTCGGGATGTTTCCCAGTCAACACGGCCTCTCCTCAGACCGCAGGCTGTGGGATTTTAATTTTCGGTGGGGCCTCCGCCCTGCAGACTGGGCTGCCAACCAGACAGAGCGTTAATTGGAGACACTGGTGCTGAAGAAGATTGAAAACATTATCTGCGAAACCACCTTCATTTCTACACGTTGCCTCACAGAAGTGACTTGGATCAGACTAACGCTCCCAACGCTTAAATCCAAACTACAGGCCAGCTCAGTAAGATTTGGAGTATTGTTTTGTTTTTTCACTTAACTTCTGCCACACTCTTCAAAGTGCATTTTCAATATCATGGAGTTAAAATAGTTTTTTCATCAGTCATTACGCAGGGTAACGCAGAGGGATCGGGCCAGAGGGAGGTTATTTATGGGCAAAAACTGAGCTGCAGCTGCCAGTAATGAGAACTGTAGAGTAACATGCAGATTACAGTCTCTGCAGCTCACTGCGAGCCGCTGCTTTATGTCTCTCCAGACTGCTAGAGTGATTAAAAAAATGTTGAACCATTTCAAACATTTTGGGGAAAAAAATCACATCAAACTCTCAGCTCACACGAAGAGATAAAGTTTTCATATAAGTTTATTCACAGTGAATGACATTGACCGAAGCGGTGAAATAAGTCTGCAGCCAGTAAAACTATTTACAGAACCATAACAGTGTTTATGACGGTGGCCTATCTTCGCTCCTTCTCTCCACTTGATGTTAATTCCACTTAAACAAGTCAGTGAACGGCCATAAAACTGGCTGGCTCATTAAAAAAACAGATAAGAAACTAAGTCAAGTCATCATGGAGGAGATTTCATATTTCTCATATACACAGTGTCTGACAGAGAGAGAGCTGAAATGGAATTTACTACAGTATGAATCCCAGCCGGGGATTTGTTTTTCCTGGCACGAGCCTTCATTCGGTCGAAGGGACCGTCATTTAGAAATTTTACACTTCACACACACACACACACACACACACACACACACACACACACACACACACACACACACACACACACACACACACACACACACACACACCCATTTTGTGAGTGAAACGTCGTCTTGCCTATTTCTTTTTTTATTAGGCTACAATTATTATTTTGGGATGCAGACACAGCCTGTAAAGTTAAATGGTTACATAATAATCAGTTTATTTTATTATATTTTATTTTAGGTTTTATTTTTGTTTGTTAACTCCTTTTACAAAAAGAAAAAAAAAATCTGGAATTAACACGTGCTCCATTAATGCTCTCACGGCTGAACAGCAAAGTCAAAAACGAAGAATTTCCTTTACGGATTGTATTTATTTTTATTTCATTTTTACATAAACTTTTTCAAGTTTATGTATTTATCAAATGTCACACATGACCAAATATATTTGATTTCAATATAACATGTAACTACGTGACATTCAGAGAAAACAGTCGAAATAATTCAATTTCGATAATTGGCGCGTGTTCAAAGAGGCCTGTTACATTTTAATGAGTGGAACGGACAAAACAGCCAATGACGTTGTTTTTAATTAGTGTTACATCAGATAGCTTCTTTTTTTACTTTTTCATAGAATTCCACATCGCTATGGAAAAAGCAAATAGCTACGACGCTCTTTCAAAAACACAACACAATAATAATAATAATAATAATATTTTAAAAAATCAGGAAAACAGTAAATATGCTTAAAAGTAAAGATGTTGAGCGGCTGATGAGTGTCTCGATTTTTCCTGAATTGCGTGTGCGTAATTGTGGTGTAAACATTTCATCACTTTTTTTTTCTTTCAGTAATAATTGTGCACACTCCGTACATTTTAAAATTCATAAATTCCCAGATAAAGTGTAAAATATAGCAGACTAAAGGAAATTTGATGAAGACTAATATGTCGGGGGAAGATATGAGTTATAATTCCAGGCAAACTGAATACGCACTCTTGTGTATTGTGGACCAATACTTACTAAGTTGTGTTGTGTAGGATTAAATCACTGACTGGCATCATTTGTAAAGACTGATGAAAGCCTCCTATTCTCCGGCTCCTGTGCATGATAACCTGTTTGATTGAAACACGCTATATATCTCAATAACAGCCATGTGCCTGCGCCTCATACATCATGCACAGCATCACATATCTCAGCTGAAACTCCTGAGGAGGCTCTGGGCGATCTCCCCGAGCCTCTTTACAGCTCTGATGCTAACGCTGTCTTTGTAAACGAAGCCAGCAGAGACTTATTAACTGACGGTCCACAGGAGCAGGGGAGAGTAAAAAAAAAAGCATCATGATGTGAGAAGAGATCTGAGGAATTACCCTGAGACACATCTTATTGAGGGAAGGCCCAGCTGCTATGTGTGTGTGTGTGTGTGTGTGTGTGTGTGTGTATGTGTGGTGGTGTGGTGTGCTTGCCTCCACTTGAAGGAAGTTAAAAGAAAATGAAGTGTACCTGTTTTGTTATGCTATAACTATTCATGAATAAGAACTCTTCTCACCTTGTCAGAGATGTGAAATACTAAAATCTAGTATTTAAATGTCAAACTGTATTGGAAATATAATGTGAAGATCTAAATACAAACTTCAGCACAGACCACACTTGTAGACTAGAGTGCAATAATCACTACGGACAATGCAGATAAGGAACAAGCTTTCGTTCAACTGTGGGAAACATAAATTATTATTAAAAAGGATGTTGTTTGACTCAAAAGGATATTTTAACAGCTACAGAGAGATATTTTGCTTTGTATAGCCCTTTCTCTATGATATCAGTGCTACTTCATTGTGCATGCATGTAAATTTGGATTCCAAATTGTTGCATTGTTACTGTATGTTGCTTTTTTTAATGGGATGTGAAAAGAAAACGACAATAAACATATTTTAAAAAGGATTTCAAAAAGTGTCAGTTGCATTCTTTAGAAATAAATCATCATTCAAAGAGTCAAAGAGCACTTTCAGGTTTAGTTTAGTTTATTAGTTTATTAAGGGACAGTGTGCAATAACATTAATCATTTGCAGAAAACAATGAGGAGATGGTTGCACCAGATTTAGCTCACAGCTAATTTTCATCTGTAGTCCCTACACATAACATAAAAGATGAAAAAATACACAGAATACACAGACCACAAGCTACTATACAAAGATGATACATAGAATGACACAATTCGACAATAGACAACACTTAGACAATAGAGAAACATGTATGAGGTGGGCAAAGTGCAGAGTGCTCATAGCAGCAAGATGTTGATTGTTATATATGTGTGGTGGGCTGTAGGTTGCTGTACTTTAACTATATTTCATATTAAACCAGCTCCATGAAGCTATTAGTCTATTGTTCTAATGTTTCAGCTCATTGGTGTGATGTAGGATGAACGCCTGACCTGACAAACTGTCTTTGTTACCTGTATTTTCTACTATGACAGCAATATTCTATTTCCAGCATGGCTGTTTATCCTAATAGGCCACCTGTAGACGTTGCTTGTATAAATCTAAATCCCTGAAAAGGCAAAGTTGTGTTTTATATAAAAATTGAATTGGACCTTAGCTCCAGTGTTGGTAAACCCTCACCCTTCCCAGCTCCAGTGAGAACTTCTCCAGTTAACTGAAAATAGACAGCATAATGACACCGAAGTGGGGTTAGCTGTCTCCAAACATCTGATCTCAGAGCAGTGTTCTGTCCCTTAAAGGACCTGATTCCCATTTACATTCATTATGTAACTTACTGCCCTCTTGTGGTAGCAGCAGAGTCTTGTCTTCTGGAAGCTAGCTTGACCAAGTGCTGCTTTTTTTTGTTTTTTTTAAAAATCATTTTCATGGGTGTGACCATTTCCAACTGGACAAGACTGGAGCTTGTCAAGCGGAGAGGACAGAAGTCTTTTTTTTTTCCCTTTTACGAACACTGTGCATGCTCACTCAGGAAATCCTGGGATCTTTCACAGGTAACGAGCAAAAAGTGTTGCTGTCAGCTTCAGCTTCTACCCATGAGAGATCAGTTATGACACACCAGCATTACACACATGCAGAGACAAACCATAAAGTCAACATGCACATTCAAAAACGACTTAATTCCAAAATCATTTTGATTTATTACCTCTATGTGAGATCTGCAGGAAGCCTGAGATGTTTGAGACTGACTATTGTTAGATTAGCAGAGCAACTCCTTTCAGGAAAAGACTATAATGTGGTTTGTGTGTGTGTGTGTGTGTGTGTGTGTGCGTGTGGAAAGAGAGAGTAAGGAAGGGTGGTGGAGCGGAGTTAACACTTACAACTGAAGCTGTGAATGTTCAGTTTGCTGAATGTGCATCTTTAGGCTGTTTGTCAATAAATAATCGCTACAGGAGTTCCCATGTCTTCAGACTCTGAGCCAGGAAAGATCAACAACACCGAGGCTGTACAGATTCTATATTAACGTTGGAGTGAGGCAGTGTCAGTTGATAGTAAATGCTTTGAAGATTGCCATAGGTATTGTTTCTTGCTTTCTTCTACAGAAAGGAAGCACAAAATCATAAGAGAAGACAGTTCCTGAATTTAAGATAATCCATTATAAAAAGGCCTGTGTTTTAGATTGGGCCATATTTTTTGCTAGTATAGTAAATATCTATGTTTATTGGATCAGGGGTAACACAAGCCGTCATGATTCCCACCTCCAAATCAAGCTGAGTGACCACATCTGTTAGCTCTAAACAGCCTGATAGCAGGGATACTAACTTCATGGACTTAAGCGTCTACGTATCCATTTACTTCATTAGATCTACCTGAGAGACTCAACAGGGTCATAAATCACATAAAAAGTAAGAGTTCATAAAATGTGATGCTTTGTAAACTACAATCACCTATGACCATAGACTACACATAAAGATGGATGCACATATTCTCCAACGTGAAGTTTGTCTGCAGATCCTAGAATGGTCTGCTCCTTGGTCCATCGTAAAAATGTCTAACACCCAACGTGGGACTCGAACCCACGACCCTGAGATTAAGAGTGTCATGCCCTATCGACTGAGCTAGCCGGGCTTGCCTGTCATGAAAATACCTCACTTCAAAACGAAACGCTAGCCTACACAACACATTCACAGCAGTTAGCATACTTTACTTTAGTATGCTAATTTTACAAGAAATGATCCAAAAAGATGAAGACAAAAGAACGTCAGATTTCACCACATGTTCAGATGGGTAAGGAGTGTAATTTGATCTGAGCTCTTAATTGTGCTAACAATGAAGCTAGTCGACGTGTGTTGCAGCTGCTTTAACATTGTTTCAATACCAGTTGTGTCTAGAGAGCCCATTTATGTTTTCCAACACCAAGTTCCTTTGCAGCTCTGAGATCAGCTTTTTGTTGTACTCTTGAGCTTCTCTTAAAAGTCTGCGACGCCCAACGTGGGGCTCGACCCCACGACCCTGAGATTAAGAGTCTCATGCTCTTCTACCGACTGAGCTAGCCAGGCCTGGTTTCAAGGAAAATACCTTACATCAAAAGGAAACGCTAGCTCGTACAACACGTCTCACAGTTAGCATGCTTTAGAATGCTAACCTTAAAGCAGAAGTAAGCGGAATATTTGTGTTAATCTAAGTCTTAAATAGTTGTATCTTCCGACAGCAATCACTTCTATAGAGTGTTTGGTCTGAAACACGGGTCTGTCAGTCACTCTGCTCTGAATAAAACTTGTAAAACTTCATGATGGCAGACAGAATTTCGCAGAGTTATGAATAGTTTTTTAGTGCAGATGACTGGATCACCCATCTACTGCAGCCAGAGTAGGAGCAAGTTGCCTGACCCAATATGGCCGCCTGTGAGTAATGCCTGTGTGTAGTCCAATCCACCCTCAGGCTCTTGCCATTTATTCTCCAACACCAAGGCCCTGTCCCATTCCTCCACACTTGGCTGAGTGTGCTTGGTTACACACACACTTTGCTGGTGGAACGTACTGTACATTTGCATAGTGTGCAAGCATGTATTAAGTGGCCAAGCGTGCGGGGATATTTAAAAGCAATCAAGACATACTTGACAAGTGCAGCCTGTCATCTGAGTGCCATTGTGCACACTGAAGCGCACCTTTTCTCCAAACCAATAAATACTTTGCAAAATCTATTGAATGTTAGAACGTTAGAGTGAGGATTAGTTAAATCAGGCCTATAGCCTATATGACATGTTTGAAGGTCGGCATCTTCTTGTCAACAGAGCTGAACCGCAAGTTGCCGCACGAGTTTACCCGAGTAAGGAAAAGGAATTTGATTGGTCGTTATCGAGAGGGCGGGATATTCAAAGCTTGGGGCGAGACCGAGCTCAGTGTGTGTGTGTGTGTCTAAGACGTTTGAATGACGGATGACAGATCCAATATCAGTGGCTGATGAATCGTGAGCAACGTGACATATAATCTGTGTGCCTGCATTATCCAATGCAAAAAAAAACTACCACACTTTCATACTCGAAAATGGAATTTTTCACAAAGTTTGGGCTCCATCGTCTGATAGATGAGTTATTACACTAATGTTAAGACCCAGAGTACGCTCAAATTCAATTTTCTTTTCTGTACAGCTTTAATTGTATGTTTTTATGTGTGTTTTACTTGCTGCAACACTAATTGCCCTACGGGGACACAAAGCTGAAACTGAAAGTGAAACTAAAACAGAAACAATAGCCAACTGCTGTCGGCTCCCTCAGACTCTGAAGGCGAATCACGTCTGTTAAATCATCACCGACCGCCATAGTTACATTGACACGGCTCCCAGTCAACATTTAGTCTAATATTTGGAGTTTAAATATAGCGGGCATGCTTTCCGTCTTGTGGCACCCTCAGCTGTGTGGGGGCAACCTTCTCCTGGTTTGGGGATAACTTACACACCGCCACTCTGCAGGGGCTTGCAAGTATCTAATCAGCAGACTTGGCGTGCTCAACTCCACGTATGAAAGGTAGAACGGGTGCCAGTCCAAAAAATTCAAAGCAAAAAAAGGTTGTGACAGCACTCACTTTAAGTTAAATACTTTTTAATTCATAAAAACTGCTCGGCAGCGAGAAACGGACGCGTTTCGGCAATCAGCCGTCCTCAGCGTTACCAGGTCGGTGGGTGTGTCCACTATTTAACACAAAGCCAGCTGATTCCAATCTCCATTCACGTACATACACAAAACATATTATAGGCTAAATACTGTAGAAGCAGTCAAACACTGTCAAAAAATATCATACAGAAAAATGAAGAACATTATCATGTAAATAACATTAACGAAAATACAATATATTCATGAAAATCGACAAGTTGTGGATATGACAACACTTGTCACTACTGTTTGATCCTAATAGACCAAAGAAGAACACACATGAGTCTGTAGTAACCATGTTACTATACAGACTCATGTGTGTTCTTTTTATTACTGTCTAGGATATAGGTCTATTAGGATCAATGCTGAGGACGGCTGATTGCCGAAACGCATCCGTTTCTCGCTGCCGAGCAGTTTTTATGAATTAAAAAGTATTTAACTTATATTGAGTGCTGTCACAACCTTTTTTTGCTTGCAAGTATCCACACACCTGTCTAGCACCTAACAAGCTTACAATATTTCTGAATGTGTAACAAAAATGCAACAAGATGATATACTGTATATTATAAAAAATGAAATGATACTTTAAAGGGATAGTAGCATTTTTTTAAAGTGGGGTTGTATGATCTACAATTAGCCCCTAAGTACTTTAATTGCAGTAGAAGACTCTCTGCACTCCTTCCGTTAGCAACGCCAGCCCATAATAGCCCTGCCCAGAGATTTACAACATACAGTGTTGTGAATGGACCCAAAGAAACGGCCTATTTTCGTGGCCTAAAAGAGGTTTTACCTGAAAAAAATACACAGTTCCATTGTTCACTATAATATAATTTTTTCCAGCCCTTCAAAGTGCAGGAAAAACGCAGTTTTTATTTGGACCTAACCAACTGCTGATCGGCGGGCGCTAACCCTGGGCCGGAGGGATACGCGAGTTTCCTGCACTTCTTTGGGTCCATTCACAACAATCTATGATGTAAATCTCTGGGCAGGGCTATGGGCTGGCGTTGCTAACAGGAGGAGTGTAGAGAGTCTGCTACTGCAATTAAAGTACTTAGGGGCTATTTGTAGATCATGCAACCCCACTTTAAAAAAATGCTACTATCCCTTTAAATGCCACTAATTTCAGTGGTGATACAGGAAGCCCTGATTACAGCCCTGATGTTGAGACTAACAGATGTATTACTCAGGTAATGAAGAAGCATTGTGAACTTCAATAAAATGCACAATGACTTTTTACAGTGAATCGCTTCAAACAGTAAAAGCTGTTTGTATGTCAATAATAACCTAAACTCTATGTTTGATGTGATGCCGAGAGAATGGGGAGCTCGTACAGGCGGCTGCACCGGTGCCAGAGCACAGTCAGACAGTGAACTGTGGTTGTTAAATGTTAATGTGCTATTAAATGCACTGCAAATTATACAGAGACCCTCTACCGCTGACACAGGGGAGAAAGAGGGAGAACAGATTTACAGCTTGATGGCAGCACGCTGAACTTCATAAAACATATTATGTTTGAAAATGAACAGCTAGGGTTCATCATCATGACACTACATAGTGTGCACAAGGAGGGATGGGGAAGGCCAATTCCACCTGACCCCTCTCTGTCACCCACACACACACACACACACACACGTATAGCAATAAGCTAATATTTGAGATGAGGTTTTACGGTTTTATTTTAGAGATGAATCCAGTGAAAACACAAGTCAAACGTGTTTAATATGTACTCCAGGTTAAATAAAAGGCACACATAGTATCAAAGCAGATGTGTGCACATGTTTGAATGTGAAGCAGGTCGAGGCTCTTACCGTGAAAGTATTAAAGTCACAGTCCATAGAGAAATATGCACGGCCTGTGCTCAGCTTTTAAAACAGCTGATAGGAATTCTGTAACTTTGTGATGTCACAAAAAACAGTCACTATTCTGCGCTATGCCCCAAGCCCCGCCCACCCATTACCTCGGCCCTGCTGGAGATTTGGTAGCCTGAGGGAACACATGTAAGATGTAAAATGTTTTTTTGGTTCTTAAAACCAACATCTCATGGATCAACACTTCAGATAAATAATCAAAGTGGCGTAAAATGTGGACCTTTAATCTGTCTGACAAGTCAAGTGAAAGTACTGTTGAATTATGACTGTCAGATGTCAAGATGTAGAGATGCGTTAAATATATATATATTTTTAAAAATCCCTTACACTGGATAAATGAATTGTGATCTATAAATTCAGCATGATATGATGTGATATGATATGATATGATATGATATGATATTATATTATGTTTTACATACTGCTGCTTAAAGCAGAAGTAAGCGATCCGGTCGTTTTGGCTAACTTCTTGAGTTAGCAGTCCCCGCCCTCGTCATGGATCTATTGGTCCTCGTCCCTACGTCACCACATTCACGCGCATCCCTTGGCTGCACACACAGAGAGGACCGCCCCTTTATGCCGTTCTCTCTCCTCATTGGATAAAGGTTGTAGGATACAAGGAAAGTTTTCTCCTGGGCTCAGAGCAGAGCAGAGTGACTGACAGACCCGTGTTTCAGACCAAACACTCTATAGAAGTGATTGCTGTCGGAAGATAGAACTATTTAAGACTTATATTAACACAAATATTCTGCTTACTTCTGCTCTAAGATAAATAATCGAAGTGCCGTAAAAAGTGGACCTTTAATCTGTCTGACAAGTCAACGGGGCGGGACTAGATAAGCTTTTGCTTCTCCCGCTTTCCCTTTCGGCCATGTGTATTGTATTATTTAAACTAAGATGATGTGTGATGATGATTGATCTAACTGACTAGTGAATTATGACTGTCAGATGTCAAGATGTAGAGATGTGTTAAATATTTATTAAAAATAAATCCCTTACACTGGATAAATGAATAGTGATCTATAAATTCAGCGTGATATTATATTATATGTTTTACATACTGCTGCTTAATTGAATTTATGTTGATTAATCATAAATCATTTGTTCAGTGCATTGTGTAGTAACAAGCTAAATCTAATAAAACAATGTCCAAGCTGAATGCCACTTTAGAGGGTTGATGAATGTGTAAGTTGTGTAACAGAGGATGGAGTTAGGGGAGCTCCTTAGGATTCCCCAGTTCCAGAAGTAAAAATTTCCATTCATTATTTTCCTATGATGATTTTACATGACTCACAGTTGGAGCTCCTCTATGGCTTGGATCAGCCTCAGGCTCTTAATCATCTTTCCAAAGGAGGAACAGCTGCTTTACAGTTTACCAGGTTATTTGATTCAAAGAAAGGGGGCACAAGCTTGTGCGACATTACCTCTCAAGCTGCATTTTGGCAAGAACATCTGTGGCATGTTCCAAATGGAGGTTAGATGGATGAACAAATTCATGTTGTTTCAAAAACTGATGAACTGCTTCAATTAGATCACTTCTAAATGTGGGGTCAACTCTGCTTCAGTGACACTAATGCATTAATAACTGCAACAGCAAATTGTTTTGGTTCCTTATATGTATATTCTTTTTCCCTTCTACTTTTTTATTCCTCTTTGTTCTTGTTTTTAACTGTGTGTTTTAATTGTTTTTCAATTGTTTCTTTTTTATGCTGTTTTATGCTGTCTTTTTAAATGCTTTGTTTTTATGTAAAGCACATTGAGTTGCCTCTTGGTATGAAATGCGCTACTGTATATAAATAAAGATACCTTGCCTTGCCTTTTACTGGCTTCTGCTCCATTGCAACAAAAACTGGGTGTTGTGATATTTACAGCAGCAGTTTGTCATGATAAATTATGATTTATGAATCAGTAACAAGGTAAGAATCATCTGAGAGGTGTTTCCCATCATAAGTCGCATGGAGGATATTTTTAAAGGCAAAACAGGACCAGCTGCCCTAGGACAATGCTTTTACTTAGCAACAATAACTGCTTATTGACATAGATGTCTGCAGGCCAGGAAAACAATGAACACAACTTGTGAAGGAACTTGCAGCCTGTTCTGACCTCATCGCTGTATTAACACACAGACAGACAGACACACACACACACACACACACACACACACACACACACACACACACACACACACACACACACACACACACACAGACTGAACACAATCTCACATGATAGCAGATAGACAGGTAACCACACTTGACAGCGGTGAATAGCGTGAAGAGCATCAGAATGAACAAGATGCCATCTTCTCATGGTAACTTCCAGCAGGTTAAAGCAGAAGTAAGCGATCCGGTCGTTTTCGCTAATGCTGCGTTCCAGGCAGGCTTTTGAAATTGTAAATTACAGCTTCAAGTCACGACTTACGACTTTGTAGCGTTCCAGGCAACCCACTCGTGTTTTTCCGACCTGTTTTACCTGTGAAAGTCACTATAACGGCCACTCGTAACTTCCGACCCGTGAACTCGTACCAGATCGAACTGGTATGACTTCACAGGTCGGAGAAACACGAGTTACGGGCTGCCTTGAACGCACCATAACAGTCCTCGTCCCTACGTCACCACATTCACGCGCATCCCTTGGCTGCACCGGGCTGCACACACAGCCCTGCATGCCGTCCTCTCTCCTCATTGGATAAAAACTGTAGGATACGAGAAAAGTTTTCTCCTCGGCTCAGAGCAGAGCAGAGTGACTGACAGACCCGTGTTTCAGACCAAACACTCTATATAAGTGATTGCTGTCGGAAGATACAACTATTTAAGACTTATATTAACACAAATATATCGCTTACTTCTGCTTTAATGCTCCACGTCTCAAACTGGTTTCATCAACATGATGGCGAGTTCAGTGAACTTCAGTGACCTCCACAGTCTGTAGACCTGGACCCAGTAGAACACTTTTAGCATGTGGTAGAGCAGGAAGTTGACAGCTTGAATTATAATGTGATGAGGAAATGTTTACATGAAGTGACTGAAAGAACTGAGCAGAGGAACCAGACAGAATCAGTGCAGTATTCTTAAAGATCCCATATTATACTCTTTTTACTCAATTTCACTCAGCTGTCAGACGTCCAACTACACTGTATTCGAAATGTATTTCCCCAAACTGATCCTTGGTCCTGAATGTCTGCTGTCTAAAAGTCGCTCAAATGAGCTCTACTGGGAACAAGCTGTTTCTGTGCCTGCACCTTTAAGTAACATGGCAAAGATTATTACCACGGCAAAGATTATTACCACTTTATGACTTAAAATTGGTCGGTATTTCATCAATTTAGCTCAGGAGTTTCTTGCTGTGCACTGTAGCCGTCGAAATAGATGTGGTAGGCGTTTTATCACGCTGAGGGGCCGGCCTCACTCCCGTCGTGACATCACCACAGGAGCTGAGTCTGAACAGCCTGTATGAGCACCGTTTTACCAGTCGCTGGACTGCAGAGTCAATGCAGGACCCGTTTGCTTTCCTCATTCTAGGAGTTGGTAGGCTCAGGGAGGATCAGTTTATGTATGTAGAGACGAGAAAAAACTGTTTTTCATAATATGGGACCTTTAATGTAGTGCTTGTTGAGTTTACCATTGTTTTATCATCTTCATGGTCACTATTTTCAGTGTGTAGAATGACAATAGTGTCATACAAGCCTAATGGAGTAAGAACAAGACAAAAGTCTGTCCTCTCCTCAGAAAAATGAAGAATCCAAGCCACACACAAATAGGTATGAACTGTTAAAATCACGGCATCAGTTCCATGCACACACTGTGTTTTACAAAGAAAATAAATGGTGTGTATCACTCTGGGCTCTGAGGTGTTTTCACTAAAACCTGTCACACTCATATATCTGTTAGCACTTTGCATGGAGACTGCAGATTTGCATAGAGTCGCTCAACACTCTTGTCATATAAGCCAACAAGTTGTCCTCACTTTGTGTTGAGTTATGTATGATTGTCTTGACTACTTAATCGCACTGTCATCAGTGGTTATATTATAGGCTGCACATTTTGTGGTTCATTTTATTTTGTTATTTTCCATGTATAAAGCTATTCATTTAAAAACAGTATTAGGTGGATGACAAGCACTCTAAGTACAGGACTTATTGTATATTAACGTAATTGTGGCATGAATTATATGCTACGTGATATTTAAAGTCCACATAGCATCAATTACATACTCTGACTGACTTATATGTCCCTTTACAACATTAATTATTTGGGATGACTTATTTTACTGTTGAGTTTGTGTTTCACTGAGAAAGTAGGAGCAAATTGTTCTCACTAGTCTCCACTTTCGGAGTGGAAGCCGGTTAGCCTTGCTAGCTAACATAAGCATTGCTTCCCCATAGACATTACGTGTTGTTGGTTTATATTATATGAACACTTGCAGCTGCCACTCACTCAGCGCTGTCTTCGTTCTGCATTGAAGAAAAGCTCCATATATGGAGCCCATGATGAATGTAAATCCAAGATGTGCCTTCCTTTCTAAAGCCCTTCTTTAGTTCCCGGTCTCGTCTCTATAGCCGCTGAGGGAAATAAATGACTCTTGAAGGTCCCATATTTTACACTTCTCTTATTCTTTATTTGAAGTATTGACCCATAAAAAGATATATTTGTGGTTTTAGACCCCAAAACCATCTCAGTGTGTAGTTTTACATCTCTCTCAGGCTTCTCATCGTAGTTCTAATGGCAATAGGTTAGCGTTATTTAGAAGAAGAGAGCAGGCTCTGAACCTCTCCTCTGATTGGGTAACTGTTTTTTGAGTGATCTGATAAAAAAAATATATCACATTTCAAGTAAAATATTAAGAGAAACCAATTCCAGCAAGTTTGGGTGGTGGGTCCAGGTCGGGGTTGAGTGGGGTGACTGCTTTGTTGTGCCATCACAAAGTTACAGAGGATGTGAAAGCTTATTTGAAGGTTCAAGTATTAATATGAAAGCTAGATGTGGCTTGTAATAACACTACACACGCACATATGGACACAATATGGGACACTGCAGCTGCTAAACACTGGTTTGTGTTCACTTCAGCAGTTGGCCTCTGGCCGTGTCTGACTACTGTTTGCTACTGACCAGTGGACACTGGGGTGGAAGAGCCAACGACACCATGAAGACAGTGAGGTTCCTCACAATCACAAAACCCCTCACATCCTCACAATTTTGGAATTTCATGCATATGATATTTATATATTTTGTTGCTACAATTTGATCCAATTCAAATGTCTTAATCTGTAGTCTAATCTGTTTCTAGATCTGTTTTTGACTAAATTAGCATAGACCAGTTCTCTTATATTTATGCAGGTAACAATGCCATTCATCTTGTTACCTGTTTTCTTATTTCTATTTTTTTTTTACTGATACAAACGCTGCTAGTACTGCTGCTACTCCTCTTTTATATTTATGCAGATTGTTATCTGTTTTCTTATTGTTTTAACTGCTGCTATTACTATGTCTTCACTTACACTTATGCAGGTAGCTTCCTATTGTTATCTCTTTGTACTCTCTGTCTGTCTTTAAATGTGAGGACTACAGATCGAAATTAGCTTCTAGCTAAATCCGGTATATTTACATGACCTGATGTGCACATCACTAATTGTTCATTAATGTGCATTGTCCTCATCAAATAAACAATAAATTAAATGAAAATGAGAAAATACAATGAAAAGATAAACAGATATTGTATCTTCCTTCTTTCTTTATTAAAATGAAGCAGTTCAGTGTTAATGGTTTGTTGGCTTCTGTTTGCAACTGTAAATCCACTGTGGACCAAACCATCTCACAGGACAGGTGCATTTTACACAGATACAACATTTGTTCACACTTCCAACAAACAGATGAGCTTAGTTACATTCACAATATTTAATTTCACATCAAAGAACATGAGCTTTTTACACAACACACAGATCAGAAAAGGTTGTAGTTTGATTTATCCATTCTCCATTTAGCAACATAGCAATTCATTTTTTACTACTGAACAAATCAACATTAACAGCTGACATTCGTGGTCTTGTGGTTTCCTCCTCTCCTCTGTGTGCTGGTGTGCAGCTGGTGTGATTCAGGCAGTTTCAGGTTCCTGTGAACTCAAGCATCCAGCCCAACAACTTGAAACTACCTACACCACACAGCCCTGTACAGATCCACTGACACTTCTCCTGCAGGTGAAGGTGGGAACACTTTTCAGCCAAAGACCAGGATTCAGGGCCGGTCCTAGGATTTTGGTGGCCTTAGGCAAGAGTTTGTTTGTGGCCCCCAAAACACTCCAAGAGCAAACCCCAATTTGTTTATGTTTGTGTGTAAAATGAATTGAATTGAACTCTGGTTGGGACCTTTCTGAGTGTGTGTGTGTGTGTGTGTGTGCCCCCGCCCCCCTCCAGTGGTTGTGGCTCTAAGGAACCGCACAGTGTTTATGTCGGCAGCCGGCCCTGCCAGGATTTCACACAGGATCAACATGTAACACCAGGACCAACAGGGTAGAAACTGATTTAACAGTGGGTTAGTGTGATCATTTCACCGTAGAGTGGAAATAATTGTGTAATTGTGAAAATAATCTCTGAAAGAAAGAAGCAGAGCATATAACACTGAATCTGTCAACATGTTCTTAAAACACAATGAAAAGATACAGGAGGTCTGACTGTGGTGGCTGTCAAAGGCAAATGCACAACAACAACGGTCGCAAACACTTTTGTATTGCATTGTACAATGTTAAATCATGGTAAACCATGTTTGTATTTATTATGTATGAACGGTTTTTGTACCTCACAAATGTAGCTATGCTCATTAGCTTAGAACTGTAGTTGGAGAATGCCACCCTACAAGGCCCTGGAGGGGTTTTTTTTGCATTTCCCCTTCACATTGTCTTGGATTTTATATGTTATCTCTTTTTTAACTTTTTGATATGTGAAAATAAACACACAAACAAACAAACAAACAAACAAACACTTACATTAGGAGAAATGAGCTACAAATTCAGAAACAATGCAGATTCAAAAACCCATAAAAATATAAAAAACAAATACAAGAGCATATGCAGCAAAAGAAAGAAGACAAAACATGCACATGAAGCAGCAAATGCAGAAACGGTGTGATGACAAAATGACTCCAAAAAGTCCAAAGGAAGAAGAAAAACTAGATATCCAGATGATACACACTCCAGGACTCTGGGGCGAGTGTGAAATGGAACACTTCAACCTAGAAGGGACAAATCTAGGAAAAGACCTGTGACCTTTACAGAGAATAAGTGAATATATGGAGGCAGAATTAAAAGGTGATCAACAGTTATTAACTCATTGAGTGCCACACTCCTTTACAAAGTTTTAGTCAAGTGTACCGGCAATTTAGACCATTTTTGATGATTTTTGTAGAGCCACAGCGTATTCTATATTATTGCCACCAACACATACTGTGGCTCATTTGAAAGGTGAAACTTTCTGCTTCAAATGGCCACAAACCGTTTGTTTCTACGTTCCTCTGTTCCTGAGAAAAGTCAAGCTAAACATGGCTGGGTTTCACCAAAATCCCTCCTTTTTTTCTAGAAAAGGAGATAGAGCGTCTTTTATGAAAGGTGCTCTGTTTGTATCTGTCGCTCTTCTGACACTCACATTTCTGGATCAAAGGGCTCGTATAAGATAAATATACACAACAAATGTTG
The DNA here is from genome assembly GCF_045865225.1 of Trachurus japonicus. Classification (NCBI taxonomy): domain Eukaryota; kingdom Metazoa; phylum Chordata; class Actinopteri; order Carangiformes; family Carangidae; genus Trachurus; species Trachurus japonicus. The sequence continues at coordinate 31,484,719 of NC_140914.1, read as the reverse complement.
TTCTATTCACAAAACCACCATCGGGGCCCGGGGGGGGGGGGGCACCACTAAACAACAATAACACAGACGCACCGTGCCGTGTCACAGCCTCTCGCCGCTGAACGTGAGGGTCTGTCGGCCACAGCAGGTCGGGAACACCGGTCCCGCCGGTGGTCGCGGTCCGTCTGTGGTACGGGTCGGTGCCGGTCTGCTTTGACCGAGGGATCATCAGATTTTACCGCGGGAGGACCTTGGGGAGGACACGGTGTTGCTCCAGATGAAGACCGGGCGGGACTGTGGGCTGAGAGCTTCCTGTTTCTGCTCCGAGCAGCTGGAGCCTCGCGGGTGAGAGCAGAGCAGCTGCTGCATCCACATGCACAACTCCGTTTGGAAAAGCCGAGTTATGATGAAAACTTCCAGATCATGAGCTGTCATGAGTTTTTGATCGTCATCTATTTCATTTCTGCTCGTCGTAGAGTCCCCATATTTACACATAAATTTGTGTTAGAGTGTCTATTTTCATAATTTGAAAAAAAGCAAAAAATGTAAAATTACGTTTTTGGCACTCAACGCATGGGAACGAAAAACGAGAAATTACATGGTTGGCACTCAATGAGTTAAAAAGATTGGTTCTCTTTCCAATTTTATAAGAGCAACAGATGACAAGTGAGTGTATACAGTGATCCACTCAGCGCTCCCCCTAGAGGCCTGGAGGACTTAAGTTGTGTTGTCTGTATACGGAGCATTTTTTTTTTACTGATTTGTTTGTCTTTTGTTTTTGCATCTGTGAATCTCCAGCTTGTGTTTTCCTCATGGAAAGTGTTGGCCACCACGGTATCTGTCGCCTCCCATCAAAGACCTGGAACCAAAAGAGGGAGAATAAAGCAGGACTTAGAGCCAGGCCAGCGTCAGAGCTGCACTGCCAACAGTGGATTTGTTTATCTGCGAGTGGGTGAGCTGGCAGCAGGTCAGGTATAGCGACGGAGAGACGAGCATGAGGACCAAACGCAAAGACAAAGACAACAGGCTCTCTGTGTTTTCAAACCAAACAGAGCTGCACAAATTATTAGGATTTGAATCCGATTAGCAAATTTCATACCATGTTACCCATTACATTATGAATGATCTTTTGATTAACGAGATATGTCACCGAAAGTCTGGGTGGGTGAGTCGCTCGGTGATTTAAACCATCTTGCTAAATTGTTGCCATATTTGCAACCTGTCTGATCATCTGACTGCTTCTGACATTTGGAAACAAATTGACTCAGTGAACACAGCGTCCTCTGAAGCGGCGGGACTAATGGAAAATAATGACTTTGTTCAGACAGAAGGGCAAAGCTGCGCTCCATGTTGCGGGCCATTTGTGTCCCACAGTGAACAGACAGCAGACTCCTCATGTCTCCCTATTGATTTGATGCGGCTATCACACAACTGTTCATAGTCACTTCATATTCTCAACACAGGAAAGAAATGACTCACAAATGTCCAAACATGGGGGTATTTTTTTGAGTTGTGTTATGATTTATACAGATATACTTTGCAGCATTTGGTTCTATCATCCACTCTCTCCCTGATCTGTTTTGCATCCAGCTTACATAGTGGAACAGAATCAAAACACCTAAAAAAACACACACACACAAGGTTTATATTTATATTAATGTTAATATGAAAGAAATACAAATATGACTCCTTTTAAAACTCACATCCCATGCCAAGGCTTTGCAGCATTGCTTTCCTGCGGTTATACTCAAAGAGATTAGTGACTGAATCTGGCAGTAGGAGGTCAGACTGCTGCTGTAAATCACATCTAACAAGTAAAATCCCTTCAGCACCAGGTTCCTGCTCGGCTTAATGAATATCCAACTGCGTGACCCTGGCGCGTAAAGAAGTTTGGGAACCTCTGGAGCAGCATGGTGATAACACATGATAGACTGAAAACCCAGAGGGTCCGTGGTCGGTCGGTCGGTCGGCATGTTGGTTAAAAAGGAGGGCTTAAAGGGATAGTTCACCCAAAATTCAAATTTCACTCATTATCTACTCACCTTCACGTTGACTAAGAGCTGTGAGAATTTTCAGAGTCTTCCGTGCCTTCTCTGAGTTTCGGGGGGGTCCGCGCAGCAGTATTTGTCCATATAATGGTTGTGAATGCATGGCAACTTTCTTCGTCCAAAAAGACACACCAAAAAACATCCAAATACCTCCATGCTGCTCGTCTGTAATGTCCCTCTGGTATTGAAGCCCCGACATGAGAAATTGTTCCGCTGGTCAGTGCAAATCACACGAGATTTGCACTGACACAGGAAGAGCAGTGAACCGAGACACTGGGAGCTTCCGCTACAAACAAGCTTAAAATATAGACTTATTTAATTTTTTTCAGAATAATTTCTCATGTCGGGGCTTCAATACAAGAGGGACATTACAGACGAGCAGTATGGAGGTATCTGGATGTTTTTTGGTGTGTCTTTTTGGACGAAGAAAGTTGGTATCCATTGACAACCATTATATGGACAAATACTGCTGCACAGACCCCCCCGTAACTCAGAGAAGGAACGGAGGACTCTGAAAATTCTCACAGCTCTTAGCTGACACGAGGGTGAGTAGATAATGAGTGAAATTTGAATTTTTGGTGAACTATCCCTTTAATATAGGAACCGGATGGTTTTGTCGATGACAAAAAAGAAGTCATATCTGTTCAGCCATGTGCAAAACAAAGCTGACCATCAAAAGAGACAGAGACAGACAGGAAAGACGACAAAGGGGGCAGACTTCAAGAGGCCGTGATGACGCTCTCTGGGAGCATCTTTTGTTGACCGCCATTAGGAAATAAGGGCAATAAGGCCGCCATAAAACCACACCGCTGGTACAACCACCTCCTCCACTTCCTCCAGCCGCCAATAAACTAGTCGGTCAATTACCCCATATAAGTGAAGGTGGGCGAGACAGACGGGACAAAGAAAGAAAGAAAGGCGCAGTGGAGGGGTAGACGGGGCTGATGTGAAGCAGGAGACAGTGTGGCGCTGCAGAAATGTTGCCATCTCAACATGGCGCCTGCAGACCGTCCTCCCTCCTTCACTTATTGCCATTTCCTCCATCTCTCTCCTTCCATTTGCTCTCCACTGTTTGTTCCCTTCTCCTCTCCGCTGCCCGGTCTGACTCAGCTCTTTGTACTTGCTCTATTTTCTCTCTCTCCGCTCTGAATTACAGTCGGCACTGCCTCCCCCTTGCGCTCCAGTGTCTTTTTCTTTTCCTCCTCTCTCCTTCCTAACAAACGGACGGCAGCTGGCTATAGCAGCGGCAGAGGAAGTTCAGCCATGTGTTCCTGATCAAAGCTCCACATTCAAAGTCCTGCGGGGCGCTTCTCATGCGACATAACGACTCTGTGTGGCGTTTAGCCTGCAATCAAACAGGGTGACGGTCGGGGTGAGGGACGGGGCTCGCTATCCTGTCACAACACGTTGCAACGTCCAACTGCAGAATGATTTTACAACCTCGCCGCACTGCCATGTTTGCAACACATCTCAGCTCAGTGAGCCTATTGGATATGTGCAGGGCCGTTGTATAGGGGAGAAATGTGATGATAATTCTAGTAGGGCCCACAAAAAACCCAAGTAGTCTAATCTTTGTATGACTGATTTATTCTGCATAAGACCCTGACTAATACTCATAGTAATTAGCATCGAAACAAAGTAGGCTAAATAAAAGATGATAATACATACATAATCAAAGAAAAAAAAGTGGAAAAGTCAGGGGGCAGGGGCCCACTTTAGTATTCTTTCAGTTGGCCCAGAATTCCTAGCAACGGCCCTGGATATGTGATGCAACTTTCCAATCCTCTGCCCAACATTAACCAGGGTACAGGTCAATACTTATTTACTGTGTATAATGTGCAAGAGCCAGTGACTGCAGCTCTGTCAGGGCATCTGAGACTGATAATACACTAAAGCCTGGTGTCACAGCGAGAGCCCAAGTATGTGATGCTTTATTATGCCTGAGCAAAACATGAACCAAGCAAGTTTCTGGCACTAAGGGTTACCAGTCATACTGCACTGGTACTATAGTGTAAAAACTTTGAAACATTTCCATGAATCCGCTTAATGCACAGATTGTAATTAAAAACTTTTGGGCGCCAGTTCCGACCAAGAGGCAGACAGCCGGAAAACCGCTGTCATGTTAAGTTGGAATGATATCGCAAGAGGAGAAAACGCCACCATCACTTAACGGAAACACTGTCATCTTTAGAAAGGAAAAAACAAATTCCATTTTGAAAATGGAAACCTGCCTATTCATAGGAAAATCAAGGAAGAATGTGAAAACAACTCTGTTGGACTCCTGGAAAACTGTGTTCAAATAAAAGTAATGTTACTTGAAAGACATTTTACAGCAGTAGAAGTAAAATTCAGTCATTTGATACTAATGTGACTTGAAATACAGAATATCTTCAGGCTACCGGGCTTTTTAATGCATGTACTATATGCTGCTGTATGCTGAGTTACAACAGTGGGTGTGAACGTCACATGAAGTCGTCCACAGTCTCTAAATCCAGTGTCTCTGCTCGTCCACTCTCAGTGTAAACTCTGACCACTGTCTCTCTCTGTCAACAATGAGCTGAAGGAGCTGCAGCCAATACAGGGATCATCAGAAACAGCAGGTTTAGCAGACAGTCAACAGTGATGCCTTCACTGTCTGTATAGTAGTTTTCATTATACCCACTGGCCGTGGTGGTCACTTTAAATCAGCAGCTTCTTCTCTGCTACTCTCATGCTGAGGTGGCTCTTTTCATTTGTTACACTAATCAAAAATTTGTCATGTGACTTTGGTTTAATTCTATAATGATTCTGACTTTATAGGCTGCAGCAATAGGCTACAATAAAAAAAATACTTAAGTAAGAGAAAAAAGCCTATTACCCATGAACAAACCAATGCATATACATATATATTCATACATAAATAAACGAGCATATTAATATATTTTTGAATATGTCTCTGACTCCATATATTATTCATCAGTTTCAATATGTCGATGTCTCTGTCTAGAGGAAGTGTCCTGCACCATCTGCATCTCCTGCCATTCCAACTGAAGTGAACAGGAAGTGGAACTCATCAAAATTCAGAAATAGAAATTAGAAAGCTCTCACAGGATATATTAGCCCACATCAGTAGAAGCACTAACATGTTTCCCACAGACTGAAGTGACCTAGAAAAGAAGCCCAAATAGCAAAAGTAGAAGAAATCTTAGGAATCCTGATTCCCATGGCATGAACATGATGTGAACTGCTGCTGCTGCTGCTGCTGTTAACTTTACCACCGCTACAACAGCTGCTGCTGCTGCTGCAACTGGACCTCTGATTTCTATCTGTTGTGTTTTCGTCGCTGCCTCTGGTCACCGTAGTTCCCCATGTGCTATTTGCTACAAATGAAAACTCATGGAAAAGCCAGCATATAAAAACTAATTGAAATGCTATCACAGTGAAACCACCTCTGACGTGTACGGCGGTTTCTATAAAGGAGAAATTACAGCTGCCGGTTTTTGACTGAGGAAAAAGAGGAGATGACGACCATGAAGACGTGAAGCTAAATACATAATTATAATATTTCATAATTCTGGAATGTCTGTTTGTGTAAAGGAAGACGCATTATCAGTGCTTTTCAATTATACACCCTGTATTTTACGTGGAAAAAAAAAATCAGCATCACAAATGATCAAATTATTATAATTACGTTTTTTTTTTGTTACCTACTATTTCTAACGCAGGAAGAAGAAATGGAAACACTTTATTAAAACAGCGTGACAGGACAAAACAGGAAGGAGCTTCATGCAGACAGAGTTTACATAAGGATCTGTTGTTTTTAATCATTTTTCTTTTGTTTTTATATTTTTTGGAGAGGGGTTATGAATCACATGATGAATATTTAATAAATAGTATTTATATTTGATTAACAGACATGTAGCTTCAGTGGGAGTTGTTTCGCTCTAACTAATTATTGTAAAGTCTCGCAAACACGTAGCCTACGTATGTAGTTACTCTGTGAATTGGTTTCATCGTTTTTTTGCGAATAAAAGGGTTCAAATATGTAAAAAAAATAAATAAATAAAATGAAATAAAATAAAATAAAATATAAAAACCATAGTGATGCTTTCATTTGAAACTTTGAAACAGAACGGCATTCCTTCCCCACGTATGAAATAATGTAAAAGAGCTCCTGTGTTCCACCTCAGACAGGCTGTCTCACTTCAGACCTAAAAACAAGTGAGTAAAACATGAACTACTGGCTTCTGTAATTTCTGAATAATAATAATCTCCCTAAAATAAAACATTCTGCCACAAGCAGCTGGACCTACACCGCTCTGACCCTGATGCTGTCATCTTTTCCTCCTGAATTTCAAAAACACTTTTACCCACTGTTTAAAATAAAATCCGACTAGTGGAGTGTGACTTACTCTGATGAATTAATTTTTCACAAATCAACATCCAGCATGTCGGGGACTTTTACTGAAAAACCTTATGTGGTCGAAAAAAAAAAAGGCCCAGACTCACCATTAGATGTAGAAAAGCAGACTGGGTCCAGTTTCTTGATTGAAAATTGAATTAAATTGAATGAAATAACAAGTTTCTATTGGAAAAGGTGTTGGACTGGTGAGCAGAGATCAGAGGCGGAGACACCATCCCATAATAGGATGTGTATTCCATCATAATATTTCACAGTCATGTTCCTCATTCCGCTCTCAGCTCAATGGAACAGCTCACTTTAGGATATCAGAGGATTAGCTGACTGCACATATAGTCTTTGACCGAGTGACTGATCCCAGACCAGCCATCCTGCGGTGGAAGTCGAGCCGCGTGTGTTAAAATATGTGTGTGAGCAAAGGGCAGAGGCAGACATTGCACAACCGGTTAACAGCAACTCACAGCCTCCTTTTCCACCATCATCATCCTCCTCCTCCCCGTGTTGTGCAGCTCCGTCTGGTCCGAGCCGGACGCTCCTCTGCTCGGTCTGTCTCGACCCTGAGGCGCCGCGCGGCCTCGGAGCTGCAGCTGCCCCGGGTCTGTGCTGATCCAGGTCTTTATCGGTCGCTCAGGGATCAGGCTCTCTGCTCTGGCTGCTGTAGCCGACGGCCGGGCCTCTGTGGCCGGGCTTCATCTGGAGAGCAGCGGGAGAAGACACGGACAGCCATGTATTATAAATCAGTCACTCACTCCGCTGCAGATGAAGAATTTAGAAAATGAAGAAAGAAAGCGCAATTTTTTTATTTTATTTTTTTTAATCATATGTGCAAAATAATACTGTAAAGGCAGACGTATAGCCTACTCTCATTCACTTTTGTTTCATTTTTTATTGATGCACTTTTATAAAGGAATCTGTTTTCACGTTAACGGCAACATTTTCAACAGGAAAAAAATATCTTAAAAATCTTTTGACAGTTTATTATTATTATTATTATTATTATTATTATTATTATTATTATTATTATTATTATTATTATTATTATTATTATTATTATTATCATCATCAATAATAACAAGAGCCTTATAATAATAATAACAATAATAATAATGAAAATACTTTTTGAATTTTTAAATTTGTTCGTGTGCTGTGTGTGTGTGTGTGTGCCGTTCTGGAAATGTTTGCTACTTTTTATATTCTTTTTTTATAGGCTTCTGCTCATAAAGGACACACAAGAGTCCCCCCCACACACACACACACACATAGCATTTTTAATAGGCTAATATTAACAACGTTATCAGCCCACCAGTTCTACTACTACCGTTATACTGCTACTAGTGTTGAAAGGCTAATACTACTAACAATAAACGATAGGCTTTATAAATATGAAATTAGATAGACATCGATTTATGACGATAATCATGTAGTAGTAGTAGTAGTAGTAGTAGTAGTAGTGTTGCTGTTGTTATTATTACAGTATAGAGTGTGTGTAAGTGTTAAATTTGTATCTGTAGTGTCAGAGTTGATAGTGTAGTGTTTGTTGGGTGAGTTGAGTTGTGTCGTGGCCTGTGTTGTGCATGAAGACATTTTGTTACTTGTAGCCTATAATATCTCACATTTCCGATTTGAACCCTCAGCTCCGTGTTAGCCACAGCTGGGCTCGGTGTCGCTCTGGGCTGCCACAAACATATTCACATGAAGGATTTTATTCAACTGAGACTTTAGTCAGCAGGAGAACTATAACCTACAACAACATCTAGATGCTGAAGCCATCTATCGTCGCGCTCATCTTCCGGTCTCGTGAAATATTTTTCCACCTTAAAACTGACTTGGAGGAGGAAGCGGCAGAGACAGAAACCAGTCCAGAGGCCCACAGCTGTATTTCTGCACCGGCCAACAGCGACCTTTGTTTACTGTGGAGGTGCAGAACAGATACTGGTACCAAGATATATTTTTTACGCAGCTCGTTGCGCACTTTACGCATCTTACCTGTTGTTTGTCTCGACAGAAGCTCTGTTGACTAAATGCTCCTGCAGCAGTCTGCTGTGCTCTACCTCTCATACGAAGATACAGTTTTTGTTCCTTGATTTTTTTTTTTTTGACAGACTGGTCATAAAGTGAAACCTGAGGTGTAACAAACAAACAAAGAAACCACCGTCCCTCTCATTCCACTGATGCGTCTCTGCTTCCTGCCTTGGCTGGATTCAAGAATACAACTGGAGCTACAGTATGTATGTATGTGCATGAAGCAGGCCGACATCATGTAGCCCGTGCGACTCCACAAGACATCTGTTTACACTTTCTAATAGATCAAGGAGATAAGTTCCAAACCTCCATCTTTAAGGAGTGTTACCCAGAAGGAGAGGATGCTGCACAATGAGCCCAGCTCCTTGTTTAATCAGAGTATGTGGGAAAATGCGCACACATACAACTGCAAAACTAACTAGAATCTGGACCTTGTAAAATAAACTGCAAAATACATTCAATGAGCTATCATGGATCAAAAGAACATCACAGTTTTTTGCAGGGGGCAAACGACAGCAGACTGTGTTAGACTAACGTTGGCTTCTTTTTCTCCATTTCATGTATTTCGTTGATGAAATACCTCGTGACTTTCCCCAGAGAGAAAACACACCCTGTATATTTCCCTTCGCAGCCAAACGAGCTGGAAACTAACACCAGTGCGTTTGGTTCGCGTCAGGACAGGATGCAGTTGGTCACCACACCGTGACCGTGCAGGCCGAGCCCCCCCCCCCCTTCCTGCTGGACACGGGAAGAGGGCAATTCAGACGTATAGGAGCAATAAATTCATTTCAGGGAGAGAATTTGGGGAGGGGGGCCGAGGTGGGGTGTAAATGACTCTCTTTGTCTTTGAGAGGCTGCTGCTGCTATAAAACCAAAAAGAAAGACAAGTCGGAAGAAGAGCGCGCGGCGGTCAGGACAGAGAGACACGGGGGGGGGGGGGGTCACCTTGTCTCTCCTCCAGACCAAACAGCACCCCCCCCCTCCCCCCTCCCTCTGTCCACGCTGTCTGCCGCTTCTTTCCTCTTCCTGTCTTCTTCACAGTCCACATCCATCTGTTGTTTTTCAGTCTCCTCCCCCTTTTGTTTCCATCTAACCTTTCTTCCTCCCTCCATCCTATCTCTACTCATCCCCGTCTTCTCGATCTCCATTCACCTCCCCCGTCCCCGTCCCCGTCTCCCTCCCTCTCTCTCTCATACCTTAATGTCTGTGGTCCCGGCGGCTCGCGCTGTCCCGCTGTCCCGCTGTCTCTCCTCCGCGCTGTCGCAGCGGTTCCTGTCTGTCTGCGCTTTGGACCGGAACCGGTCAGTGTCTGTCCCTCATCTCCTCTTGTCTTTTAGGCACTCCTCTTCCTCTGGGTTCCCTCTTCAGCGTCGGCGATCGACCCCCCCCCCGCCCCCCCATCCCCATCCCCAAGCAAGCCAGTTGTAACAGGTCGCGCTTCTCCACGGGGGGAGACGAGGTGACAGCTGGAGGGAAGGTGTGCACCGGCGGGCTGCGGTCGGTAACAGACGAGAAGGACGTGGCGGAGGAGGAGAGGAGAGGAGAGGGGGGGAGGAGGTGGTGGAGGGGGGGTCGGGTCTTTTTTTTGTGGGAATACTACGAACAGTTGACAAGCGCGTCAAGCCCGTGATCCAGGACGTGTTAGTGGGCTCTGTGCTGGAGTCTGCCACGCTGCGTGGTGTGGTGGTGGTCACCTGGCTGCTGCTGCTGCATGCGCATAGCAACCTACCTGTGCATGTGTGTGTACGCGCGTGCGCCTGTGCGCGTGTGCGTGTTACTCTGTGACATTGATGGGGAAATCGAGGTGGGAATATTGTCTCGTGATGGGGTACAGACAGTTTGGATGGAAATGCTTAGCTTTACAGTCCAGCGGCCAATGGCTGTCTGAGGTTCACAGGCAGGCCACGCCCCATCTCTGACGGCCACTACCGTCTTTCTTTCTTTCTCTCTCTCTCTCTCTCTCTCTCTCTCATTTATAAGGGTAGATCGACTAATAAAACGCGCTGCGTCCATATTTCAGCAGCCGCTTCAAATGAGGAGCGGTTTCAACATTTCAGAGCCTGAGTCGTGGAGGAGGTCGAGACTTGGATTGAAGCGGCCTGACTCACAACCTGCATCCAATTACAGAGCAGCTCGGCTCAGCAGTCCGCTCAGGAATTTCCCCTCGATCAGCTCCGTACATCGCTCTAGTGCCCAGTACACTCCACTTCTACAGCTGACCTTACATGCAGCAATGAACACTCATCTAGATAGGGCAGCCTTCATATCACACACCACTAGTTTGCATGTATGCATGCATGCTTTCCTATTGCCTATACCCAGTTGTGCATCTTAATCCATATGTTACACTCTTTGCTGCTTTTAATATTTCATTTTTTAATCATATTTTTCTGTCTCGCTTGCAATTGAGATCTTGACCTCAATGCCACGTCCTGATTAAAGTAGCCTGTATGCTGCAGTGGTTTGCCAGCTGAATATAATGTCAGGGCTTCGAGCAGCAGCAGGAGACACGAGAATAATATTAAAACCAGAGCTGCTGATGTGAAATATGCAAAAAAGTATTTCCCCCCAAAGCGCGTTTTTTCTCTCTCTGTCTTGGACACATATTTGTCAAAGCGAAATCAAGGATCCAACTTCTGTTTTCACAGAACATGGTGAAAACAAAACCCTCTCCCCTGCGGCCCCTGGAAGCCTCTAAAGCGGCTCTGTGGATCATCCCACTTCACATTCACAGTTCAAACTTGTATGATATTTTCCTCGACAAACAAAAAACAGACAATGGTAAAAAAGAAAAGAAAAAACATCTTCCCAGCGATTTGTAAACGATTTGGAATAACAATGGCGCGACAAATGACGCACAAAAAAAAGATAGACCACAAATGTGAACATTATAGCCTGTAAGGATGAATACACCATATGCACCTGTAATAAAAGGCTTTTAGAAGGTGTCAAAGTGTAGCTACAGTAAAATTCAACGCTTCTGGTTATTATCGTCAATTTACATAAATATAGCTATAAAAGAATGGACAACAGTGAGATACAACAACAAAACAATGTGTGGAGAACTCCCCAACGCAAAACAGCAGCGTGTCTGATCGCTCTGATTTGTTGAAGCTGTAGTCAATTTTTAGAATAAGTCTGATCTTGAATCGTTTCACTGAAAGCCACGCAACATGCAGGGCCCATGAGACGCTCTCAACGATGGTGAAATATATCTGTCTGTTCAGTTTCACAGCCTGTATAAAACGAGGAGATTTTTTTTTTTCGTGATGCAAACTTCTGCTCCTGTGCAAGACAAACTGTTTGATTTCTGCGCGTGCAGCTCATCCACCTATAACAGAACTATTTACTCTCAATCAAAACAAGCTCTAACTTAAAATATGTTTTTATGTTCTGCAGAAAAGCTGCAGATCCATATCAGAGAAATCGGAAGTATTATGGTTAATCTTAATAAGGCTGTAATACACAAGTAATCCATAATTAATCCCTAAACCATAATGATATAATACATGAATGAAGGCAGGGTCGTTATTTCCTGTTACTTTCTATTAAGTCAATATTTTAAAGTCAATGTGATTCGTTAATGCTCAATTATGAATGAATGTTAATCTGCCTCATACATTCATTTATACAAGTCACAGCCAGATTCATCTCATTCATTTAGCTACTGTTACTCAGTGGTTCTTTAGTCTTTCTTGTCTCCCATTAAAAAAAAACAAACCCAAAACTATTTTGTGTGTGTTTGTGAATGTGACGGCAGTAAGGTTGTAGAGGCTTGTGTCCTGCTTGGTAAAAAAAAAAAAGAAATAAAAAAAACAGGCCTATTTCATATTTCTCCCAGCCGCCTGCGACTGATCACTGTCCATGAGTTTCTGTATGTTTTACAATGTAACACGTCATTTCCTACAGCTCAGCTGACTCTGGATCATATCCTCAGTTCATCAGGAATTCTATACGCGACTCAGGAAAAGTTATTCACAACTAGGGATCGTTGCAACTGCAGTACTGGATCAAACTTAATGTCATTGTCTGTTTTCTTGGAAGTTGCCAGAAATAACCGCAGATTTTTTTATTTTTTTTTTGGATGCATATGAGTCCCAGATGGATGCTGAATAAGAATAGCCTGCATAGATGTTCGGTCTGTGGATGGCTCACACATGTGGTGTCCAGAGGGGAGTGAAACACTCCTCTCATGTCACACTCAGCGCTGATCGCCCACTACAGTGGGTCAAATCACCGTCAGTGAAGAGTTAGTAAATCACCACATGTCTATGATCCTATAACACTTTATAATACACACTATTAACCGTTAGTTAAGCATTTAATACTGAATTCTTCATTTATTACGCATGAATACTCATTAGTATGTAGTTTATAAACAGTTACTCATCATTGATAAGCACTAACTGTATTTATAAACTGGATACCAATGAGTAGGCCTATTAATGTGTTATAAATGAAGAATTCAGTATTTAATAATGCTTAACTAATGCTTAATAGTGTAGCTACTTATTTTAAAGTCTTACTGGATCATACAGCAGAGCAGAGCGGGACACTGTCCATTATGGACAGGGCAGTAATATAGTAATTCTGGGCTCCTTGAAAAAATTCTTAAGTTGGGCCCCTGGCCCCTGACTTTTCATCACCACTTTTTTCATAGACTATGTTTATCATTTTTTATTTATCTCAACCAGGGCAACGGTGACAGTCAGTGGCAGTAACAGACAACTTGCCAGTCATTCTGATTTAATAGTTGTCTCATGAAGCTTTTGATATGTAGAATAATTTAGTCTAAATAATAATTTAGATTAGGCTACTGGGGTTTTTGCGGGCCCTACTGGGCTGTGGGCCCCTAGAATTGTCATCACCTTTCTCCCCTATACGGCCCTGATTATGGACGACTATTTATTCCCATGTCTCCCACATGTCTATCGGCCGAATAAACAGCCGCTCCTTGACCCCCGTTCCTCTCCTCTGTGTTGGAAGGCCCACGCGTGTTAGTGTGTGTTAGTGTGTGTGGTCACTGTGCAGAGTGAATAAAGCCTAAATTGACCGCACTTATATTTGGTCTTTCCGACCGCTCAGAGCGCTTGGGCCACATTCACACAAACATGTCATAATAAAGCAAACACTGAACTATGGGATGTCCAAGGACACTTGGACATGCTTCACCTCCCGAGCCACAGCGGCCCCAGTGAAGAACCCCCCCCCCAACACACACACACACACACACACACACACACACACACACAAACACACACACACACACACACACACACACACACACACACACACACACACACACACACACACACACACACATCCCCTCTCTCTGTCCTCCTTTAAAACCCCATCGCACTTTCCTCTTAATTAAAAACAGAACACACACACACACACACACACACACACACACACACACACACACACACACACTTCTTTTTTTGCAAGTGTGGACCCCCCACCCCCCCTCCCTCCAGTCGCCCTCCCATCCACATCCCTGGTCAAGCTCGTATAACCGGTTACCATGACAACCGGGCCTCAGCTCGCTATAAAGTTTTACAGCACCGAAAGAGGCCCGAAACTCCCACTGAGCCCCTTTTTCTCTCTCTCCGGCTGCGTGTCACTGGGAAGAATGGTGATGAAGAATCGGAGCCCGAGTCCTAATAGACAGGAATCCTCCTCTCTCGTCCTCTCGTGCCTTCAGAAGCTTGTTTCCCATAAAAACGAATCGCGGGGAATTGAATCATTTTCCATTAAAGCGGAGTCAGTCAGCGCATCAGGAGGATTAAAACATTAAAACACAGGCTGTTAATAACGGAGCTGGCCTTGCATTTCTTACCGGCCCCGGTGACCTTGAAGGTCTGAAGGTCGAGGTCGGTTTGAATTAAATAGTTTCACTGCTCTCCAGTAGATCAATACTGTGACCTGCTGCTGCTGCAGAGGGCTTTTGTTTACAGTTAAAGATCTGATGCTGTTTTTCACAGCTGGATGTTGGGCACAAAGTAAAGGAAAAGCACAAGAACTTAGACTGACAAAGTACTACTGAGTGGCCTGTATAGCCGCATAGTAGACAGGTAGATGTCAATGTCTGTTTTGATGATAAAGCAGGTTTAGAGGTAATACTTTATAAAAAGTACACGCACTGTTAAGCATTAGTTAAGCATTAATAAATACTGAATTCTTCATTTATAACACATGAATACTCATTAGTATGTAGTTTATAAATACAGTTAGTGCTTATCAATGATGAGTGAAACATGTTAAACTACATACTAATGAGTATTCATGTGTTATAAATGAAGAATTATGTATTTATTAATGCTTAACTAATGCTTGAAGGTACATTGTGTAGGAATTATTCCTATCTAGCGTTGTGGTTGTATATCACAAGCAAATCAATCGTATTTTTCATGCTGCATTCACGTGAAATTGGGCAGATGGCGAAAACATGGCGACACCACAGCACCGAGCTTACCCGCTCCATGGAGATATGAATGATATGAACGGCTCATTCAGAGCTGAAAGGAACACCTTATTTGTTGATGGGGGTGATTACTGATTAATGAAAAACAGACTTTTGAACCAAATAATCGATTTTCGTGAATAGATAATAGGAGAAGTTACACAATGTCCCTTTAATAGTGTGTATTTATTATAAAGTGTTACCGATTTAGGTTTTATGTTAACACTAGAAGCCTCAGTCCACTGAGAAGTGCACACAGTCTGGATTCAGAAGCTCAACCTCAAAATGAACTGTCAGGATTTCTGTAACTTTGTGATGTCACAACTCTCAGCAGCCAATGCTCTCTGTCATGTCCTAAGCCCCGCCCATCAGATCTACCATGCATCCTTGCAGCATTTTGTTTAAAAAAATAAAACAATACGAAACAAAAACATATTTTCAGAGGCCTGAGAGAGGAGGCGTAATATGAAAATATATTAATAAAAAAAATATAATAAAAATATATGTGACCACACACATGAAAGAGTCACAAACATGTTCATATTATAAGTCAGAATGAGACTTAATCATTTCAATCGGACTCACATCTGCATAAATAGACAAAATGTTACAAAACCCTGACATGTGGTCCAGTCAGCAAATACATGACACTGTGGAGGAGGAGTCATGGGTAACACATGATACACACAAGTAGTCTAAAGCTTTCTGATCATTAATGAGTTGTCGGTGAGTAGATCCAGAAAAACTCCATGAATCCATCAACTGTTTTCTTTTTATTATTATCATTCCATCACATGTGGTGAAGCTGCACGTTAAAGGCTCATCTCTACTGAAGCCAGATGTTCTCCTCTGGACATATGGTCAATCTGGACTAGTGTCACAATAGCAGAGATGTTTGCTGTTCTGCCAAATATCTATCTTCCCCAGTTATTCAAGCATTTTCAGAAAAATGTGCATGTTTTGCGTGTGTGTCTGGTGAGAGTGGGCTTCCCCCACACAGTGACTTCATTCATGTCCAGCTCCTCACAGCCACATGGTTGGTTCCTGCATGTATTGGTACACAAGACATTATGAGTTAGTCTGAAACTAATCTTCACTGAGCTGTTGAACATTGTCATGCTAATAACATGTGAACTGGAGGCTATTAACTGGTAATATAAGACTAGAGGCCTTATTCTCACCTCTTTATAGGCTGTAGGTTTTAAATCAAATCTTAAATCTTGAATTAATTATCTAACATTTTATTTTTTATACCGGGTTCATCAGATTTATTTGTAAATCTTTAATGTAACTGTTGAATCCTGAATCCTTCAATCACTACATATTTTGTACGTGGTCAGTAAACATGCCCTTTTTTTCAGTAATGCCTTGCTATTCAATCAGCAGCAGATTTTCAGTTTGCTGCCTGCATTGTCCGTGTATGGCCAGAAGGTGGCAGTGTGGTGCATGGAAAGACAGCTGCAGTCAGAGACGTCAACGAATTTAGAAAAATATCTTAATTTAAAAGAGACGTACAGCTTCATAATCAGTATGAAATCACCATAGTAAACAGCCAAACGGTGCCATTTAATGTTATTTTGTTCGACTAATTAAATCACGTTTCCTGTGTATTCAGGTTCTAATAGTTAACCATGTCTTCTGGCCCTTTCCAGCTGCATGATCTGGAGCACCAACAGCTGTAAATCAGCTTTTATTGAAGAAACCTGGCTGATCGTTTTTACGCCATCATTTCCCATCTGAAATCCATCCAGTAGCCTATCTTAATTTGAATTTTTTGATGAAATGCTCTTTATCTGATCACTTCACTTCACTACCACCACCACCATCACCATCCACATCCAGCCCCAAACCGTGTTTTATTCATCCCCGTCTCTCAGGATGCAGCCGGCCCCGGCCTGCAGCTCTTATACGGTTGTGTATTTCACCGGCTCTTTTATTGCCACCGACAGACAATTAAAGTCTGCTGAACACACGCCTGCTGCCCGTCAGCAGCCCCAGGCTCAATAAAAAGCGGCTTTCTGTGAAAAACGAGCGGCCGTGCCATCACGGGGAGGAGTAGCTGTGGTAGATAGAAAACCCACAGCGATCAGAGTTTTATCCCCAGCGCTATAAAATCAGGAACCCCGTAGCACACCACCCCAAACAGGTTTCATTTGACCTTGGTACTGAGCCAGAGTGCAGAGTCTTTGTTCGCTGTTTTCTCCGGCATCACACCTGAGCTGAGAAAACATGGCAACCAGATACAAAGCATGTTCTCTTAAAGTCAGAGAGAACAAGTGTGAGGAAAAACTGTGAAATACTTCAGCCCAGAATTAACATATTTGGGGAGATTATCCGAATAATGAAATCTGATTAGAACACCTGACATTTGATAAGTATTCAGATGCAGAGGCCAGGTGTAAATCTTGTTAATCTTAAAGGTCCCACATTGTCCATATGAAGCAGGTATAGGTTCTATATTATCACTGTGAAAGTATCAAAGTCTCAGACCACAGAGAAATGCACACAGGCTGTATTCTGAAACTGGATGTTAAAACCTGTTGTCAGGACTTCTGTAACTTTGTGATGTCACAACTCTGAGCATTCACTGCTCTGAGCCACCCAGCCTCGCAGGATTTGGATTTTCTGAGTGTTCACCTGAGATCTGCTATATTTTCATTAGATCACTCACAGAGAATGACCTCTCCTCTGATTGGCTCACTGACCTGTTGTTTTTATAACTCCAGTGAGAAGCCCAAGAGAGGAGATGGTTGGTGATTCATAAAACCACAAATATGTCTTCTTATTGATTAGTATTACAAATAAAACATAGGAAACAAGTAAAATATAGGACCTTTAACATGAGCTAATGTTGTGAAGACATGATCACCTGACATAGCTTCAAATAGAGACCTGTAGATCTGTGAGTCCTGTAATGCTCATTGCAAACAAACTTGCACTGTTAGACAGATGGAAGCTGAGGCCCAAACTAAGCCTAAATGTGGAAATGGAGGTATCATCCTCAATAACCTATTTGACTAGGTTTCATGTGACGAGGAGCATCTTTATATATACACAGATATATAAGATATATCGTGGCAAATGTGTTTGTTTGTTTTTTCTCTCAAAATTTAAGCATGAATTGCTAGATACATTGGGAATAGTCATCTTTTATATCATTTAAACAACAATTCAAAGTCAAAGTAGAGTCAGGACTGATGATGAGATTCTAAATCATGATTGAAGATGAAGATTAAAGATGTATTTTCATGATATATACTGTATAAATGCAAATCTATGTATTTAATTATGAACACTGACGTGTGAAGTGTGTAATATTGATTATTATCTTGTAATATTGACACTTGTCAGTGGCAGGGGCGGGTCCAGAGTATTTTCTGGTGGGGGGCACAAGGGGTAACAACAGTGAATGTGGGGGGGGCAGAAGTAACAACAATGAAGGCTGCCATTGACTGCTCTCTTGAATATTTATATTGTACAGTTACACACTGTTTACACGTCTTCATCTTGCTTTTACTGGCCACATTGAATCTTGTAAGGAAGATGCCTATGACCTTTCCATTTTCCACTTGTAAATATTAAAATTATAACCAATCAGTAATCAACTCTATCTTGTAAATAAGAACACAATATATGCACTATAACACAATATTCTCAAAGTGAACATCAATATCTTATATTCTTACCCAGTAGTTAGAGCTCTGTATAAACATCTCAGTGTTTTGAGTCAGTCAGTTATGCAGAATAACCAGAACAAGCATCACTTAAATGGTCAAATTGAGAACAATAACAATCAATTTTCTTTATTTCCTACACAGAACACTGGATGTTTGCTGTACAGAGTTGAGCCTTAGTCAGAAGTTAGTGCTTATAGCTCTTAACAGTGAACACAGCAGTGGGAAAGAGCGTTACACGATGATTGACATTGCCACAAGTCAATGACCATTTGGGGGGCACACAGGGTGGCCAATCAGATTTCAGGGGGGGAAGGTGCCCCCCCTGTGCCACCACAGAAGACACGCCTCTGGTCAGTGGGTGGGATCTACCAAGAGGACTAAGAGGAGGGATGTAGTCCTCAAAGTCCATGTGTTGGTATCAGCAAAACGGGCAAGCGTAAGGATCAGAGCAAGTTTTACACAGGCCAAACAACCAACTAAAGTGGACCGGAGGAGTAAACTTTGCTGCAGACAAGGCTGAGTAGCAGCAGACTGGTGAGAGAGTCCATGCTGACTCCTGCCTACCTCCAAACATGCCTATAAATCACGGACCAATAGAAAAAGGTGGCCCAATCTGACAGATCACATCTTCTTTGGCACCATGGTGCACTATGGGATGGAGAAGGTGATGTTTTTGGGCATTGTTGAGGTCCTGCCAACGATGTGGATGTTATTTTGACACGCCCACCTTCTTACATAGAAGTTTCCTTCATGGAAAGAGTGGTGATAACACCTCGGCACATTTTGAAGGATCTGCTGCTCAGATACTACAGCACACCATGTATCATCACCTTACAATGTATGGTAATTAAAGTGCATTTGACTTCATGATGAATACAATAAAAAATGAACACGTTTGAAAAACGTATGAGCACCAAAGTACAACCTCAACACAAGAAAAGTGTGTACACTGCAAACACTGACCATTACAACACAAATCATCAGGTCTGGGTACTGTAGAGCCTCTCTCTGCTCTAAAATAGTTCTTTTTGTCATGATTTCAACAAATCTACCCAAACTTTCCTCTGGGACCCATGCAGCTCCATATTGACGTGACTACATAACATAAACTGCCAATCTCCTGCTACACAACATCCCAAAGATGTTTTATTAGATTACATTAGATTATGGGAATCACTGAAGTTAACTGAATGTTGATAAAAACCAGTCTGAGTTGACTTCAGCTTTGTAACATGGAGCTTTAACCAGCTGAACTGTGGCTATGAACAGGGCTGTTGTATAGGGGAGAAAGGTGATGATAATTCTAGGGGCCCAGTGGGGCCCACAAAAACCCCAGTAGTCTAATCTTTGTATGACTGATTTATTCTGCATAAGACCCTGACTAATACTCATTAGCATCAAAACAAAGTAGGCTAAATAAAAAATGATAATACATACGTAGTCTAAGAAAAAAAGTGGAAAAGTCAGGGGCCCACTTTAGTAGTCTTTCAGGGGCCCAGAATTCCTCGCAACGGCCCTGGCCATGAATGGATGGTCAGCACCAACACTCAGATTCAAACAATGATAATTATATAGACTAAATGAAATACAATTAGTTGATTATACAATAAACAGTAACTAATATTACACATCGGATACGCATAATGCTGCTGAGAGGGGAGAATATAGTTGTGTAACAGTGTGTGTAATTGTGTGCTTTTGCGTGTTGACCACAGCCCATGGAGCTGAGAGAGCACTACTATCTAAATCAAGTCAGGCTCACAGATGGTGCCAGCTCCCTCAAGGTAAAGTTTTATTGCAGACTGCAGTTGTAATGAATTGCTCCATAATTGCACTGGTGTCTCTGTACATCCATTGGATCTGATGAGACAAGCAATCCTGCAGTTCTTCTGCACATTTCCTTTTAGTGCAGTTCAGTATATTGAACACTAGATGGAGCAAGAGAGCTAAAGATTAAACACTGTCCTCCCACTGGTCAATATGATAATCCATATCTGATAGATCCTGCCTCGTTTTATGTGCAGCCAACACTCTCTGAGTATTAAGTCTGGTACTGTTAGATTGAAACAATTGTAATACATGTAATTTATATCATATATTGTTCACTGAGTTACTGATTTCTTGATTTCTACCTGTGTTCAGTGTACATGTAACCACTAAGCTCCCTGTATTCCCTCCATCTGTAAACTCAGTTGGCCACTACAACTGGTTCTGATTTAAAATATGATCAACCACCTTCATTAAACATGTTTAAACAATAATATGCAAACAATGCTTACGGGCATACGTCTGCAAGAACACTAGACTGCAGAAAAAAATAATATTCTTTATACTAGACAGTATACAATTAAGTATTTCTAACATCAGATCAGAACTTTAAAAGCATCCTTTGAATGACAAGTTCATATACTGTGAATTAGATTTAGACAAAAAATATACATATATTTATCAATCACATCTCCTTAAGACTGATGGTATAGGTTGATACCCTACCAGTGTTTACACCTCCAAATGCCATAAGTCTGTTCTTCTGTATTACAGTAACTAAAGCTCAAGAAGACTTTGTAAACGTTGTCTATGAAGATGTTGCTCATCACATAGAAACCCACGGAACATCTGGAGTTACCATTTCATTATGCCAAATACAACAAAGTGTATGTGTATGGGTGTGTGTATGCATTTACTGTAGCTATGTTATCAATCTTCATGGTGGGACATTTAAAAGTAATTTGTATTGGGGCGTCATTTACCTCAGTAACCTCACGTCATTTACCTTGGTTCAGTTCCACCAGCGGCGGCCCTTTGCTGCGTGTCAGATTCCCCCTCTCTCTGTCTCTCTACAGCTGTCTTATCAATAAAAGGCAGAAAGCCCCAAAACATGCAAAAATAACTTGCACTGCTAATTTAAATGAACAAATTATGAAACTTTTTTTTCAATAAGGTTGATTTAAAAAAAAAAATGTTTTAAATAGTGTTTTCTTGATCATGTCTGTAATAATATGGTGCAGGATTTGTATGAACAAAATTAAATTATAAAATACAGTGACAAAAAAATTAACAAAGAGAACAATAATGAGAGGGAATATTTTGCACTGATGTACAATTTATACACTGTGTATAAAATATACATGAGCACATTGTGTATAATATGTGTTTATAACTTTGCTCTGTTACTTTTTATTCTATTGCAAAGACATTAGACAATGAGACAGGACTGCAAAGGGAGTTTTTTTTTCCGCAAATGAAATGAACAGAATCACAAAACAAAAAAGCACAAAGTGTGTGGAGACGTCTGTATCTGCAGACTGCGGCTGTGGTGAGGGCTCGGGACTGTCATCCTGCACCAGTGACGGTCATTCAGAGCCCAGAGCCTGACTGAACTGTTCACATGCAACAACAGTTTGTAAAATGACAGGTTTCGCTCCACTGTAATGTTTAGACAGCTACAACTACATAACTGTCAGGGAGAGAGTTTGGTCACGATGAGGACAAAAGGGTTGACTCTTCTGCTTTGAGAAGCTATACCTACATTATATCACCTCCCACTAGTGATGTTCAGTTGTTTTCAGTGTTTTTAAACTATTGACTAATGAAGAAAGCCTGTATGAGGTGTCCTTTATCTCAACTTTCTGTTCATTTTTCACACTTTGAAAACAGCACAAAATCACAATCAAATTATGAGCAACATCAAAATCATTTTGGATTGAAATCTACCTATGAAAATGTACACAGGCCCTAAATCCCTCCATATCATGTTCATGCATGAGCATCACAACTATTCTCTGTGCAGTTTGAGCAACTGATTGAATTTCTATTCCCTACAATGAAACAGACCAGTTTAAGTTACTTTGGTTAAGATTACAGATTTAAATAAAGGTTCATTTATACTCATGTGAGACACCATCTTGGTTGACTCGGCATATCGTTCTTTATATCAGATATTTTGAATATGCACTGAAAGGAATATGACATTTTGTAGAAAATGTGAATTAGTGCATATTCAGAAAATCAAATCAAATCAAACTTTATTTATGAAGCACAATTTTTGCACAAGGTTAACTCAATGTGCTTTACAATAATGTAATTACAATTTGTACAAATAATTACTATATTTGTATATTTGCTCAGAGTTCAAACCAGACATGGTGAAGCAGCATTTAGCTGTTATGCTGCACACAAGTGGAACAAAATACCAGCAGAACTGAGATCAGCCCCAACTGTGAGCACTTTTAAATCCAGGTTAAAAACATTTCTCTTTTCACGTGCTTATAGCTGAGAACTTAAAACTTTATCTATTTTCTTTTATTTTACTTTTATTTGCTCTTGCTTTTAACTCTGTTTTTAGTGTTTTGTTTGTTTTTATTCTGTCTTATGCTTCTTTTTTTAATGTTTTGTCTTTATGTAAAGCACATTGAGTTGCCTTGGTATGAAATGCGCTATATAAATAAAGATGCCTTGCCTTGCCTTGCCTATACAATCGCACAGTGCAGAAATAGATCAGTAGAGTGCAATAACAGTGGAATCAAACAAGAAGTGTGGCGTGTACCAATTTGTACCCCACCACACACACACACACACACACACACACACACACACACACACACACACACACACACACAACTTAACGAAACGCTGCTGCAAAAGGAAACGTTTTGAAGGTGTTTTTAGAAGTGGTCACTGATGCTGCATGTGTTCCAGCTGTGACGGGCAAAGACACAAAAAGCTGCCGCCCCTTCTTTAGTTCTGCTGCGAGGAATGACTAAGTTTAGTGTGTGTAGAAGACTTCTTGCTGATAAGTGATGAGCATGTCGGTGATGTACTAAGGCGCAAGCATGTGAAGCTTTATAAACCAGGAGCAGGATTTCAAAATCAGTTCTTGTTTTGACAGGTAACCAGTAGAGAATGATGTTAAATACAGTTAATTTTTCCTTTATTTTTTTCTTTTTTATGCATTAGTACTCACTTGGAAAACATGACTGTAAAACACGACACACAGTTTACACGACAGAGCAGAGCATTGAAGAAAATGAGACACTTCCTTCAAACTATTCCATACAGTGGAATAAAACAAAATGTACCTCTCATACTGCTCCTCAACCTAAAGCACTTGTATTAATTCTACTTCTTCAATTCCAGTTTGAACCAAAGCAAAATGTTGGAAAGATCCATTGTGTGTGTCTCACTCCCTCAACCCTGAGGCAGTGTCTGCCACAATCACTGTTATTCAGACTGATGACTTTTAAAGCACTGATTGTGCACTAATGCAGGATTACAAAGTTCACTCCCAGCATCACTTCAAGTCCAGGTTGGATGACATACCAGAATCATTTGAAATGATTATTGGAAATTAATCAATGTATAAAAGAAGGGTATCATCAGATTGATTGATTGGCAAAAGAAAATATCAGCACATGCAGTGAATTTATCTTTTAAAAAAATAATAATAAAATAACAATAAATGAAGAAAATAAATAAATCCTTTCACCTGCTCACTATGACAAAAATATCTCATTACAATATATATATATATATATATTATATAGAGGTGCAGGTCATCAGTGTATTTATACACTTCCTCTGCTCCACAGTCATGAAGATGCCTTGACAGAGTTGCATTAAATCTCTGTGTGAGAGTGCAGGGCCAGGGTTAAGTTTCAAGTTTCAAGTTTCAAGTTTCAATACTTTGTTGTCATGTCAACAACATTGTTGATTGGGATTTGTTTCAGTGGGCTTCACACACTGACATAAAAACACAAAGATACACCCAATACAGTACATGATCAAATCAGTGCGATAATCAATAAATATGCCACATAAGAACTGAGCCTCACCTTAGAGTGCACACGTTTGATCAGTTTGTTCACTAGTGTTTTTTTTTTGTTTTTTTTATTTTAAGAAAATAGTGTGACAAGTGACATTGTGTTAAATGTGTGTGTCTAATGTAGAGGAGTGTGTTTGGGGCTTTGCAGGAAGTGTGAGGGTGAGAACGAGCTCAGAGTTGCACGGATCAACAAACTGCAGGTAGGTTTTTTTACTGTGTGTGTCACTCTGTTTACCATCCTTCTGTCTTTCAAGTTTCTTTGTTGAGTCAGCAGCCCCCCCCCCCCCACACACACACACACACAAACACACCCAGAGACATTCACACACATATCTGTTCACACACGTATCTGTTTGTAAACCACCCAGGTGGAAGTCTTCTCTTTCAACATGGTTTTACGGGAGCAACAACATGGCGGTCATAGCAGGAAGTGACTCAGAGGTCAGCTGATCCTGCACACATGTGCTTCTTATCAGCATGTGTGTGTGTGTGTGTGTGTGTGTGTGTGTGTGTGTGTGTGTGTGTGTGTGTGTGTGTGTGTGTGTGTGTGTGTGTGTGTGTGTGACAACAGAGAGGCCCCTTCCAATGGGATGGACATGGAAACAGCATAATGATGATGTTGCCTGCTGAACAGCATGATATATTGACATGTTAGTTTTTATGAGCAGCTGCATCACTGTACAGCCTGTTCAATATTTATATGAAGAGTAGATACACAGTATGTACAAACCGTCTTGGTCGTGGACAGATTTTAAATCATTGCAAATTGATGTTTGAACATCCAAATACCTCCATACTGCTCGTCTGTAATGTCCCTCTTGTATTGAAGCCCCGACATGAGAAATTGTTCCGCCGGTCAGTGCAAATCACGTGAGATTTGCACTGACACAGGAAGAGCAGTGAACCGAGACACTGGGAGCTTCCGCTACAAACAAGCTTGAAATATAGACTTATTTAATTTTTTTTGGAACAATTTCTTATGCCGGGGCTTCAATACAAGAGGGACATTACAGACGAGCACTATGGAGGTATTTGGATGTTTTTTGGTGTGTCTTTTTGGACGAAGAAAGTTGGTATCCATTGACAACCATTATATGGACAAATACTGCTGTGCGGACCCCCCTGTAACTCAGAGAAGGAACGGAGGACTCTGAAACTTCTCCCAGCCCTTAGTCGACATGAGGGTGAGTAGATAATGAGTGAAATTTGAATTTTGGGTGAACTATCCCTTTAATTAGAAACATGCTGACTGGAATTTTGAGGTAGGACTAATTGATTTCTGCTAGTGAAATGTTTGCAAGATGAATTAGATGACAGGCTGAGCAAAGAATAATCAAAGACATTACAACATGAAATGATCCGCATGTCTCATTTCTGTGAATTATATTGAATATATATGTATATATATATATATACTATATATAGACAAGTAGCAAATATACAGAATTTCCAGAACATTTGTACTATTGCGTTGTTCCAGAGACAAAGGATCAAACATGTGCAAATGTTTGAAAATAATTCAGTCTTACAAACCATCCTCATTGCTAGGCAGTGCCAGGTCTGTGCTTTTGCAGACATTCTTCCAAAGACAATGACTCAATGCAACCACTAGAGGGCAGTGGAAATTATAACATGAATGCTGCTCTGACATGAAACTGGTCAGCTACGTTGTCCTGATGTGAAGTCACTGTTCTGAGGACCGACAGGCTGTGAGCTGTCCTTGTCCTCAGGGTTGAGCTGTTGTTTCTGGTTTGCTGTTTGAAACCTTGCAGCATTACCCACAATGCCCCAGCGCCATCTTCTCTCCAGAGTCACATCAGTGTGTCTGCCATGTGTCCTCGTCCTCGTGTCCTTCTCATTCTCTCTCTTCACACACAGACACGTTGCAGGTCTGTGATGAAGGTGTCAGCTTGTTTTTAAAATGTGTGTGTTAAAAATCTCTAAATACTGAGGTGGTGTTTAGCTGAGTTGGTGGGCTACAGTCCTCACTGCAGGCGGCCCCAGTTTGAATCCTGCATCGGGCGGCCCTTTCCTGCATGTCATTCCCCCTCTCTGTCTCTCCATTTCCTGTCTCTCTATCGACTGTCCTGTCCATTAAAGGCAAAAAAGCCCCCAAAATATATTAAAAAAATTAATACATCTCTAAATACACATGTATTCTGTAAATATTAGTAAGCAGTGTAAGTCAGTCTTAATGGCATTAATTTACTTTCCTGATGTTTCAAATCAAAGTTACATTGACAATATGATTCATTTTATTTATTCGTTTATTTGAAATGGGACGCCGCATGTTCATGAACATACAAAAAACAATCATTTGATGTAAATATGCAAGATTTAGCTAGATAGCTAATTTCCATATGGATCCTGACTGGCAGATGTTTATTGTTCATTGTTTCTTTTGGATTCCCATTAGTCTTCATTGACCTTTTCTGAGAGCATGCCTCATACTCTCAGAACTTTACACATAAATCAAAAAACACACACACAATGGGCAAAACTCCTCAAATCTCCTGCAAAATGAAACTTTACATTCAAAACAATGTTATTTCTTCTCAAAATGGTATTTTGTTTTCAAATGACACACAAACCATCATGTGAATAGACATTTATAAGAACCAGTTGAACAATGATCAGTGTAAAACACTATTATGAATGGAAAACACTTCTGCTCCATTCATTATAATGACTTAGGCCTTTTTTTTGGCTCAGTGTTACACGTACATAATAATAAAAACCTATGCTGCATCCTCTCCTCTGTTTGGGTCTGGACACATCACCTCATCCACATCACAAGCAATGTTTTATTATGCTAAAGCTCTGTTTTCTAATTGTAAAACTGTGTGACAGGCGTTTGCCCATGTGATGAGTCAGTCTGCATAGCAGGGCAATTAACTTTATAATTTTGAATGACAGTGTGTTCCTTGGGAAAACAAGTGTTTTTCTTTGTGCCAAATGCAGAGAATTGTGTAGTGTTTTGAAGAAAGTGTGTTATAGAACTGCAATTTGAGTGTAAAGCAGGAATTGCTTGTATTGCTTGTAGTTTGGTTCAGTTGGTGCATGAGTTACATGTTGTGGTCATAGTGGCTCAGGTACCAGTATTTGTGTGTAAACAATTTTAAAAAAAATGTCAATCAAACAGAGACAATTAAAACATTACAGCATCTTCACAAAAAAATACATGAAGTCATTCAACGTAAATGTATGTAACATGATCATAGAGAGTTCAGTGCTACTAAGCATCAGTACCACTCCCTGGTACCACTCCTTTGTGTCAATCAGCACTGAGCAGAACAAAGAACCAGGAGAGTGAAAATAATACAAACAACAGTTCTTTATTACAAGTCCCAACTGTAGTCAGGTGTTGGCAGGGTTTCAGGTCAGTGTTTTGCTGGAGAGTTTCCAGAGGAGGAGGCCGAGCAGGGCAGGGTGAGTTAAAGGGATAGTTCACCCAAAATTCAAATTTCACTCATTATCTACTCACACTCATGTCGACTAAGAGCTGTGAGAATTTTCAGAGTCCTCCGTGCCTTCTCTGAGTTATGGGGGGGGTCCGCGCAGCAGTATTTGTCCATATAATGGTTGTGAATGGATACCAACTTTCTTCGTCCAAAAAGACACACCAAAAAACATCCAAATACCTCCATGCTGCTCGTCTGTAATGTCCGTCTTGTATTGAAGCCCCGACATGAGAAATTGCTCCAAAAAAATTAAATAAGTCTATATTTTAAGCTTGTTTGTAGCAGAAGCTCCCAGTGTCTCAGTTCACTGCTCTTCCTGTGTCAGTGCAAATCTCGCGTGATTTGACAAATACTGCTGCGCGGACCCCCCCGTAACTCAGAGAAGGAACGGAGGACTCTGAAAATTCTCACAGCTCTTAGTCGACATGAGGGTGAGTAGATAATGAGTGAAATTAGAATTTTGGGTGAACTATCCCTTTAAAAGGCAGGCAGAGTGTTAGGTACAAACACAATATTTCTCAAAAAGATCACAGTAGTTGTTGCCACTGTGTAGATCTGAGCCAGGCGTTATCATATCAGGTGAAGAGGTCTTGGCTTGATTGCAGTACCAGGTAGTGAGCCAGGGTGCAGACCCCACCCAGCTCCAGACACAGACACAAGAGGGTGGGGAAACAGCAGGAGAGGAGGAAATGGGAAGACAGCCTAGCTCCCAGAAAACATAGTTATATTTCAGCATTTATGTAAAACCAATTTTTTTGAGTCCAGTAAGCTGAGACTTTTGCTGCATTTTAGTTTGAAAACTCTGAGCTAACTTGTTGTTCAGGGGCCGTATTTATCAAGCGTCTTAGACCACCTTTTCAGTCTTAAGTGCTGAGAATCTGTGGAGTTTAGTCCTACTCTCAAACCTAAGAATGAAAGCTATTTATTAACTTTCTCAAGTCTAAGAATCACTCCTACTCCCCCAGATATTGAAGAGACCTCCTTAGTGGTGAGGAGTTGCCAGTAGGAGACGACACTGAGGAGAGAGAGACGGGAGTGAAAGGAAAGACGTTGTGACTTTGTTTGATGACGAGCAGCTGATCAGACGATATTGGGAGTGGACGTACGTTGTGACTTTGTTTGATGATGAGCAGCTGATCAGACGATATCGAGTTTTCACTGCAGAATTACAGGTCATCACAATGCTTCAATTTCTCACCACTGGAAAAATGCAACAGTGTAACACTGAATTAATGAATTGGAAAGATTAAGAAACTTTTTTTTTTTTATTAATTCCCAATGTATATATTGTGTAATATTTTGTAGATTATTGTCAAAATATGGTTGAATATACACTCTCATATGCATTCAACCATTCACTGAGATATTTCTAAGATATTTCTGTATTCTTAGATAAGGATTCCCTTCAGTGATTGGTCATTCCTATGGACTTGGATGTGACATCATCTAGAACTCCATTTATAGCACATTTGTAACTCAGCTCTGAGGCCGACACTTAAAATTCAGTCCCACACTTCACTAAAAGTGTGAGTAAGATGCTTGATAACTAACTGTTGAGTGCAGCTTTCAGCGAAGATGATTTTTTAATTAAAACTCCTAGCAGTTTTTGTTAGTGGGCCCCAGGTGTTTGAGGAATAATGACATCCACGGTCCCTTCCTGATTGGGTTTATCTGCCTCTACTACAGGCAGCGAAGGCAACACGACTAATTCATTACAATCATCACTGACCTAGCTGTAATGTCCCAGCTGCTTTTGCTTAGTCGCTATAATTGTTTAGTTAAATTTTGCATTTTAACACAGCAGCTGTCTTTGTTGTTCCTTGTCAGAATAGTGTTTGCAACAAATCAACTGCAGAGTAAACTACTTACTGTTTACCAACACACATGTAACCAGCTGTCATCTTCATTTTGAAAAAGGAAATAGAAGTCAAGTCAAACTGGTCATTCAAAAAGGGTTACATCATTGTTGTTGTTTTGTTTTGGTTTTTTTCAGTGTAGAAATACAGTATTCAACCATACTCTGGGAAAGTATCATTTGCATGTCTCATCCTCCATCCCTGGCAATCTCCTATAGATGTGCCCACACATCTGGCATTCATTGTGTCAAAGACAGACATCTGATCTTAAACTTTCCACCTCCTCCTTTGGGAAAAGAATTTTCTCCATGAAGCCGAGGGAAAGTGACACCACCCTTATGACGAGCTGTAAACCACTCTGAGGAAGAGAATGATGAAATTATCCCATGCAATTACAACATGTTCTGCATTCAGCTGTGGCCTGTTCACCTTCCTCCTCCTCATTATCACCCAGGGCTTCACCATCACCAACAACATATTATTAGTAGAATATCCACAGATACACGGATGGAAAATTGTTCTTCTGCAGTGTGAATACAGTTAATCTGTGCAGCAGCAGCCAACAAAGAAACAAAGGGAATCTGGAGAGTGAATGGCTGCAGATGTAGTTGTATTAATTGTTTTTATTCATTTGCATTGCATGGTCTTCTTTTTTCCTCAACTGTCTTGCAGGTAGGGCTGCACCTCCAGTGGATGCACAACACGCCTCTCACGGTGACGTCATCTCTTTAACACAGCTTAACTACACCTCTTTATTATTTCTCAATGAAAAATCTGTCCAAAGTTTAGGAAAAGGGAGAAAAGAAGTTATAACCTCTATATTCCTAACACCTCTAACATTTTGCTGTTTGAAGATCAGTTTGTCCTGCACTTCAGTGCACTGTGTTGAATCTCGATGTGTGGAGACACCTAGTTAAAGCTCTACTCATAGAAACAACTCAATCAAAAAATAACAGCAGACAAGTCTTTTATTAATTATCAACAACATGTGGACATTTTGATACATGAACAGTAAATAACAGGAAAAGAAATGACAACTTGGCTTGATATTATTCCAAGTGTCATAAACCTCACACAGTATTGTGAAATAGTCTTAATTCCAAATGGACACATTTGCTATTTTTGACCCTCAATCTTCACTCAGTGACCCCTAATGACTGAGTTAAAACATGTTTTTCAAATTTTTTTTAATCAAAAACTGCTCTCATTTCCAGATGCTGTCCAGACCTGAGCCCAGACCTTTGTGGGAGCCCCTCTGGCTGCAGTTATGGCCTCCAGTCTCTACAAGCTCTGCAGCTGGATCAGGCCCGTTATGTCATTCCTCCTCTCAGATCCTTTAGAGCTCTGTCAGGGTGGACTGTGTCAGGTTGGACTGTGTCAGGTTGGACTGTGTCAGGTTGGACTGTGTCAGGGTGGACTGTGTCAGGTTGGACTGTGTCAGGTTGGACTGTGTCAGGTTGGACTGTGTCAGGGTGGACTGTGTCCGGTTGGACTGTGTCAGGTTGGACTGTGTCAGGTTGGACTGTGTCAGGTTGGACTGTGTCAGGTTGGACTGTGTCAGGTTGGACTGTGTCAGGTTGGACTGTGTCAGGTTGGACTGTGTCAGGTTGGACTGTGTCAGGTTGGACTGTGTCAGGTTGGACTGTGTCAGGTTGGACTGTGTCAGGTTGGACTGTGTCAGGTTGGACTGTGTCAGGTTGGACTGTGTCCGGTTGGACTGTGTCAGGATGGACTGTGTCCGGTTGGACTGTGTCAGGTTGGACTGTGTCCGGTTGGACTGTGTCAGGTTGGACTGTGTCCGGTTGGACTGTGTCAGGATGGACTGTGTCCGGTTGGACTGTGTCAGGTTGGACTGTGTCAGGTTGGACTGTGTCCGGTTGGACTGTGTCCGGTTGGACTGTGTCAGGTTGGACTGTGTCAGGTTGGACTGTGTCCGGTTGGACTGTGTCAGGTTGGACTGTGTCAGGTTGGACTGTGTCAGGTTGGACTGTGTCAGGTTGGACTGTGTCCGGTTGGACTGTGTCAGGTTGGACTGTGTCCGGTTGGACTGTGTCAGGATGGACTGTGTCCGGTTGGACTGTGTCAGGATGGACTGTGTCCGGTTGGACTGTGTCCGGTTGGACTGTGTCCGGTTGGACTGTGTCAGGATGGACTGTGTCAGGTTGGACGTTGGACTGTGTCAGGATGGACTGTGTCAGGGTCGACTGTGTCCGGTTGGACTGTGTCAGGTTGGACTGTGTCAGGGTGGAC